>NC_040882.2:23192028-23566515 GCF_900634795.4 Betta splendens | reverse complement strand
TGGTGGGTGGCCTCAGTTGTGGTTGTTGTTGCTATTTGGTTCGTTGTGTTGCTTGTTCTTCAGTTGTGGTTGTTGTAGGGGGCTCAGTTGTGTTGTTGTGCTTCAGTTGTGTGTGTTGTTGCTATAGGTTGTTGGGTGTTGAGGGACCGCGTCCAGTTGGTTATTTGTTAATTGCTTCCAGTTGTGTTTTTGTGGGTGCCTCAGTTTGTTGTTGTTGTTGCTCAGTTGTGGTTGTTGTGGGTGGCTCAGTTGTAGTTGTTGTGGTTGCTTCAGTTGTTGGTTGTTTGTAGGGCCTCACTTGTGGTTTTTGTGGGTGGCCTCAGTTGTTGGTTGTTGTTTGCTTCATTTGTTGTTGTTGTTTGTGGGTTGGCCTCGTTCTGGTGTTGTTTGGCTCAGTTGTGGTTGTTGTTTGTTTTGTCATTTTTGTGGTTGTTGTAGGGGCCTCAGTTGTTGTTGATGTTGCTTCAGTTGTGGTTGTTGTGGGTGACTCAGTTGTTGTTGTTGTTGCTTCAGTTGTTGTTGTTGTAGGGACCTCAGTTGTTGTTGTTGTTGCTTCAGTTGTGGTTGTTGTGGGTGTCTCAGTTGTAGTTGTTGTGGTTGCTTCAGTTGTGGTTGTTGTAGGGGCCTCAAGTGTGGTTTTTGTGGGTGCCTCATTTTTTGTTGTTGTTTTGTTGCTTCAGTTGTTGTTTGTTGTTGGTGCCTCGTGTGGTTGTTGTTGCTTCAGTTGTGGTTTGTTGTTTGTGTTCAGTTGTGGTTGTTGTGGGGCCTCAGTTGTTGTTGATGTGTGCTTTCAGTTGTGGGTTGTTGTGGTGCCTCAGTTTTTGTTGTTATGTTGCTTTCAGTTGTTGTTTGTGGTGGGTGTGCCTCAGTTTGTTTGTTGTTGTTGCTTCCTGTTGTGTTGTGGGTGCCTGTTTTTGTTGTTGCTTCACAGTTGTGGTTGTTTGTGTTGCTTTAGTTGTGGTGTTGTAGGGCCTCAGTTGTTGTTTTGTTGCTTCAGTTGTGTTTTGTTGTTGTAGGGACCCTATTGTTGTTGTTTTTGCTTCGTTTGTGGTTGTTGTGGTGTGCTCATTTTGTAGTTGTTGTGTGGTTTGCTTCGTTGTGGTTGTTGTAAGGGGCCTGTTGTGGTTTTTGTGTGCCTCAGTTGTTGTTGTTGTTGCTTCAGTTGTTGTTGTTGTGGGTGCCTCGGTTGTGGTTGTTGTTGCTTCAGTTGTGGTTGTTGTTGTTTCAGTTGTGGTTGTTGTAGGTGCCTCAGTTGTTGTTGATGTTGCTTCAGTTGTGGTTGTTGTGGGTGACTCAGTTGTTGTTGTTGTTGCTTCAGTTGTTGTTGTTGTAGGGACCTTAGTTGTTATTGATTTTTGCTTCTTTTGTGTTTGTTGTGGGTGCCTCAGTTGTTTTTGTTGTTGCGTTCAGTTGTGGTTGTTGGTGGTGTCTCGTTTAGTTGTTGTGGTTGCTTCATTTGTGGGTTGTTGTAAGGGGCCTCAGTTGTGGTTGTTTTGGGTGCCTCAGTTGTGGTTGTTGTGTGGTGCCCTCGTTGTTGTTGTTGTTGCTTTCATTTTTTGTTGTTTTGTGTCGCCATTTTTTGTGGTTGTTGTAGGTGCCTCAGTTGTGCTTGTAGTTGCCTCAGTTGTGGTTGTGGTTGCTTCAGTTGTGGTTGTCCTAGAGGCCTCAGTTGTGGTTCTTGTTGCTTCAGTTGTTGTTGTGGTTGATTCAGTTGTGGTTGTTCTCGGGGCCTCTGTTGTGGTTGTGGCTGCTTCAGTTGTGGTTGTTGTGGGTGCCCCAGTTGTGGTTGTTGTTGCTTCAGTTTTAGTTGTTGTTGCTTCAGTTGTGGTTGTTGTGGGTACCTCAGTTGTGGTTGTTGTTGCTTCAATTGCCGTTGTTGTGGGTGCCCCATTTGTGGTTGTTGTTGTTGCTCTTTGTGTTGGTTTTGTTGCTTTCAATTGCCGTTGTTGTGGTTGCCCCATTTGGTGGTTGTTGTTGCTTCATTGTGGGTGTTGCGTTTGCTTCAGTTTGTGGTTTGTTGTAGGGCCTCATTTGGTTGTTGATGTTTGTGCTTCAGTTTGTGGTTGGGGTGTCATCAGTGGTAGTGTGGTGCCTCGTTTGTGGTTGTGGTGCCTCATTTGTTTTTTGGGCACCTCAGTTGTGTGTTGTGGCTCAGTTGTGGTTGTGGGTGCCTCAGTTGTAGTTGTGGGTGCCTCAGTTGTGGTTTTTGTTGCTTCAGTTGTGGTTGTTGTTGCTTCAGTTGTGGTTGCTTTAGTTATGGTTGTTGTAGGGGCCTCAGTTGTTGTTGTTGTTGCTTCAGTTGTGGTTGTTGTTGCTTCAGTTGTGGTTGTTGTAGGGACCTCAGTTGTTGTTAATGTTGCTTCAGTTGCGTTTTTTGTGGGTGCTGCCCAGTTTGTTGTTTGTTTGTTGCTTCAGTTGTGGTTGTTGTGGGTGTTCTCAGGTGTAGTTGTTGTGGTTTGCTTCAGTTGGTGGTTGTTGTGGGGCCTCAGTTGTGTTTTTTGTGGTGCTCGTTTTTGTTGTTGTTGCTCTCAGTTTGTTTTTGTTGGGGTGCTCGGTTGTGGTTGTTTTTGCTTCCTTAGTTGTGGGTTGTTGTGTTTTCAGTTGTTGGTTGTTGTAGGGGCCCTAGTTGTTGTTTGATGTTGCTTCAGTTTGTGGTTGTTGTGGGTACTCAGTTGTTGGTTGTTGTTGTCTGTCTTTTGTTGTTTTTGTAAGGACTTCAGTTGTTTTGATTGTTGCTTCAGTTGTGTTTGTTGTGGGTGCCTCAGTTGTTGTTGTTGTTGCTTCGTTGTGTGTTGTTGTGGGTGCCACAGTTTGTGGTTGTTGTAGGTGCCTCAAGTTGTGGTGTTTGCCTCAGTTTGTGGTGTGTTTGCTTTAGTTGTGGTTTGTCCTAGGGGCCTCATTGTGCTTCTTGTTGCTTCAGTTGTTTGTTGTTTGTGTTGATTTCAGTTGTGGTTGTTTCTCGGTGCCTCTGTTGTGGTTGTGGCTGGCTTCAGTTGTGGTTTGTTTGGGTGCCCCAGTTGTTGTTTTTGTTTTGTCTTCAGTTTCAGTTTTTTGTTGCTGCTTCATTTGTGGTTGTTGTGGGTACCTCAGTTGTGGTTGTTGTCTTTGCTTCAATTGCCGTTGTTGTGGGGTGCCCCATTTGTGTTGGTTGTTGCTTGCAGTTGTGGTTGTTTGTTGCTTCAATTGCCGTGTTGTGGTGTGCCCAATTTGTGGTTGTTGTTGCTTCATTTGTGGTTGTTGTTGCTTCAGTTGTGGTTGTTGTAGGGGCCTCAGTTGTTGTTGATGTTGCTTCAGTTGGTGGTTGTGGGTGCATCAGTTTAGTTGTGGTGCCTCATTTGTGGTTTGTGGGTGCCTCAGCGTTGGTTGTGGCACCTCAGTTGTGGTTGTGGATGGCCTCATTGTTGTGGTTGTGGGTGCCTCAAGTTGTAGTTGTGGTGCCTCATTTTGTGGTTTTTGGTTGCTTCCAGTTTGTGGTTGTTGTTTGCTTCATCTTGGTTGCTTTAGTTATGGTTTTGTAGGGGCCCTCAGTTGTTGTTTGTTTGTTGCTTCCAGTTGTGGTTGTTGTTGCTTCAGTGTGGTTTTGTAGGTACCTCAGTTGTTGTTAATGTTGCTTCAGTTGCGTTTTTTTGTGTGGGTGCCTTCAGAGTTGTTGTTGTTTGTTGCTTGCAGTTGTTGTTGTTTAAGGAATCAGTTGTTGTTGATTGTTGCTTTCAGTTGTGGTTGTTGTTTGCCTCAGTTTTGTTGTTGGTTTCTTCAGTTGTGGTTTGTTGTGGGTGTCTCAGTTGTAGTTGTTGTGGTTGCTCTTCATTGTGGTTGGTGTAGGGGGCCTCCATTTGTGGTTTTTGTTGGTGCCTCATTTGGTTGTTGTTGTTTTGTCTTCAGTTGTTTGTTGTTGTGGTGCCTCGGTTGTGGTTGTTGTTGCTTCAGTTGTGGTTGTTTGTTGTTTCAGTTGTGGTTGTTGTAGGGGCCTCAGTTGTTGTTGATGTTGCTTCAGTTGTGGTTGTTGTGGGTGACTCAGTTGTTGTTGTTGTTGCTTCAGTTGTTGTTGTTGTAAGGACTTCAGTTGTTGTTGATGTTGCTTCAGTTGTGGTTGTTGTGGGTGCCTCAGTTGTTGTTGTTGTTGCTTCAGTTGTGGTTGTTGTGGGTGTCTCAGTTGTAGTTGTTGTGGTTGCTTCAGTTGTGGTTGTGGGGCCTCAGTTGTGGTTGTTGTGGGTGCCTCAGTTGTGGTTGTTGTGGGTACCTCAGTTGTTGTTGTTGTGGTTTCTTCGGTTGTGGTTGTTGTAGGGGCCTCAGTTGTGGTTGTTGTGGGTGCCTCAGTTGTTGTTGTTGTTGTAGCTTCAGTTGTTGTTGTTGTGGGTGCCTCTGTTGTGGTTGTTGTTGCTTCAGTTGTGGTTGTTGTGGGTGCCTCAGTTGTGGTTGTAGTTGCCTCAGTTTTGGTTGTGGTTGCTTCAGTTGTGGTTGTCCTAGAGGCCTCAGTTGTGGTTCTTGTTGCTTCAGTTGTTGTTGTGGTTGATTCAGTTGTGGTTGTTCTCGGGGCCTCTGTTGTGGTTGTGGCTGCTTCAGTTGTGGTTGTTTGTGGTGGCCCCAATTTGTTGTTGTTTGTTGCTTTAAGCTGTATTTTATTTTTTCTTCAAGTTTTGGTGTCGTTTGTGGGTACCCCTTGATCATTTTTTTGTTTTTTTTTCTCAATTGCCGTTGTTGTGGGTGCCCCATTTGTGGTTGTTGTTGCTTCAGTTGTGGTTGTTGTTGCTTCAATTGCCGTTGTTGTGGGTGCCCCATTTGTGGTTGTTGTTGCTTCAGTTGTGGTTGTTGTTGCTTCAGTTGTGGTTGTTGTAGGGGCCTCAGTTGTTGTTGATGTTGCTTCAGTTGTGGTTGTGGGTGCATCAGTTGTAGTTGTGGGTGCCTCAGTTGTGGTTGTGGGTGCCTCAGTTTTGGTTGTGGGCACCTCAGTTGTGGTTGTGGGCACCTCAGTTGTGGTTGTGGGTGTCAGTTTGTATTGTTGGGTGCCTCATTTGTGGTTTTTGGGGCTTCAGGAGTTTGTTGTTGTTGTTTGCTTCATTGTGGGTTGTTGGGGTTTGCTTTAGTTATGGTTGTTGTAGGGGCCTCAGTTTGTGTTGTTGTTGCTTCAGTTTGGTTGGTTGTTGTGTTTCAGTTGTTGGTTTTTGTGTGACCTCAGTGTTGTTGTTAATTTGTTGCTATCATTGTGGTTTTTGTGGGTGCCCTCAGTTGTTTGTTGTTGTTGCTTCATTGTGGTTGTTTGTGGGTGTCATCTTGTAGTTTGTTGTGGTTGCTTCAGTTTGTGGTTGTTGTAGGGGCCTCAGTGTGTTATTTTGTGGGTGCCTCAGTTGTTTGTTGTTGTTGGCTTCGTTGTGGTTGCTTGTTAGTTATGTTGTTGAGGGGCGAGTTTGTGGTGTTTTTGTAGGGCTTCAGTTGTGTTGTTTGTGCTTCAGTTGTGGTTTGTTTTGTTGGACCTCAGTTGTTGTTAATTTTGCTTTCAGTTGGGTTTTTGTGGGTGGTCCTCAGTTGTTGTTGTTGTTGCTTCAGTTGTAGTTGTTTAAGGACTTTCAGTTGTTTGTTTTATGTTGCTTCTGTGTTGTTGTTGTGGGTGCCTCAGTTGTGGTTGTTGTTGTTGCTTCAGTTGTAGTTGTTGTGGGTGACTCAGTTGTAGTTGTTGTTGCTTCAGTTGTGGTGGTGATTATGAGGGCCTCAGTTGTGGTTGTTGTGGGTGCCTCAGTTTTTTGTGTTGTTCTTTCTTCAGTTGTTGTGTTTGTTGTGCTCGTTTGGTTTTTGTTGTTTGCTTTCAGTGTGTTGTTGTTTTTGCAGTTGTGGTTTGTAGGGGGGGCCCAGTTGGTTGTTGATGTTGCTTCAGTTGTGGTTGTGTGGGTGACTCAGTTGTTTGTTGTTGTGTTTCTTCAGTTTGTTGTTGTTGTAGGACTTCAGTTGTGTTGTTGATGTTGCTTTCATTTGTGGTTGTTGTGGGGTGCCTCATATTTTTTGGTTGTTGTTGTCTTCAGTTTGTGGTTTTTGTGGGTGTCTCAGTGTAGTTGTTGTGGTTGCTTCATTTGTGGGTTGTTTGTAGGGTGGGCCTCAGTTGTGGATTGTTGTGGGTGCCTCATTTGTTTGTGTTTGTGGTGACCTCAGTTGGTGTTGTTGTGGGTTTTCTCTCTTCGTTGTGGTTGTTGTAAGGGCCTCAGGTTGTGGTTGTTGTGGGTGCCTCGTTGTTGGTTGTGTGTTGCTTCAGTATGTTTGTTGTTGTGGTGCCCTCTGTTGTGGTTTGTGGTCTCTTCAGTTGTGGTTGTTGTGGTGCCTCATTTTTGGTTGTAGTGCCTCAGTTTTGGTTTGTGTGCTTCGTTTGTGGTTGTCCTAGAGGCCTCATTTGTGGTCTTGTGGCTTTCATTGTTGTTGGGTGTCGTTGATTCAAGTTGGTTGTTCTCGCCGGCCGTCTGTTGTGGTTGGTGGCTGCTTCATTGTGGGTGTTGTGGGTTGCCCCAGTTTGGTGGGTTGTTTTGTTGTCTTCATCGCGGTATTGTTGTTTGCTTTCGTTTGGGGTTTTTGGTGGGTACCCTCAGTTGTGTTGTTGTTGCTTCAAATTGCCGTTGTGTTGTGGGGTGCCCCCTTTTGTGTTGTTTTTGTCTTCAAGTTGTGGTTGTTGTTGCCGTTCAATTGCCCGTTGTTGTGGGGGTGCCCCATTTGTGGTGTTGGTTGTTCGTGTTATGTTGTTTTTGTGCTTCAGTTGTGGTTGTTGTAGGGGGGCCTGCAGTTTGTTGCTTTAGTTGCTTCATGTTGTGGTTGTTTGGGGCCATCCTTGTAGTTGTGGGTGGCCTCACTGTTGTGGGTTGTGGGTTGTCGTCATTTTTTGGTGTGGGCATCCTCAGTGTGGTGTGTGGGTGCTTCAGTTGGTGGTTGTGGGGCCTCATTTGTAGTTTGTTGGTTGCCTCAGTTTGATGGTTTTTGTTGCTTCAGGGTTGTTTTGTTGTTGTGCGTCATTTTGTGGTTGTTGTGGGTTGACTTTAGTTTATGGGTTGTTGTAGGGGCCTCATTGTTTTTTGTTGCCATTTGTTGTTGTTGCTGATCAGTTGTGGTTTGTTTTGTTTTCAAGTTGGTTTGAGACCTATTGTTGTTAATGTTGTGCTTCATGTTGTGGTTTTTGGTGGGTCCTCGTGTTTTTGTGTTGCTATGTCATTGTGGGTTGTTGTTGGGTGTCTCATTAGTGTATTGTGTGTGGTTGCTTCATTGTGGTTTGGTAGGGGCCTCAAGTTGTGGTTTTTGTGGGTGTCCTCATTGTTTGTTTGTTGTTTGCTTCATTTTGTGGTTGTTGGGTGCCTCGGTTGTGGTTGTTGTTTTTCCAGGTTGTGGTTGTTTGTTGTGTTCAGTTGTGGTTGTTGTAGGGCCCTCATCGGTGTTGTTTGATGTGCTTCAGTTTGTGGTTGTGTTTGTGGGTGACTCCAGTTGTTGTTGTTGTTGCGCTTCATGTGTTGTTGTAGGACTTTCAGTTGTGTGTTTGGATTGGCTTCAGTTTTGTGGTTGTTGTGGGTAACCTCAAGTTGTGGTTGTTTTTTGCTTCATTGTGGTTGTTGTGGGTGGCCTCGTTGCATTTGTTGTGGTTGTTTTTAGTTTGTGGTTGTTGTTGTTTCAGTTGTTGATTTGTTGTAGGGGCCTCCAGTTGTTTTGTTGATGTTGCTCATATTGTTGGGTTGTTGTGGGTGACTCAGTTGTGTTGTTTGGTTTGCTTTCAAGTTGTTGTTGTTTAGGGGACCCAGTTGTTGTTTGTTGTTCGTGCTTCAGGTTTGGTTGCTGTAGGTGCCTCAGTTTGTTGTTGATGTTGCTTATGTTGTGGGTTGTGGTTGCATCATGTTGAGTTTGTGTCCTCAGTTGTTGGTTGTGGGTGGCCTCAGTTTTTGTTGTGGGCACCTCAGTTGTGGTTGTGGGGTGGCTCGTTGTGGTTGTTGGTGCCCTCAGTTTTATTTGTTGGTGCCGGTCAGTTGTTGTTTTGTTTGTTGCTTCAGGTTGTGGTTGTTGTTTTCTTTCCAGTTGAGGTTGTTGTGGTTGCTTCATCCCACAACACAACTGAGGCACCCACAACCACAACTGAGGTGCCCACAACCACAACTGAGGCACCCACAACCACAACTGAGGCACCCACAACCACAACTGAGGCACCCACAACCACAACTGAAGCTACAGCAACAACAACTGAGGCTCCCACAACAACCACAACTGAAGCAACAACAACCACAACTGAGGCACCCACAACAACCACAACTGAGGCACCCACAACAACCACAACTGAGGCCCCCACAACAACCACAACTGAAGCAACAACAACAACAACTGAGGCACCCACAACAACCACAACTGAAGCAACAACAACAACAACTGAGGTCCCTACAACAACCACAACTGAAGCAACAACAACAACAACTGAGGCACCCACAACAACCACAACTGAAGCAACATCAACAACAACTGAGGCCCCTACAACAACCACAACTGAAACAACAACAACCACAACTGAAGCAACAACAACCACAACTGAGGCACCCACAACAACAACAACTGAAGCAACCACAACAACCACAACTGAAGCACCCACAACAACCACAACTGAAGCACCAACAACAACCACAACTGAGGCACACACAACCACAACTGAGGCACCAACAACCACAACTGAAGCACCCACAACCACAACTGAAGCACCCACAACCACAACTGAGGTGCCCACAACCACAACTGAGGCACCCACAACCACAACTGAGGCACCCACAACCACAACTGAAGCGCCCACAACCACAACTGAGACACCAACAACTACAACGAAGGAGGCACCCACATCCACAACTGAGGCATCCACAACCACCACAACTGAGGCGCCTAAAACCACAGCTGAGCCAACCACAACCACAACTGAGGCACCCACAACCACCACAACTGAGGCACCCACAAAGACAACTGGAGCAACAACATCAACAATTGGGGCAACAACAACTACAACTGGAGCAGCAACAACTACAACCCAATCGACAACAGTTGCTCCAATACTGTATACCATCTCTGCAGCTGTAAATCAACCCTATTCAGCTGATCTGGCCAACAAAAGCAGCAGTGCATACAAAAACCTTGAATCCCGCTGTGTATTTACGGTGAGTAACATTCATCATATACAACTTATTGTTTATGTTTTACTGGAATTAGTAATTTGAACAATTAGCATCCATTAGCATGCTACATCTATGTATTTTTATCTTTGCAGTTCACTATAATATATAGAGAGCGGTTTGGTGTCCTGTTTGACTTCTGCTTTGTAATACAATTCAGGTAAAAACATCATTAACAGTGATTTTGAAGATTATGCAGTTATACTTTTCTTTATATTATTACATGATGTTTACTTTTGTATTTTGTGTACTTAGACATAAATAGCTACTTACCTGATGTCACATATAGTTAAACTTTTGGTTCTGTCATACAGTATTTCTACAGTTCAATCTAGAGCAGATGCAACTGCAGTGGACATGGGACTTGTCTTCAACTCATCTTCTACCACAGGAGATCTCCCATCAAATGCTGTTGTCGCCCAAACATTAGTAGACGCTGCAAATAACACTACTAATAATTTCAGTGTGAGCATAAACCCCTCTACAGTTACAGTTTTATGTAAGTAAACAGTACATCTTCTTCTCTAACCAGCATGTGTTTCACTGCATTCAAAGTAAAGTGAATTCTTACCTGTATGGTCTTGGTTTACAGCCAGTCCAGTGTCTACACCTTTTACACCTGCAAATGCAACTTTAACAACTGTAGCATCTACAACATCTACAACTCTACCAACTGCATCTACAACAACAACAACTACAGCAGCTACAACAGTTGGCATTTCAATAATACCAGTGACATTCAAATCTCGCTTGGACACATTTACAAGTGACTTAAATAATCCATTATCTGCACGTTTTATACAGCGAACTGCAACGATAACATCACAGGTAAGCCTCACTGTTAAAACTTGTGTTAAAACACAAAAACATAAATAAATGTCAGAAACACTGAGTAAGTACTCAAAGAATACCTCATGTTTTCACAGCTCAAACCTCTTTTTAAAAATGATTTTCCAAGCTTAATCAACATGACTATTGTGAAATACAGGTAATTTCTTTTTAATATTTTCTTTTTTACACTTTAACAATCGTGGCTTTCTTATCATAGTTAACATGACACTTTTGTTCCCCCTCTTGCAGGAATGGATCAATTGACAACTTCTTTGACCTGAGCTTTAGTAGCACATCCGTTCCTAACAACACTCAGATTGCAAATGTTCTGATTAACGCATCTTCATTTGTCACTGGCTTTGACATTGATGTCAGCTCCATCATTGTGAATAACATACGTAAGTGATGTTGAATCCCAGTTTTAATCATTCAAATATTACAAAATTATCAGTTTACTCTATTTGAATATGGATTCTTATTTCATTCACAGCTTCAGGTGGAGTAGCACACAAGATCAGCCTCGTCACTGCGTCCTGCCTCGTGCTGTTGTCATTGCTACTGTCAAGCCACCAATAGTCTGTGCTGAACTAAGGTGAATCATAAATATCAAATAAAATTAAAATTAAAATCACTGAATCAATAGAATATTGGCAAAACTAACAAAATATTTATTATACCCTGGGATTTCTTGAACTCTATTATATACTCTACTATTGCACTGTTTCTTGCTTTTCTGAGCACTGTTTTCTAGCTAAATTTAACCTGATGAAGCTTTAGTCTTGTTTGCCTGATGAATAAACTGGACAGACTGGAGACTAAACATTAAATGAAATAAATGGACTTGAACATAATGCACAGTATAAATGTACAATTACTGCTCCTATTTATTTTAAATGTATTTATTAAATGTATTGATTATTTAATCATAAATAATTATATCCTGTTCTTTTTTCTCTGACAAAATAATTTTCATAATAAAGAAAATAATGAAATATAGTTCTTTTGTGATGTTTTATATCTTTGGCAGAATAAGTCTTTTTTGCCTTTTTTTGATTTTTCAAGTATTATTTCTAAATCATAGAAGTAGGAATACTTACATGGCCAAGATGTTTGTTACTCTGAGTTGGAAAAAATATTTAAATCTTGAAAATTTGACTGGAGAAGATGACCTGCTCTGATATGTTTGTCCCAGCAAACTTTCTCTTCAGAAGAAGATTCGCAGAACATTTTTTCCTCCGGCTTTTGTTCTGATTGGACATTTGTAGAATTTTTTATTTTGGACTTTGAGGAGCTTTTTGTTCAACCATACTGGGTGTGTTTTGGATTACATACTGTGGATCAGTACCTACTGTGGATCCTTCTGGATACTTACGTTTCCTCCCGACCTCCCTGCTGTTTCTAAGACCAGACCTGGACCATTGACATATTTGCCTCGTTCATCGATGCTCATATGCCATTGTTTTCCTCCTCCTAGTTCCATTCCCCAGCTCATTTCCCTGCCGCACATTCATCCACCTAAACTGCTGGTTGCCCCCTGAAACACAGTTTCTAACTCCCTTATATCTGGTTTCTCTAGTGAATCCTTACTTTCTGTGTCCTTGTTTGTTTAGATCCTGTGTCTACACGGACATTTTCATACTAAATGTTTAATAATTTCTAAAAAACATATGTAAACATATATCAACATACCATATATATCAAACATTGTCAGTTTAACTTAATTAAGGTAATATAGCAGAATGTCCAGTAGAGAAAGATGCCACATTTTAGCTTTACTGTTTGAGTGTGGGAGGAAGCAAAATAAAATCCATGCAGCAACAGCAAGAACATGCAACACTCAGACAGACTCAAAAAAATGTCCGTAGCAGATGAGCCTTTCAGAGACAATATATTGATCTCTGACCACATCAATGAATTGGTTGTTCAGCTGTTAGCTTTGTATAATTGTGAAATAAGTTTATAATGAAGTGATTGTGCAGATGTGTTTTTGATCCACTCACACACACCTTGTAGCCTGCAGGGGATTTGTGTGTGTCTGTGAGAGAGAGAGAAAGACATAGAAAGAGAGAGAGAGGGAGAGATAGAGAGAGAGAGAGAGCGATGGGCCGATTTATCTCCACTCATTCTCTGTTTATTAGTTCCCTAAGCCTACGATTGTTAAGTGCCGTTTCATGGTCTCATTTTTGTCTTTGAGGATCAAGAAACAATGAGCGATGTTTGCGTGAAACAAATGGGGACACACGACTTTGACGACGCGTTGGGGACCGAACGCCTCAGACTGATCTGGCTCCTCAACACCAGCCCAATCACGACTCACCCATGTCTATTCTGATTTGAATTACCAAGCAGAAGATTCTGCTCTCCAATTTAGTAACAACAGATTTACATTTAGAGGTTTTGATAAATGCGCAACGGTTATATTTTTTTAGAAAAAACTGCACTGAACAGACACAGAAATGCGGCAGCAGCACGAAGCGGAAACAAACGATCAAAGCGGACAGTCCGGCTTTACCAGCAGCATTAAGATGCCATCTCGCGTCCCGTGAGAATGTTTGATTGTTCGGTTTTCGTTTATGAAAAACTCTGATATAGTTGAATCTCAACAAAATCAAATATTTAATGTGATATTTGTCTAAAAGGTTAAACGGAAACGCAAACTTAAATATACAAATACCAAAACTTAATAAATTAAAATAAACTCAAGGTGTATTTTAAATATTGATCTGTCAGATATTTCGATGGTCAGAGTTTAATTGTCTGTGTGGGTGTTGTGTATGAATCTAAAATCTTAAACCGTAAAAATATTTGTTCTGTAATAAAATCTGTGTTTGTAATGAAAATGTTTAAAAAAACATTTCAGAGTAAACACATGATCTCAGGTTAGAGACGGATGTCTTTTAAAAATTCCTGCTGCCTTGGTGTCACGAGGTCGTTATTAGCTACGTACGTGACGTCAGAGCATGTCTATCTTAAGTCTGACAGAAACCGAATGCGCATTGAGTAATAAAAGGCAAAATATTTACTATTTTTCAGCATACAACCGCTATAGTTGTATTTCGTATATAATTAAAAAATAAGGAGTAAATAAAGTTAAAACTACTTAAAAATAAACACTCCATCCACTCAATTCTAATAAATGTTGACAAGATTACTATTATTATCTCACATTATGATGACTTTATTGTTATATTTGTTTTATTTTAGTCCAAATAAGTTTTATCATTTCACACACTTGGTAATCTTGCATTTATATTGTAAATTACACAGACAAACATGGTCGAGTAAATAATCTTGCTGACAAACCAACCAAATCTGATCCTAATTGTCCTCTGATGCTAAGGTCTTTGATAGTAATGTTAAAAAGGTTAAAAAAAATTACAATATTATAACACAGTAATACAATACAATATATATAAAACTATGCAATTTTTATAATCATGAAATAAATCAAGACATAAATCAACATATATCTACAATATATTGTAAAAACAAAACTAAACCCACTTTAAAAGTCACTGCAGGGGTTTTTAAAGTGTGTAACCAATGTGTTCCTGGAAGTGGAACATAAAAACAACAAAGGACAACGTCACTGAAACAAACTGTTTTGCATTCTGTAAGCAACAACAATCTATGGAAATATTTTTAGGTTTTTGTATGTACAAACGCACGACAGAGCAAATCCATCATTAACTGATAAAACATGTTCAAAAAGTCAAGGGGCACATGTGAGAGCCCCTATAAAATAATAGTTAGACGTGGTTTATTAAATGACATATTTTATTTGGCATCAGACTGCTAGAGGCTGACACTCCCTAAAAGAAATATGAGGAAATTAAACAATGATTAATTTACACTTTTTGTTTCAGCATATAAATGCTGCTTTTTTGAACTGCATTGTGCCTTTTAAATATTTTGTAAGATTACTCCGAATATCATACACATAATATTGTGTGCTTTACAGCTTCACGTCACCGCAGTAGCCCTCTTTTTTCACTTGTTTCGACATGTGGTAAAACTGGAAGAAATTCATTTCAGGAATGTACCAGCATTTTTTCCTAGGTGTTACGCATTGAATTTCACAAAGACTGACGGGGTGATGGCTGTTGATCTTACGTTTAAAAAAAAGAGTTGCGTCACAGATGGTTGTTCCCTCCCTACATTAAAACGCTTTAAAACATGTCAAGTATCACAGTAAGTGAAGGATTTGCCTTTTCACAACTGGAAGAAGGATTCAGTAAAACCAATATAAATATTCAATAAAAGAAGAATTTGTACGTATTCTTCTGTCTATTTTGGGTAAGTACATTTTATAAATGTATAGTTTGATTATTTTTTTATATTTCATTTGTTTTTAATTTTAGAAATATATTTGAATACTAAACCAGTACAATGTTATACACACAAAAATAAATAATCAGAAATTCGTATTTCTAATAATTAACCACTTAACCACCAAAATTTGATAAAGAGATTCTTAGTAAGATCATTTTGTATCAATTTGATTAAAGGTTGTTTTACTGTAGGTTCTTGACTGCAGCAACTGTCAAGCAGAAGTAAACAGTAATATTGTGACACAAAAAATAGTCAAGAGTTAAATGATAAAATTATAACACTAATTATATGCAGTTAGACTGAAATAAAGACCCTGAAATTTAAGTTGTAAGTTGTAAGAGGCTCTGTCTCATTGTGATAGACTGATGACTTGCTTCTCAGTTGATTGACAGTTGGGCTAGGCTCCTGCATGCTGAGGTCAGTGTAAAGATGAAAGAAATGTAAATGAGAATGAGCTCTGTGAACCCATTGGGTTCTTGAATTGGAAATCAGAATTTGTTTTCACATATTTCTATTGTAATTTTTATTGATCCCACAGTAAGGACATTTACGTCTTTTCAGTGTTGGATTATAGTTGAATGAACGTCATATTATTGCTGAATGACCAGTGGGTTATGTGTTGATTTTCAAAAGGTGAACCAACGTTAATGGGGCAAACGGGCATTTCACGTTAATCACTGATAAACACTGAAACACAGATCAAGTGTTTCAATGTTGCTTCAACGTCACAAAAACAACTGACAATATTTCATTGTTAATTTGTAAGTAAAAGTATGTTGTTCACCTTATTACAACCATCAGCAACCAACGTTGTTTCAATGTTGCATCAACGTCACAACAATAGCTGACAATATTTCAATGATATTTTAAGGTTAAAGGTCGGTTTAAAGTCGATTGTGTGCCTGCTGGGTCTTATACTGTACTGGTTAGATTTCCATCTCAAGGAGCCAAGTTTAATGATTAAATCATTGAGCCACCAGGGAACTACTGTGCTTCACTGTGTTGTTTTAAATAGGTAAGGCATAGGTTTGTTTGTTTTTTACCAATTACAATTTTATAACATTTATATGAGGAACAATTAAAGTGTGAGCACAGCCAAGTAGGAATACTCAATTATTTTGATAAATTTATTAAGAAATTTGTTTTTACCAAAATCAATTTAACACAGTGCACAACGTCCCAAGATTTTACAGAACTTTTAAAAATGGCTGAATGTTAAACTTCAACATATGCTAAGTTATACGGTTTATTTTACAGATTTAAAAGGAGCATGATGGAAGTCATAAAGATGGCCATCCTCCTGATTGTACTAGGTAAGGACATTTTGTGACAATTAATTTAAGGGTTCTTTATAGAATTTAATTATGTTTAAGAAATATGACAAATTACAATGGTATTACAAAACTATTATTGATATGTATTTATGCACCTACACATTAATGCTTTCAGTTCCTAAAATACGTCAGAAATTGGTCTAAAAAAATTATTTTAAAAAAATATATATTTTACCATTCCGGATCACAGTCCTGATGCTAGAAGGAAAAGCAAGGGAAGCACAAGCAACAACAACTGAGGCACCAACAACCACAACTGAGTTGCCCACAACCACCACAACTGAAGTACCCGCAACCACAACAATGGCACCAACAACCACAACTGAGGTAACAACAACAACAACTGAGGCCCCCACAACAACCACAACTGAAGCAACCACAACCACAACTGAAGCAACAACAACCACAACTGAAGCAACAACAACCACAACTGAGGCAACTACAACCACAACTGAGGCACCCACAACAACCACAACTGAAGCAACAACAACTACAACTGAAGCAACAACAACCACAACTGGGGCACCCACAACAACGACAACTGAAGCAACCATAACCACAACAGAAGCCCCCACAACAACCACAACTGAAGCAACTACAACAACAACTGAAGCAACAACAACCACAACTGAGGCCCCTACAACAACCACAACTGAAGCAACAACAACCACAACTGAGACAACTACAACCACAACCGAGGCACCTACAACAACCACAACTGAGGCAACAACAACAACAACTGAGGCACCCACAACAACCACAACTGAAGCAACAACAACCACAACGGAGGCCACTACAACCACAACTGAGGCCCCTACAACAACCACAACTGAAGCAACCACAACAACCACAACTGAAGCAACAACAACCACAACTGAAGCAACAACAACCACAACTGAAGCAACCACCACCACAACTGAGGCAACTACAACCGCAACTGAGGCACCCACAACAACCACAACTGAAGCAACAACAACGACAACGGAGGCAACTACAACCACAACTGAAGCACCCACAACAACCACAACTGAAGCAACAACAACTACAACTGAAGCAACAACAACCACAACTGGGGCACCCACAACAACGACAACTGAAGCAACCATAACCACAACAGAAGCCCCCACAAAAACCACAACTGAAGCAACCACAACAACAACTGAGGCCACTACAACCACAACTGAGGCCCCTACAACAACCACAACTGAAGCAACCACAACAACCACAACTGAAGCAACAACAACCACAACTGAAGCAACAACAACCACAACTGAAGCAACAACAACAACAACTGCAGCAACCACCTCCACACCTGAGGCAACTACAACCACAACTGAAGCACCCACAACAACCACAACTGAAGCAACAACAACCACAACGGAGGCCACTACAACCACAACTGAGGCCCCTACAACAACCACAACTGAAGCAACCACAACTGAAGCAACAACAACCACAACTGAAGCAACAACAACCACAACTGAAGCAACCACCACCACAACTGAGGCAACTACAACCGCAACTGAGGCACCCACAACAACCACAACTGAAGCAACAACAACGACAACGGAGGCCACTGCAACCACAACTGAGGCCCCTACAACAACCACAACTGAGGCAACTACAACCACAACTGAGGCACCCAATTCAACCACAACTGAAGCAACAACAACCACAACTGAAGCAACAACAACAACAGCTGGGGTACCCACAACAACGACAACTGAAGCAACCACAACCACAACAGAGGCCCCCACAACAACCACAACAGAAGCAACCACAACAACTGAAGCAACAACAACCACAACTGAAGCAACAACAACCACAACTGAAGCAACAACAACCACAACTGGGGAACCCACAACAACGACAACTGAAGCAACCACAACAACACCTGAAGCAACAACAACCACAACTGAGGCAACAACAACCACAACTGAAGCAACCACAACCACAACTGAGACACCCACAACAACAACAACTGAAGCAACAACAACTACAACTGAAGCAACAACAACCACAACTGGGGCACCCACAACAACAACAACTGAAGCAACCACAACCACAACAGAGGCCCCCACAACAACCACAACTGAAGCAACCACAACTACAACTGAAGCAACCACAACAACAACAGAGGCCCCCACAACAACCACAACTGAAGCAACCACAACCACAACTGAGACACCCACAACAACAACAACTGAAGCAACAACAACTACAACTGAAGCAACAACAACCACAACTGGGGCACCCACAACAACAACAACTGAAGCAACCACAACCACAACAGAGGCCCCCACAACAACCACAACTGAAGCAACCACAACTACAACTGAAGCAACCACAACAACAACAGAGGCCCCCACAACAACCACAACTGAAGCAACAACAACTACAACTGAAGCAACAACAACCACAACTGGGGCACCCACAACAACGACAACTGAAGCAACCATAACCACAACAGAAGCCCCCACAACAACCACAACTGAAGCAACCACAACAACAACTGAGGCCACTACAACCACAACTGAGGCCCCTACAACAACCACAACTGAAGCAACCACAACAACCACAACTGAAGCAACAACAACCACAACTGAAGCAACAACAACCACAACTGAAGCAACAACAACAACAACTGCAGCAACCACCTCCACACCTGAGGCAACTACAACCACAACTGAAGCACCCACAACAACCACAACTGAAGCAACAACAACCACAACGGAGGCCACTACAACCACAACTGAGGCCCCTACAACAACCACAACTGAAGCAACCACATCAACCACAACTGAAGCAACAACAACCACAACTGAAGCAACAACAACCACAACTGAAGCAACCACAACCACAACTGAGGCAACTACAACCACAACTGAAGCACCCACAACAACCACAACTGAAGCAACAACAACCACAACTGAGGCCCCTACAACAACCACAACTGAAGCAACAACAACCACAACTGAGGCAACTACAACCACAACTGAGGCACCCAATTCAACCACAACTGAAGCAACAACAACCACAACTGAAGCAACAACAACAACAGCTGGGGCACCCACAACAACGACAACTGAAGCAACCACAACCACAACAGAGGCCCCCACAACAACCACAACAGAAGCAACCACAACAACTGAAGCAACAACAACCACAACTGAAGCAACAACAACCACAACTGAAACAACAACAACAACAACTGGGGCACCCACAACAACGACAACTGAAGCAACCACAACCACAACAGAGGCCCCCACAACAACCACAACAGAAGCAACCACAACAACAACTGAAGCAACAACAACCACAACTGAGACCCCTACAACAACCACAACTGAAGCAACAACAACAACAACAACTGAGGCACCCACAACAACCACAACTGAAGCTACAACAACAACCACAACTGAGGCACCCACAACAACCACAACTGAAGCAACCACAACCACAACTGAAGCAACAACAACCACAACTGAGGCACCCACAACAACTACAACTGAAGCAACAACAACCACAACTGAAGCAACAACAACAACAACTGCAGCAACCACCTCCACACCTGAGGCAACTACAACCACAACTGAAGCACCCACAACAACCACAACTGAAGCAACAACAACCACAACTGAGGCCCCTACAACAACCACAACTGAAGCAACAACAACCACAACTGAGGCAACTACAACCACAACTGAGGCACCCACTTCAACCACAACTGAAGCAACAACAACAACAACTGGGGCACCCACAACAAAGACAACTGAAGCAACCACAACCACAACAGAGGCCCCCACAACAACCACAACAGAAGCAACCACAACAACAACTGAAGCAACAACAACCACAACTGAGTCACCCACAACAACCACAACTGAAGCTACAACAACAACCACAACTGAGGCACCCACAACAACCACAACTGAAGCTACAACAACAACCACAACTGAGGCACCCACAACAACCACAACTGAAGCAACCACAACCACAACTGAAGCAACAACAACCACAACGGAGGCCACTACAACAACCACAACTGAAGCAACAACAACCACAACTGAAGCAACAACAACCACAACTGGGGAACCCACAACAACGACAACTGAAGCAACCACAACCACAACAGAGGCCCCCACAACAACCACAACTGAAGCAACCACAACTACAACTGAAGCAACCACAACAACAACAGAGGCCCCCACAACAACCACAACTGAAGCAACAACAACTACAACTGTAGCAACAACAACCACAACTGGGGCACCCACAACAACAACAACTGAAGCAACCACAACCACAACAGAGGCCACCACAACAACCACAACTGACGCAACAACAACCACAACTGAGGCAACAACAACCACAACTGAAGCAACAACAACCACAACTGAGGCACCCACAACAACTACAACTGAAGCAACAACAACCACAACTGAAGCAACAACAACCACAACTGAGGCACCCACAACAACCACAACTGAAGCAACAACAACCACAACTGAGGCACCCACAACCACAACTGAGGCACCCACAACAACCACAACTGAAGCAACCACAACCACAACAGAGGCCCCCACAACAACCACAACTGAAGAAACCACAACTACAACTAAAGCAACCACAACAGAGGCCCCCACAACAACCACAACTGAAGCAACAACAACTACAACTGAAGCAACAACAACCACAACTGGGGCACCCACAACAACAACAACTGAAGCAACCACAACCACAACAGAGGCCCCCACAACAACCACAACTGAAGCAACCACAACTACAACTGAAGCTACCACAACCACAACAACGGCCCCCACAACAACCACAACTGAAGCAACCACAACAACAACTGAAGCAACCACAACAACAACAGAGGCCCCCACAACAACCACAACTGAAGCAACAACAACTACAACTGAAGCAACAACAACCACAACTGGGGCACCCACAACAACAACAACTGAAGCAACCACAACCACAACAGAGGCCCCCACAACAACCACAACTGAAGCAACCACAACTACAACTGAAGCAACCACAACAACAACAGAGGCCCCCACAACAACCACAACTGAAGCAACAACAACTACAACTGAAGCAACAACAACCACAACTGGGGCACCCACAACAACAACAACTGAAGCACCCACAACCACAACAGAGGCCCCCACAACAACCACAACTGACGCAACAACAACCACAACTGAGGAAACAACAACCACAACTGAAGCAACCACAACCACAACTGAGGCACCCACAACAACAACAACTGAAGCAACAACAACTACAACTGAAGCAACAACAACCACAACTGAGGCACCCACAACAACCACAACTGAAGCAACAACAACCACGATTGAGGGAACTACAACCACAACTGAGGCACCCACAACAACCACAACTGAAGCAACCACAACCACAACAGAGGCCCCCACAACAACCACAACTGAAGAAACCACAACTACAACTGAAGCAACCACAACAGAAGCCCCCACAACAACCACAACTGAAGCAACCACAACCACAACTGAAGCAACAACAACCACAACTGAAGCAACCACAACCACAACTGAGGCAACTATAACCACAACTGAGGCACCCACAATAACCACAACTGAAGCAACAACAACAACTACTGAAGCAACAACAACTACAACTGAGGCCTCTACAACAACCACAACTGAAGCCCCCACAACAACGACAACTGAAGCAACAACAACCACTACTGAGGCCCCTACAACAACCACAACTGAAGCCCCCACAACAACCACAACTGAAGCAACCACAACCACAACTGAAGCAACAACAACCACAACTGAAGCAACCACAACCACAACTGAGGCCCCCACAACAACCACAACAGAATCAACCACAACCACAACTGAAGCAACAACAACCACAACTGAAGCAACAACAACCACAACTGAAGCAACAACAACTACAACTGAGGCCTCTACAACAACCATAACTGAAGCACCCACAACAACGACAACTGAAGCAACAACAACCACTACTGAGGCCCCTACAACAACCACAACTGAAGCCCCCACAACAACCACAACTGAAGCAACCACAACCACAACTGAGGCAACTACAACCACAACTGAGGCACCCACAACAACAACAACTGAAGCATCCACAACAACCACAACTGAAGCAACAACAACCACAACAGAGGCCACCACAACAACAACAACTGAGGCACCCACAGTTGAAGCAACAACAACCACAACTGAAGCAACAACAACCACAACTGAAGCAACCACAACCACAACTGAAGCAACAACAACCACAACTGAAGCAATCACAACCACAACTGAGGCCCCCACAACAACCACAACAGAATCAACTACAACCACAACTGAAGCAACAACAACCACAACAGAGGCCACCACAACAACCACAACTGAGGCACCGACAACTGAAGCAACAACAACCACAACTGAAGCAACCACAACCACAACTGAGGCCCCCACAACAACCACAACTGAAGCAACCACAACCACAACTGAGGCCCCCACAACAACCACAACTCAAGCCCCCACAACGACCACAACTGAAGCAACAACAACCACAACTGAGGCAACCACAACCACAACTGAAGCTCCCACAACAACCACAACTGAAGCAACAACAACCACAACTGAGGCCCCGACAACAACCACAACTGAGGCCCCCACAACCACAACTGAGGCCCCTACAACAACCACAACTGAAGCCCCCACAACAACCACAACTGAAGCAACCACAACCACAACTGAGGCAACTACAACCACAACTGAGGCACCCACAACAACCACAACTGAGGCACCCACAACAACCACAACTGAAGCAACAACAACCACAACAGAGGCCACCACAACCACAACTGAGGCACCGACAATTGAAGCAACAACAACCACAACTGAAGCAACCACAACCACAACTGAAGCAACAACAACCACAACTGAAGCAACCACAACCACAACTGAGGCCCCCACAACAACCACAACAGAAGCAACCACAACCACAACTGAAGCAACAACAACCACAACTGAAGCAACAACAACCACAACTGAGGCCCCTACAACAACCACAACTGAAGC
Organism: Betta splendens; assembly: GCF_900634795.4. NCBI lineage: Eukaryota > Metazoa > Chordata > Actinopteri > Anabantiformes > Osphronemidae > Betta > Betta splendens. The sequence continues at coordinate 23,543,769 of NC_040882.2, read as the reverse complement.
CCCCACAACAACCACAACTGAAGCAACAACAACCACAACTGAGGCCCCTACAACAACCACAACTGAAGCCCCCACAACAACCACAACTGAAGCAACCACAACCACAACTGAGACACCCACAACAACAACAACTGAAGCAACAACAACTACAACTGAAGCAACAACAACCACAAATGGGGCACCCACAACAACGGCAATTGAAGCAACAACAACCACAACTGAAGCAACAACAACCACAACCGAGGCACCCACAACAACAACAACTGAAGCAACAACAACAACAACTGAGGCACCCACAAAAACCACAACTGAGGCCCCTACAACAACCACAACTGAAGCAACCACAACAACTACAACTGAGACACCCACAACAACCACAACTGAAGCAACAACAACAACAACTGAGGCACCCACAAAAACCACAACTGAAGCAACATTAACAACAACTGAGGTCCCTACAACAACCACAACTAAAGCAACAACAACCACAACTGAAGCAACAACAACAACAACTGAGGCCCCTACAACAACCACAACTGAAGCAACAACAACCACAACTGAAGCAACAACAACCACAACTGAGGCACCCACAACCACAACTGAGCCACCCACAACCACAACTGAGGTGCCCACAACCAAAACTGAGGCACCCACAACCACAACTGAGGCACCCACAACTACAACTGATGCACCCACAACCACAACTGAAGCAACATCAACAACAACTGAGGCCCTTACAACAACCACAACTGAAGCAACAACAACCACAACTGAGGCACCCACAACAACAATAACTGAGGCCCCTACAACAACCACAACTGAGGCCCCTACAACAACCACAACTGAAGCAACAACAACAACAACTGAGGCACCCACAACAACCACAACTGAAGCAAAATCAACAACAACTGAGGTCCCTACAACAACCACAACTGAAGCAACAACAACAACAACTGAGGCACCCACAACAACCACAACTGAAGCAACATCAACAACAACTGAGGCCCCTACAACAACCACAACTGAAACAACAACAACCACAACTGAAGCAACAACAACAACAACTGAGGCCCCTACAACAACCATAACTGAAGCAACCACAACAACCACAACTGAAGCAACAACAACCACAACTGAAGCAACAACAACTTCAACTGAGGCACCCACAACTACAACTGAGGCACCAACAACCACAACTGAGCCACCCACAACCACAACTGAGCCACCCACAACCACAACTGAGGTGCCCACAACCAAAACTGAGGCACCCACAACCACAACTGAGGCACCCACAACTACAACTGATACACCCACAACCACAACTGAGACACCAACAACTACAACGAAGGAGGCACCCACATCCACAACTGAGGCATCCACAACCACCACAACTGAGGCGCCTAAAACCACAGCTGAGCCAACCACAACCACAACTGAGGCACCCACAACCACCACAACTGAGGCACCCACAAAGACAACTGGAGCAACAACATCAACAATTGGGGCAACAACAACTACAACTGGAGCAGCAACAACTACAACCCAATCGACAACAGTTGCTCCAATACTGTATACCATCTCTGCAGCTGTAAATCAACCCTATTCAGCTGATCTTGCCAACAAAAGCAGCAGTGCATACAAAAACCTTGAATCCCGCTGTGTATTTACGGTGAGTAACATTCATCATATACAACTTATTGTTTATGTTTTACTGGAATTAGTAATTTGAACAATTAGCATCCATTAGCATGCTACATCTATGTATTTTTATCTTTGCAGTTCACTATAATATATAGAGAGCGGTTTGGTGTCCTGTTTGACTTCTGCTTTGTAATACAATTCAGGTAAAAACATCATTAACAGTGATTTTGAAGATTATGCAGTTATACTTTTCTTTATATTATTACATGATGTTTACTTTTGTATTTTGTGTACTTAGACATAAATAGCTACTTACCTGATGTCACATATAGTTAAACTTTTGGTTCTGTCATACAGTATTTCTACAGTTCAATCTAGAGCAGATGCAACTGCAGTGGACATGGGACTTGTCTTCAACTCATCTTCTACCACAGGAGATCTCCCATCAAATGCTGTTGTCGCCCAAACATTAGTAGACGCTGCAAATAACACTACTAATAATTTCAGTGTGAGCATAAACCCCTCTACAGTTACAGTTTTATGTAAGTAAACAGTACATCTTCTTCTCTAACCAGCATGTGTTTCACTGCATTCAAAGTAAAGTGAATTCTTACCTGTATGGTCTTGGTTTACAGCCAGTCCAGTGTCTACACCTTTTACACCTGCAAATGCAACTTTAACAACTGTAGCATCTACAACATCTACAACTCTACCAACTGCATCTACAACAACAACAACTGCAGCATCTACAACAGCTGGAACTGCAATAATACCAGTGGTTTTCAGATCTCGCTCTGACACATTTACAAGTGACTTAAATAATCCATTATCTGCACGTTTTATACAGCGAACTGCAACGATAACATCACAGGTAAGCCTCACTGTTAAAACTTCACACAAAAAAACTTAAATAAATAATATATGTCAGAAGCACTGAGTCAGTACTCAAAGAATACCTCATGTTTTTACAGCTTAAACCTCTTTTTAAAAATGATTTTCCGAGCTTCATCGACATTATTGTTCTGAAATACAGGTAATTATTTTTTGAATTTTTTCTTTTTTACATTTTAACAATCGGGGCCTTGTTATCATATTTAACGTGACACTTTTGTTCCCCCTTTTACAGCAATGGATCAATCTACAACTTCTTTGACCTGATCTTTAATAAGACATCCGTTCCTAACAACACTCAGGTTGCGAGTGTTCTGAGCAACGCATCTTCATTTGTCACTGGCTTTGACATTGAAGTCAGCTCCATCATTGTGAATAACATACGTAAGTGATGTTGAATCCCAATTGTAATCATGCAATTATCACACAATTATCAGTTTACTCTATTGAATATCGATTTTTTGTTTCTTTCACAGCTTCAGGTGGAGTAGCACACAAGATCAGCCTCGTCACTGCGTCCTGCCTCGTGCTCTTATCATTGCTACTGTCAAGCCACCAATAGTCTGTACTGAACTCAGGTGGATCATAATTAAAAGGATAATGAAAGTCACTGAATCAATAGAATATAGAATAAATAAAGTAACTAAATATTTATTAAACCCTAGGATTTCTTGAAACTATTTTTCTTTCCTGCTTTTCTAAACACTGCTCTCTAGCTAAATTCAACCTGACGAGTCTGAGTTAGTCTTCTTCTTCTGCCAGATGAATAAACTGCACAGAATGGAGAGTAAACACTAAATGAAGGATTACATGTGCTAAACGTCAGTGTGCTACATGAAAATGAACATAACATGCATATTTAAAATGTACAACCACTGTTCCTATTTATTTAAAATGTATCTATATTAATTATTTAATCACAAACAACTTATTGTGAAATTCCTTCTGTAAAAAATAAAAATATTTTAAAGCAAAAACTGAAATCTGGCCTAGTGTGTGAACTGCAGATTTCAAGTTCAGCTCAATATCCTGTCACCTGCATAAGTTCTTGGATGACATTGTTTTACCTTAATAATATAACAAGAGATAGAATAGGGCATTGATTTCTGGTGTAAGTGGACTGCCTTTAAATGAATGCGAAAGAAAACCAAAGCACTGGTACAGGGTCACACTTTGTGGAGCCATATGTAACCAGGTAAAGGACATTGAGTGAGAGTAATCTTACAAATATCTGGGGGTTTACCTGAAAGATAAACTGTACTCTCTCTGGAGAGACTAAGGTCTTTTGGAGTGCATGGATTACCACCGAACACGTTTTATGACTCAGGTGGTGGACTCAACCGTCTTTTCTGGAGTCATCTGCTTCTGCAGCTGCACCTCCAGACTGGGTAGGGAAAGCCAACTCAGTTTTGGGCATGCCCCTGTATTAGCTTGAAGCTAGATGGGGAGGGCGACTGCACAAGCCCATATGACAAATCCATCACGGGAAACATTTAAGAAATAGATAGATAACGTTTAATAATATTAAATTGTGCTGTAGTGCCTAGAATACCACAGAATCCACCAGCGTTTGCCTAAATTTCGGTTATTATCATTTTACTATTTGTTTACTTTATACTCTATATTAATTTATGCACCGCATGTGCGGGTGAACCGGAAGAGGAACACGCACGGATTAGTGTGTTTACCATTATATAGGGTACACCGGCCTTCAAGCTAAATGCCAGGTCCATAAAATTTGCCTGTGTAACCTGCTGCTGCCTCGGACGTCGCGCATCTTAAAACGCGGAGCTGCGTCCGTGTCTTTGCCGAGGACCAGGGGGCTGCTCTCGTGCGCCGTCGCTGTGCGCTCGTCTGTGGCTGCGCCAGGCCACGCGCCATCTGTGGAAGTGGGACAATGGAACAGATGGCGCATCCGAGCCTGGTTGCGCGGATGCTGTGGCTGACGTTTATAGCGGCAGCACCGAACTGAGAGTCAGGCGGTGAGATAAAAGGGCTCCCGACGGATGCTGCACACATTTAAAGATGCTACAGTGACTGTGGTTTGTGTTTTGGTGACGGGAAATATCGAAGGTTGACCAGATTGATCCGTCGCGACCGAAGGCTCGGACCTAATCCCTCTTTGACGTGCGTCTGGCTCGGTAAACAATGGTCGACAACCGCTACGCCACCGCCGCGGTCATCGCCTGCGTGCTGAGCGCGCTGGCCACCGTGTACCTGTCGGTGGCCGTCGGCACGCAGCACTGGTACCAGTACAGCAGCCCCGGCGTGCGCGGGGAGGCCAACGTGTCCGAGCTGCGCTCCCTGTACGAGGAGTTCATGGACGGGGAGTTCGACGAGAAGACCTACAGCGACACCCTGTTCCGTCTCAACGGGACCGTGGGCCTGTGGTGGCGGTGCGTGCTCGTGCCGGGCAGCGCCCACTGGCACAAGGAGCCGGGTACGTTCGTATAACTGTCCTCGTCTGCGCGAACACTACAGGCGGCTGATTCATTGGTTTATGTCTCTGAAGTCCAAACACTATTAAGCTGTTAAGTATTAATGGGCCGCACCTTGTCTGGTCATAGCTGTGTTTGCATATGGGGTGTGCGTCATAGCCTAAAGGCAAGAGTGCAGGTACTTTGATTGTGGATTATGGTCTCCCTGGGCAAAGTGGGAGACCATCTGTAGTGTTACACTAGGTGACATAGAGAAGAGCTGCAGGACAATATAATCCTCCATCTTGTTGGTCTGTGTAGTAATTGCTGCACTTGTAATTACATGGAATCAAATAATTAGGTTATAGAAAACCTAATGCATTTTATAATTGAAGGCTACAATCAACAATGATTTTTATCAGCCGCAATTATTGTTTTAACAGTGGTGTAAAATGACCATCACTCCAAAATGTTTCTAGAAGTAAATGGAAGTTTTATGTCCATCAGTTATGTTCAACAATTAACCAGACAGCTTTGCTTATTGCAAATGTGCATATATTTATAAATCAGTGACTTTTTTCTCAATTAGTTTTGAAGCAAATCCTTTAAATGACTGGCGTTTTCAGTGTAAAACCTTGTGTATTTTACGCTTCACATCTCTTGCAAAGTCTACTTGCAACCAGTATGTCAACATACAAGCCTATTAATCAGTGACACTGCTTTGTTGATGCACTGACAGTATGTTGATGTCAATCACTTCACTCAGATGCCAAGTTGTCTTTGGAGTGTCGAAGCTTCACTCTAGCTCAGCAGCTCACTCCCAAGTACAAGGAACCAGGAAACCACAACAGCGGCGAGGACATGGTGCGAACGTGTAAGTTCAGCCACGACAGGTTTATCTGATTTTACCAGGTCAAGGTCTGCAAGAAGCTGCACAAACATTTACGCCACAATGAACCTCTATACATTGTGATGGCATGAATACCCCATTAAGTGAGGCCTTCCGTGTATTTAGACCTGTGGAGGTGCCAGTTCCTGCTGCCACTGGTGTCTCTGGGCCTGGTGGTACTGGCGGGACTAGCTGGGTTCTGTGCCTGCCTCTGCCAAAGCCTCACTCCCACGCTTGGAATAGGAGTGCTTCACCTTCTGTGTGGTAAGACCTGTTTAACTGTTTAACCCCTGAGCTAACTGCCACCATTGTTCAGACAATGTCTGTGCTCTTGAATAACAAAAGCTCAAAAATGGGCTTGTCTGCAGACTGCACGCTTCCACAACATGATCACACCTCACCTTTAACTTGTTCAAGCTTCACTGTGCATGTTTGTGTTCTAACAAGAAGTTATTCCTTCCCACATGTGAGAAGTTTTGTTCCTTTCAGCATTAGTGTTTTAGCACCTCTCCCTGATATCAAGTCAAACCTCCAAAGCCAGCTTAGTTTGGAAATGCAGTCGCTGCTGAATAATGCCTCCCCATCCTGTGCACTACAGGTCTCTGCAGCCTCGCCACAGTCTGCTGCTACCTGGCGGGAATGGACCTGCTCCACAGGGTGTCCATGCTTCCCGATAAGGTGGACGGCTCCCTGGGCTGGTCTTTGTACCTGGCCCTCATGTCTTCGCCACTGCACATGATGGCCGCAGCGCTGCTCGTGTGGGCCGCACGCAGCCACAGTCAAAACTACTACCGCATGACTGCCTACCGGGTGGCGTAGCCTAAAATTAGATACATGAATACCACGCTGTGACTCCAAGAGGCTTTTTAGACCACAGATCACAGATAATGTGGGTTAATCTTTTACGTTTCTCCCCATGATTGATTGCTATTTTAGTGATGACCCTCTCTGCTGCATTAACAGATTTGACCTTTACCGTATCTCTCTAGTGCAGGGGGGTCCCCACCCTGGTCCTCGAGCAGGACAGTAGCTCTCGAGGACCAGGGTGGGACCCCTCTGCCCCAGTGGGTCTGGATGGGTTTAGAAAGGTCAAACAGACCCATGTGCATCCTTCTACTGCAAACGTTTAGCTCAGTCCCGCAACACCTGAAAAGCTGTGTGCGATACTTGCTGGATTACTTATGTAACACAGCTGCATTGCTCAGAACAGGTCTGACAGGCTACACAACATGGGCTGGGAGCATGATTTGGATACAATGGCAGGGAAGATGAACATATTGTAATGAGAAACCTAGATACCTGTAGTTGACTGATTAAACCAACAGGCATTTTGGTTTAATTAGTCATACTCAGACAACATATGTTTGAGGATTACAGTGTTAGTTTAATAGAAAACAATTCCAAAACAACCTAAATAAGTCGAAATAGCATTTGCAGTATTTACAAGTTGTTAATAATTATAAAAAATAAGAGCTCAAATCTAGTCTTTGCAGACTGACTGATGTGCATTCATATGAATCTCTATAAACAGTGCTGTACATACGTATAGTACAGAGTGTGCTTTGCAATGGGACAAATTTAACTGAACCTTCTTCAAGTTCAGGTTTTCAGAGGTCCGACAGACAATTCCTGTTGAATGTCTGCTCACACCCAGAGTCAGGCGCGGCATCATTTTCCATTCATTGAACGCACAAAAACCTGCCAGTGATGTCAAAGTCTCGGCACACCTTGCATGTTGTTCTGACTGGGAGTAGCTGTTGTGTGATTAGCTTTGACAACAGCTGCCTCAAAATGTAGCCTACGGATGCTTGCAAAGGGCGACGCATTGCAGCGGCTGCTGTGTGAACCTTTGAGTTCAGGAACCACACAGCGCTGACATTTGACTCTTAACCAATTTTCAAGTCCAGTGACGTTTGACTTCGCGTCACCGCGTACGCATAGCTGTTTCGTGTATGTTTTTTTGCTATTTTTATTCATGTCTACATGTTGTCATAGGTTTTGTAAGCTCTAAAAATTAACTGTCACCGTAGTTGTGCATTTTCGACATTTTATGTTGTGCATTCTTCCCATTAATCTCCACATTCTTGCTTTTGACTTAAATTTATTGTCCTTTTTTTGCCACTGGAAAAAAACAATTACATAAACTAAATCAACAGGATATGAGGGAAATGGTTATTCCCTGTTAGGCATTATGAATGTACTTTAAAGGCCATATTATGATAAGATAGAGTATTTTGCACTTAAATTATTTTTTAAAATATCCTAAATATTGCTACAGTGATAGTAATTTTCTATTTTGTGATTGCATAAAAGATCCATTAAGCAAGTACCTTTAGTGAAAACACCACTCTCATCCTAGAACCACCGCTGCAGTGACTCATGACATGAGAGTCTGTGGATCGTGGCTCCATACGTGGTCGATGATAAATCAGAATGTGTCTCATATTTAGGGTGAGCCAGAGAAATTGTTTGAACCCTGAACCCATTATGATATTAAAGCAACTGTACGACTGTGCTTTGTGAATGTTTCCCACCTTTCAGCTGAAGCTGATACTGTACACTTTATTATTGTGACTGAATGTTCAAGTACACATGCATTTGTGCAAAAGCTGTAATGGCAATAAATTTCTTTTTGTACTGTATTCCATTGTGACTTGTGCTGTCAATCTTCACTCTTCTTCTTCTGATGCAGATCTTTGTTTATTAGCTTGTTGTTCCTGCTCCGTTTGCACTCGGATCGCAGGAATTCTCAGGCGCCTCTGTCTCGCCAAACACAGAGCGATGCCCTTCTCGTAATACGCACATTCGTTGATGAAGAACGGATAAAGTGGTTCGGTCCCTTTGTAGCTTAGCGTTTCCCCTGAGAAAGTCTGGAACAGTGGGTCTTCGGGACAGAGAAGGCAGAAGTCCCGGTCCTGTGGGGAAGGGCAGACTACTAAGAGCAACACAGGACTTATGGCAATGCTTCAAAACAGCTCATAGCAGGTGTTATTTGAAATAAAGAATAAGGAATAGCTCTCTGTAAATACTAAGCGTATGGATTTTTACATGTGGGCTTATGTTCTAAAGAAACAAACTTCTCTCCTTGTCCTGACTATTGTGTTTTAAGAAGGCTTATCCTTAAAAAAAATTACATCTCATTAAACAGTGTACACTAGACAGAGTAATTGAACCACACATCATCTGCTCTCATTACACTCAGTCTTAACACAGTTTTAATCACTACCAACAACATTATGTTTGCTTAGTAATGATCTATTTAAACCCATGATGGAAATGACACTCCTTAATTCTTGACCTTATTCGACCTACGACAGCAGACAAATCGCGTAGTGACTCATGCCAGTGTTAGCGAAACAACTCAATCAAATTACCCTGTGAACGACTGCAGATGTCAATCAGCACCGAAGAGCGTCAATAGTAACTAAACAGAGTGGGTTATTTATGGAAAGTCTGCGATTCATGCCAGTCGCATCAAACAACAGCACTGGGATCAAAAATGCAAACACAACCCACCTCTTACTGTGTATAAGTTTTCAATTAAATTTTTTTTTTCTTTTTAAAGACAGTCACAATTTTTCAAGTCTTCCTCCTGACGACAGTCATGCACTTACACAACACCGAAACATGTGTCACCTGTGGTGGCAGTTCATCAGATAGGCATCGACCAAAGTTTCTATTTGATTAACTCAGATACAAATTAAATATGTAATTTTACGTACTGCAACTCTCTATCTCCCATTATGTCCCCACAAAGAAAAACGAAGAAGAAATGGATGACGGAATGAACATGAGGAAAACCTAGCAAATTTTATATGAATTAAAGTTTGCCTTTACTTTAAAACCTTAAACTTTGTGGGTTTGTACTTTGTACTGTAATTTCATCTCATTTCTAAAGAAGTTTCTTTGTGATTTGGAACCAATGAACAATATATTTATCCATATTATATTTATTAAGAATACTTATATATAAGTATTATAATATAAATATATATAATTATTAGCAGTAATTTTGGGTCCAATAAAGTGGAGTAAACGCTCTCAGTCTCGTCTCTCAGTCGCAGTCTCGTCTTCACCCCCAGGTGCTCAACAGTCTGCTATCTGTCATTGGTGGAAACGTTATTTACAAAACAATCTGGAAAACACCACTGGGTGTGGATGGCACACACGGAATGTTTTTGTTTTTTCAGTCAGACATTTTAGTTCACATTCCTTGATAACAACAGCTGTCAAAGTTTCACCCCAGGCTTTTCCCTCCTGTTTTAGCATTCTGCTGTAATTTACATTGACGGCAGTAACATAGCAGTTATACCGGCCCTGCAGTGACTGGTATAGTCAACTCTGTGGAAAATGGAAAACATTTTATTAAAATTCGACATCTGTCTGAAACTGTCAGTTTACACGGTTAATAAGCTTCATGTCCCTGCAACGCTGTAATTTTCTCTATGCTCTGAAACTGTTTTGTGTAAATGGGGGAATTTTGAAATAAATTAGTTTCCTCCACTAACAAAGCAGATGCGTTAAGGTATGAACATTATGCTCAGCATGTGGTTTTCCTTGTTGCTTTCGTTTTGATTTAAAGGTAAGCAATAGCTTGTCTTTTAGAGGAGCTAGGATCCATCGACACTGTGACTTTCAAAAGATATTCTTTTGTGTTTGCGCATGTGAGATTTTGACTCTTGTGATTCATTGATTATATGTTCTGATTCATTCTGCCAGGAACCATAGTTGTTTTGGCCACTCCCTCTTTTATTTTACGTCATGTACTTGTGCTCAGCAGCGTTTCAGTAAAACAATGGATAAATAATGTTGTAACAAACCGCACCTGGAGTTCAGGATGTATGGTTGCTGTGATGTTGTGGGTCTTACTATCTCTCGGATAGTCAATACATTTAACCATGGTAAACACGTCCACAAATCCACTTTCAAAAGCTCTACCTGAAGATGAAGAGGAAGTGAAAGAATAGATGGATTTGAGGATTTGAAAGTCATTGTGACAGAGCCAGAACAGCCAGGCATTGAATTCACCGTACCTGAGTTGAAGGAAGTGACCCAGTCGAGCATGTGCTGCACTCCAGCCTTCATGACGGCGTAGACGTTGGAACGCACCACGCCGTGCGGCTGGGGGCCGATCTCCATTGCTGCAGATCACAGACTTTTACAGTTCAAATCTCTAAATTTTCTGACCTTTCAGGAAACATGAAAACTCACCAAAGCCATGTTTTCCCACTGAATCAAGAGAGTACGCTTCTTTATTGGAGACATCAAGATGGATATACCTAATCGGCACATCTGACATCTGCCTCTAAAAAAGACGTCCAGCTTCACTTCAGCTTACTTACTTCAAAGTGCCCTAGTGCACACACAAATATCAGTCCGATGACTGTAGGATGTGCCTCGACTTACCTGAAGGTACCTGAATATGTGCAGGCAGATCCAGTCGCAGTCAGAGTGCGAGATGAGGCAGAGGCCCATGTTGGCAGTGGTGTTGTGGAGGTCACAGATGAGATCCACCGCCTCAGGACTGCCTTTAGGCCCCAGCGTGGCGTTTAATTCTCTGGACCTGACCAATTCGTACAGTTCTGGGTCCAACATGGGACCACTGGGAGGTAGAAACAGGAAACCATTAGAACTATGTCCATGAGCAGCATCGGCACTTCTCATGGTCGCCTTACGTGAGGGCGGCGTGGGTGAAGCAGCGGTTCAGGTCGGTGTCTATGTATCTACGGCACTGCTGCATGGCCCGCGGGTTCGAAAGCACCAACAGTGCTGGTACCGTCTCTTCCTCCTCCTCCTCCACCCCTTTCGCCTTCGCCTTGAGCAGCTCTTTGACCAGGTAGATCCCAGACATCTCATTACCATGGGTACCGCCGCACACAGCGACCCGGGACAACTTTGGTAAACACATCACTTTATCTGCCTCCATCTGACTAAGAACTGGCAGAGGTCCAGTTGAACAAGGCGAGAGAAATTGGTCTGTAAGGATTGTGGATTATTATTATTATAGTACAATATTCAGTATGAAGCATCCAGTGTTGTGAGGCACATGCACAGATTGGTTGCGTGTTCTCCATTAATACCCTTTTTATTTATTTTTATTGAACCTATGCATCAATACCAAATTCTGTCCCACTTGTAACTTGATTCCCTCTTGTTACTCAGTGGGAGGTATCTATTACTCCAGTGTTGATGCGTCTGGGCGTATATTAGAGAACGCTGCAAAACAAAGCAGAGATATTGATTTGTGAGACCTTACCTGTACTCTGGCTTGCTGAGAGGGACAGTTCCGGCTTTAAACCCTCAAACCCTACTGTGCGCTAAAAGCGACGCAGAGATTAAAGTCTATTAAAAGTCTCCTAAGTGAGAACAGAGTGGGAGGTAGAACAAAGTGACCTGTCAGCTCCACATTCGAGGCATCATGCTTTACATCTTACCCAGACTCCCCTGGCTGTTCCCCCTTCTCGTGTACCCTCTTCCACCCTCTCCCGGGCTTTCACGCAGTTTCACTGATTCAGCATTCCCATCCCTCCCTCTGTGGATATTGTAACTGCCTGTTATGCAAACTCCCACTGTCCCCCTCTTGTCCACTGCACTGCGCTGCATCACAGGCAGGGTGTGTCCCGAGCGTGATGCACTGCATCGATCGCCTCCCACGGTCCCAGCAGCTCTGAGGTCAGCCGAAGCGCAAGCCCCTCCCCAACTTTCCACAACTCCATTTCTCTTTCCTGTGTGAATAGGATGGTATGTTCTAGTCTGCCTTTCGAAACAAGGCTTAAAATAATTGTGCTGGCATGACACAGCAGAAACGACTGCAATGGGTGGAAGAAACGGCTCCACTTGGAATATGACAAGCACCCTCTACTGGTTTAAACTGAGCATAGGTTCAAGTTCAAGCCATAATAAACCTTACTTGTCAACGTTGTGTTCATCCCTTATATTTAGTATTAGCTTTTTCTACAGTATTGTATTGTATTGCAACTTGCTTCCACTGTCAAGATTCTGCACTGGTCGAACTGGCTGCTGATGCGATTTCCCCTGCTGTGGGACTGATACTTATGTCCCGACCAAAATGAATATATCGTCTATATTGATATTCATATACAGTATATTAAAACATTCCAAGGTAAGGTGCTTAGTTGTTTCAAACTTCTATTTGCGCTACATTTTACAGTAATGATAATGTACACATCGAGAATCCAAAATGATGGCAGTATGTTTATTAATTGTAACACCAAGCATAATCTCATCTAGCTTGTTGAACATGAAGACAAACATCCCTAAAGATCTGATTTGGCAGTAGAACAAGTACGTTACCAAATAATGATAAATTAAAGAAAAGTATGAAAATCTATGTTTGACATCACAGCATTTATTAAACATTCCTCCTTTGTTAATATAAAATACTGAACAATGCCTCCTCTTGCCTTAAAGTACAGAAACTCCTTTTGCTGTGACAATGAAGACCCTGTTCCATGATCAGAGAGGAACCAAAAGTATAAGAAAACAATCTACCTTACATTTATCAATACTATCATTTGATTTTGTATAATTTATAAATCACTTATTTGCAATTGTTTTATTCTTTATTTTAAGTACACTTACAAACAAAATTATCAAATGCACACACACACACACACGCACACACACAACCAGACACACACACCATGTTTTTGGTGTCAAAATGCATATTTGCATATGTATGAACTCTTCAGCTGATTCACAGGGAATTCGGCATCAGTCTTCACCCAATGTACGTTTGTGTTTGCATTTCTGTTGCCACTAAACCATTTTTAAAAAACAACTTTACTGCCATGAAACTTTGTTACCGTTCACATTGTTTGCAATTTGCAAAACATCATTTTTACACTGTGAATATTTGTAATTTTATTACCAGTAGTGGATACAATTGCACTAATGTCAGGTTTTTCAGCAATGGAACAAGCCTTTTGCTATTTTACAGCTTTAAAGTCTTTCTCCACAAAATTCCCTAAAAACGGTTTTGTATTTTCACAAGAAACCTTGTAAAAATGTCAGCATCGTATCCAGCATCAGGGTGCTTATTTCTAAGGCAAAGAGAGAGTTGAGATCTTCTAGCATCCATGATCATTTTAACTATAAGTTCTATCAGGACTTGGATAAAGAAAAACCCCAGCTACAAAACATGACAGTGTGAAGGGTCACCCTGGATTCCAGACAATCATGTTTAACCACACTGTTCTGCCAGTGGCAGTGTTGTAGAGTGATGGAAGAGCAGATACACAGCCATTCACACAAACACACTAGAAGCATTACTTCATTACATTTAGACTCTAAATCAGAGATTAACAAGAAGTCCTCACTAAGTCATACATGAAGGCCACCAACGTTTAATGAAATTATTATTTACCTATGTATATTTAATTTGATTTATTAATTAACTCCCCTTTTTTAAGTCATTACCAACAAATGCAATGCTATGAATGACAACAGGAACACTGCATTATTTCACAGGGTGGCATCAGCATAAAAACTCCTGATGGAGGAGGGTAAAGAGGCGTCAGCAGAGACAATAACAGGATGATCTACAATAGATGTGGAAGCACTGTCCCTTTATCTCCTCTCCCTTATACTCAGCCTGACCTGAGTCACAGCAGCACAGAAATTTTAATTCCAGTCCTCTCTGGTGTGTGACAGCAACAAAGAGGTAGAGGCTAAGACTCAAAGAGACAGGAACCCAAACGGGGAGGTGACAGAGGTTTGAGACAAAACCTTGCTCCTCCCTCGGTGTCAGACAGCAGTGACCAACCTGGAGATCTCTTAGAACAGAGAGCCACTGGAGCAAAGCAGCCATCCAAATAGGGGATCAGGCAGGCCTTTGTGGCAGCCATCCATCAGATGGCCTTGGATCTGTCTCTTTAGGGCACTTTGTAGTCAAAATGAGATCAAAATATGTTCGCGCAGCCCTCCCAGCTGCCACGGTCTTTGGTTTCCCAGTAGCCTCCCTTATAGATATGGACTTGATCACCTGTCACCTCATCTGTGCAACTATCAAACCACATCGCCTGGTAGTTGTCATGAGGTGCATCTGAAAAAAAAAAAAAAACAGTAGTACAACTTAACAACTTAAATAAAGCATAGGGACGATTAGGAGAGAAATGAAAGCATCGGGAGATGGCTGAAAAACAAACAAACAAAAGAGTACTTGCTTTTTAAGGAGGGGTCAGTAAGAGAGTCCTCATCGACAGCTTTTGGAAGAGAAAAGGGGATCACAAGAGACTTTTTACCCCTTTTTTCAAGATTTTTCCCATGAAAGGAGGAACGCAAAAGCGAAACAGCATTAACACATACAACTATACCTTCTTCTGATTGGCTGGCAGTGCGTTGGTTGGCGGCCTCCCTCTCTCTTTCTCTGCGGGCGCTACGCTGTTTTTCCTCCAGGCGCTGCTTCTCGGCATTGGCCTCTTCCCAGCGACCGTCCTCCATCAGCCGCTGATCAGGCCGGCGTCGGCTGTCTGTTGGTGCCACACCCTCCTCTGGTTCATTTAGGGTCAGTGCCAAGGCAGTGAAGTAGTACATGGTCTCTGCTCCCTCACTGTGAAAAATACCAGCACTCTCTAAAGTCAAAATTGCACCAAACAATGTTAGATAAAGGCCATTAGCTCCCCAGAATAATTAAGATGAAAATATATTCAACAGGGGGAGATTTTGCTGGATGATTGAGTCATTGTGTGTGGTTGTGTGTTGCTGGGGACCCAGCCCGAAGAACTATATATGTACACGTGACATATTTATTAGTACATGCAGTATGATGCAGCATGACTTCAATATTTTGATACAATAGCAAGAACATGCCTGTGGATCAAAACACGCCCAGTTATTGTACGTAACAGTACTTACGGTAAAGGGTTTCTTCTCCACACCTCTCTGGCCTTAAGGGTTTGATAGACTGTCTTCTGTTTCCCCTCTGTGCCGTTCTCTCCTCCTCGGCTGCTCTGCATGACCCGAGAAAATTCCATCTTCTCATCCCATGTCCCTGACAACACATAGTGGGCTTTGCCATCTTTGTCCATCACAACACCAGTCACCTAAAATAGAAAGGGGCAGGGTGAGTCATGACCCATGAGGCACATTACAAGACAGAGAGCAGTTCAGATCAGTTTATTATGTCATACAGGAGAAACCATAAAACAAAGACATTTGAAGACACTAAAGACCCTAATAGAGATTTAATAGCATTGTAAAAGCTTGATCAGTTAGTTCAGTTAATTACCTTACGGGCCACATCTCTGGAAAAGTAGCTATAAGGAGCAAATTTAAGATGGCAGCGGTCTCCTGTGGTGTGGTTGACTATGTCTATCTCTCCTGACTGTAAAAGAAGAAAATGTAGAATAATACAAATAGTAATTAAAAACATTTTAAAACTTCTACATAATAACTATGTGCACCCTTTGCACAGTTAATATTGATGTAAATGCGATAAACATAGGATAAACAATAATACTAAAAAGGAAAATATAAGAAAAATTATAACAAAACTAACGCAAAACATGAAAATATTAAGGCTCTAAATGTTTCCCAGTATTGTAAAACATTTTAAGTATGTTTGGTATATAGTAAAGGTATTGAAGTACTGTTTGCTTTAGTGTTTATTGCAGTTGCATATGCTGCGGACAATATTTACACTCACAGATGCCTGGAAACTGTAAATTGCTACTGGTATCTACAATCTTCCTGCAAAGGTTAAGAAAGTTTGCTCTGCATGTTCCTGTCACAGAAGCTACCGCCAGCATGTCTGTCTGCAGCAGTTATGCAAGAAATGTTGCAAATCAAGTCACAGCGATTTGCAAGTTGTGTTACCAGTGTGGTTAACAGTTGATAATGGCTTTACTGCAGCACATCACAGTACACTAATAATAATAAATATTGTAATATATATATGATTTCACTCAATAACATTAATCTGTAGTTTAACTAGCAAGCTACTAGCCATATGGCTATGTCTGAGCCATCGACTACCACCCATTAGGAATTATGTTACCATATGTTATATGACCCAGAGTGATTCTGCTTCGATGGGAGCTCAGCTAAAGTACAGGGAAAGTTCATCTTTCTCGAACATGTAATTTGATGATGATCAGTTCAGCTACAGCTGAACAACAGCCAAATAAGATCAGTTTCATTTTAGCAAAAACAGAGATTTCCAACATTCAAGCTGATTTCACCTCCAGTACACCTTCACCACAGTACTACAGAGTCATCCACAGAATATTATTATTATTATTATTATTATTTATTGTGGTTAAAGTGGCCAAATCTGCCAGGGTGAGTGGCCCTGCAACACACTGTCAACTTGGCCTTGCATGAGTTTGTTTGTGCCAAAGCTTTTGAGCTGCTGCCATTTTAAAACAGCAAACAAGTGACATGTGCAGTAGAGCACAAGTAAAAATCCTCTAGTTATCTGATGAAGGCTGCGCCCTACCAGCATCAAACCGTGACGCCAAACATACTTTGGGCAGATGTTAACAATCTATAACTAAAATCTATTTGTGTCATTCACAAAAGGGTATATCAACATTGTTCCACGGATGATCATTTTTAGGATTGCACATTTTACTACCCATTCCGATCTTCCAGTGTATTAACGACATTGTTTGCAAGTGGTTGTTTTGAACTTTAGAAGCTACTCATAAAGCTACAGGATAAAGTGCAGATCTTTTCTGGAAGGTATACCCTAAATATTTTTTAAACATTTTTAGATTTGTCTTTAGAGTTACACACAGAAACAAAGAAAATCACACTAGCAATCAGATTACTGCCAACTGAATCACTGAAACACTGCAGAATGCTCTTTCAAATGATTCTCACCTGATCGATCCACAGTTTCCCTACGATGATGTTGTGCACTGTGGTGGTAACTTTCTTCCATGTGTAGTGATTGTTACTTTTCCCAAAGATTGCATGAATTGTGCCTGAGGGAAATAAAGTACATGTATAACTTATTCAGACTCCAGAAAATATATCCTATTGTTAGTCAACAGTTTCTTTTGTTTAACAAACAATAATCTGGGTTGTGGTGGCAACATTGTTCACAATTTCTTGATTAAAATAATTTAGAAACATGCCTTTCTATTGTGATGTATTCAGAGAAAAGAATTTTGACCTTTGACCACACCCTAAAATCTACGTCACTAGACCACATGGCATGCTGGAAATGTTCAGAGCTGAATCTTACCTAAAGGCATAATAGACAGGTACTTCCCTCTAAACTTGCTGGCAACTGTGATTTCCTGCCTCAGGGTCCAACCCCTATCAGAAATCACATGATGGGCTGCTGCAGGTGGATGGTGGCTCACCTTAAAGAGACAGATGAAGAGACGTGTGATCATGTACATGAGTGGTGGACTGAAATAACCAAAGGCTATGTGGACTTCTTAAGTACTACTTTATTGTAGCTCAAGATGCTCAAAAGGTTCAGACCTGTAAAACAAGGAAATGTCACATCCCTTAAGATCAAAATGTTCCACTTGTTACTAGCTAAGGTCTTCGCAAGTATTAATAAAACTGCAAACAATAATATAATCATCATCATCACTATTTTCAATCACCAGCACAGTTAGGGAATCTACCAGTAACAATTACATGGCAGATTCCAGAAGGAACTTCAAATACATCAATTCAAGGAAGCAAAAATTTCACAGATTCAACAGGAATTCTACAGTTTTCCTTCCTTCATTTTTTGCTCACTTCCTTGTTCTTCTCTTTTTCACTCACCTGCTCACACAGGGAGCGGTAACCACTCTCCCTTTGACGGTCCAGCTCATATGTTTCCCCTAGCAGAGGGTTGAAGGGCTTGCCTGTGCGGTACACCGTGGTTGAGTAGGAGGACACAGAGAAGGCAGCCACATAGCACATCTGCTCCAGGGAGCTGTGGCACTTAGCTGCCTTGTCCAGCAGCTCATGGTACTCAAGGTCCTCTGACAACCGTTGCAGCATAGAAATGGGCTCATTGAAGTTCACCTATAGAGATAAGAACAATTTGATTCTTCAGCATTATGCAAATTGAACACATTGTTAAAAAAAACATAGGAAGAAAAGTCAATTTTAAAAGGTTACCTGTATTTTATTAAATTTGTATAACTGCACCTTTTCCAAATTTCTTAAAAAGTACCAAACTACCATATGTTAAGGCATTTTAAAAGGCCAAAATATTTCAGTGCTTGGCAGAACATGTGTGTTTTAAATGCCTAAAAGCCAAAAGATCAGATTTTAAATAGACATTTAGGTGTAAATGAAAGGTAACTCCTTTTGGCTTTATCCCGTCAGGGGTCACTACAGCAAATGATTCGCATGACTGATTTGGCAAGTTTTTTTACACCGGATGCCCTTCCTGACACAACCCCTCTCTGAGGGGATTGAACCACTGCGCCAAACGGCCGGGGCTAAGTGTAAATAAAAAAATAAAAAAAAGAGAAAAAGTAACATCATGAGCATAACCAACATTCACAGATATGGTTGTTATGAGAACAGGTTCCCTGACGACATGAGGAAACTGGGGACATATTACAAGGTGTAATAGCCATCTATCTATCACCGAGTTCCTGGTCGACTGAACACACCTTATCTGAAGTAGTGAGGGCATGAGTGTTCGGGAAAATAAGCAAGGATGGGCTTGAGGATACGTTTCAATTCCTGTTGAAGCCCAACTAGTGCTAGGTTTTAAAGCCAATACTGTTTCTTAAAATCTGGCAACACTTACATATACAGTAAAACAAAAGTAAAATTTATGATATAAATCTGTATAATGATGTCGATCTGATGTCTTTAATATTAAATGTATTTAACACAAAAGCTAATCAGTGGATTTTATTTTTCACTTGCTATGAGTTCCACAAACACGATTGAGAAATGGAACAGTGTGTGCATGCCAGATCAACTTACGCATCACTGTCAAACGTTTGAGTCTAAAAAAAGACACAGCTGCGTATCTACGCAATGCCCCAAGGCTTATCTGAATACACCTGAACCACATGATGTGTGACTCTTTGATATGTCAATACAAACTATTTTAAACTCATGAGAATGCTGCTGACCCAGTATTTCAAACATAAAGAGAATCTGTTTTGTATCAATGATGTCACAAGGATAGGGCCCCAACGACCTACTAAATGTTCTTACACTACACCAAATGAGGTCAAACTGCTGAGAGCTTAAAAGCCTTCAACAGGTATCAATCCTGCTCTTTATCAGACCAGCTGTGGAGTGAGAAATCTGCAATAGAAAAAAATCTCACAGGCATTGGAATCTTGGACAGCTCCTTGCCGATACAGTTCTTCATGATACTCCACAGGTTGAGAGAGTAGTTAGGTTTGTCAGGGATACGTGTCCGCCTCTTCTTCAAGGGCACCAACTCCTGAGAGGGGGACTCCTGGTTGATCACTAAAGGCTCCTCATTTAGCTTGAAAGGCAAATATTACAATCAGTAACAGTAGACAGGTGAAAGCTGGAAATAGTAACCCTTAAAATAGATTTTGCAAATTTTTACTGTTTAAAATGTATTTTATCACAACTGTGACACTACATAGGTAGTGGCATTAATGATCTAGTGCTTTGGATGTAAACAACGGCAAACTAGTCTTTCAACACTGTTCCCAGAAGCTTAAGGGAAACATACCGACTGATCATCCGAACACATTTCAGTATTGAAGCCGCTGACATTACTGCTTGATCTTCTGTTGAAAAAATATGCAAATAAAAATTTAGGCCACTGCCCATATTGCAACACACTGTACATTAAGTAAACACAAAACCAACAAAGCTGATGCTACCTATACCTATAAATGAAAAGGCAACAAGTACACTTCAACAATACATCATCAGCTGGGGAAAATTCCAACTTTCTACTAACAACAGCAAGTTTCTTTGTGTTAAAATACTTGGCATAAACAAGAATAGACAAACTTGTGTAACTGGGGATCTGCAGGCACGGTGATAAATTCAGGTGCTTCCTCCATTGCATCAAAAAACTCATTGTCATCATCCTCGTCACTGGCTTCACCTTTTCCTGGTCCATCAGCACCTTAGTAGACGTTTGTTAATAAAGTTCAGTTTAGAAACATTTATAATTCAGACATAACTAGCTCTGAGTTCTGATAAGATAAATGAATTCAGCTTTTGAACAACAAGAACTACTTTTTGTGCTTAGGTATTTTAATACGGAAATGGAAAGAGTTTTGACTTGTACCTTTAGGACAGACTTGGAGTGGGGATTGGTTCTTACTTTTATTGTCTGCAGAAGCATTAGCTTGTGAAGCTCCTCTGAACGCACGCTCCAGATGATTGTGCTGTTTTGCCAGTTGTTCTAAAGTCTCCTCCAGCCTCACCCTCTGCTCTCTTTCTGCTTGCAGTGCCTTCTGCCACCGCTTGCTGTGAGTCTGAGCTAATGTGAGAAAATCTCTGCATGCCTAACAGGTAAAACAGCAGAATCAAGCAACACCAATCAAATAAGATTGATATTAACATTAGACATTTTTATTTGTTAATCTGGCTTGGTCAAAATACAACTGCATGGGTCAAACTTTTATATACCATATACTTGTGATGTGGTGATACTTACATTAATCATAGCATTAGATGTAATGCGGAAGAGTGTAGCCCTCTCTGTCACCTGACGTATCTTATCTGCAGCTTCTCCAGTTAGACGCAAACTGTCCAGCTCAGATAAAGACCTAAAAAGGTCAAAACATAAGTGTAAATGTAAGTAAAAAAGTGCAACATGGACAAGTTCTTGGGACAATATATTATTGGATTATAGTGTAATAACCCATCAAGGTTTATTATTAGAAGTGAACCCTAAGTCAGGAATTTGTTCTTTTGTGGCGTGTAACGCCACACCTTAATTTAACACATGGCAAAACACGGGTACAAAAAACAAAAGGACTGCATGTGAGTCAGTGTTTTTGTAAAAGCAAGTCTGATCTGTATGTGCTTCACATGATGCATTTCCTTGATAAAGTCAAGCCTAAGCACTGGAGCAAAAACAAGCAACAGACTGAGCAAGACTGACCTCTGCAGGGCAGAACCATGCTTTGAGATGAGGTCATTACAGGTGCTAAGATCCTGTACTTTGCTGCCTAGTGTTCTGAGAGCAGACTGGACTTCTGAATTGTGTGACCCTCCACCTTGTCCAGGTGCAACAGGTGCAGATGATGAGAAGTCATCTCCAGAATCATCTGTTTACAATCAAATTGACATCAGAGTAAACTGAGAACATTAATCTTTAAATCTCCACAAAAAAAACAACATATGTTTTGTTTCCCCACATATTTCTGTTTTTTTACCTGACTCTGGCTGCATGCGGGCAGCCTTTGCTTTTGCCAACTCTAGGGCAGTAATCCAGCGCTGGCGTTCCACCTCACAACTGGCTTTCAAGTGATAAGTCTGTGCCCCACCATTGGATATGACAAAGTTGCAGGCATCATCCACAGTGATAGTTGCTGTAGCCAAGTTGATTGTCCCCCTACATGTGTGGCCCATCTCTGCCTGGGTCCTGACAACCATAACCATATTTTAGGTGAAAGTGTATATATATTCTATCATGCTTGCTTAACAGGAATTATGTTGCGTAATCTGTAAACTGAGCCATGGTGACTGGATTGTTTTATGAATTCATGACCTTGCTAACAACTTCTTGTTCTCAAGGAAACAAATTATTTTTTGTAATTTTTTTGGAATTTATCAAACATGATCACGGATGTAGCATTCCTTAGGTTTATCTTTGCTTCCTTGTATTTGTGAGACTGCATACCTGTAGTATGATAAGAGTCCATTGCTCAGGACAAACCACCTCCGTTGATAACCCTTGAGGTAATTTGTCCACTTGAACACCCATCCTTTGTATGTGTCACTAGGAGGGGTGGGAGTGGGGGTCTTGGGCTCCGACATCACAGACCCAAAAAACAAGGTACAGATTTGAGGAAGCTGAAATGATAGATTTAAAGAAACCTGTTGAGTCTTCTTCTTATTAAACTGTAATATTTGGATATTATATTAATGGCAGGATAAGTTACATTAATATGACAACTTAGGCTCTGTAAAACTGAAAAAGTACTTTTGACATTCTGTAATCCCATGAATTTTCATTTGTCTTAGACATCATAATCAACCACAATTTAGGTTGATATTAGTGTTTCAAAAACTGTGCTGCAGGTCAAAGGTCAACTATTAAATCAATACAAGTTAACCTATAATTCACCGACAAGCATATCTAGTCCTGCAGTAAAAGTTAAAAAAATGGAAGAGAGTTCTGATTAAATCTTCTTAGCGCGAATCTTAATACTTTTAATTTTATGTCATTAATGTTAGTTGAAACCAATGATAAACGTTGCTTAAAAAACAAATGAATTTGCTTTTATGCGATACGTAGTGTGTCCAGTTATTGAAACAAAGAGACGGTAAACTTCAAAACCAATGTATAGCTCATAACATAACTAGCCATGATAACACTATTTAGGCCACAATTAGTGGTGGTGGGGGCGGGTCATTAAGAACAGATCATTGTTACAAACCATAAGCTTAAAGGGAGGAAAAACCAGTTGACACGTTAGCTCCAAGTTTACCTGCTGACGTGTGCATATTCACAATGTTGTACAAACAAAAACAGTGCTAAACAAACGATATCCTACTAGCCAGTGGGAAAAAAAACTTAGTGGTCGCTAAATGTTTACCTTGACGTGTCCAGAAAATGAGATCAAGCAACCAGACACCTGGTGAAGTCACGGTTAACTTTGACACCCATAAGCTACTAGGCTTAGCTAAGTATGCTAACTAGCTCGCTGACCAACACAGGACAGCTAATAGTGAAAACTAAACGAAAGACGTCGACGACACGAGTAGTGTGCCCGTAAAGAAGGGTGACACCAACGGGTTTTATTAGTAATCCCCAATACAAGTGTGTACAATGTTACTTTACCTACTGCGTACACCGAAAACAATCTTAAACTAGCTAGCTACATCTAACTAGCCTAACGTTAGCTCGTTGGTTACACCCGGCGCCACACTATTTGGTCCCGTCTGGAAACGCACAACTGGCTACATTGTTTCAACATAGTTCCGTCGAGCTTATTAATCTTAGCAAAGATCTTAAACCTGGCACATTGAAACCGGTGTTTAGGGGCTTTTGCGGTAATAGTAAGTCTTAGACAGCATCTGCCGCATGACACCGATTTCATATCTCAAAATAGATACATTAATATAGATTTATATGTTAAGTTGAAGGATATCAATTTCATATATTTATTGTTCCTAGTAAAAGAACGCGTCATCTGTGGAAAGCATAAAATGATTCTTTTCGTGCCTCAATAACTGAACTATACTATATTTTTATCAGTGTGTGTGGCTTCCAAGCTGAAATTAATAAGATTGCGGAAATATGTGACATTAGTTAACGTCAACAAACAAAATGAATAATTTAGTTTGGCAATTTTTCCAATATTGTAAAATGTTTTTATAAAACTGCGACTCCGGTGGGACTCGAACCCACAACCTTTGAATTGCTGCATGTTTGCCTAGAAGTCCAATGCGCTATCCATTGCGCCACGGAGCCACCTGTTGCACATGCCATGCTTTACTTTATTTAATATAATAACAACGATAACAATTCTGCGTTATCGGTATTGGTGTGTGTCTTAAATTATATTTACGCTATACGGTTCTGAATTTGTTTCTAAAGTTGTGTGACAGAACTGCGCAACGCCCCCAAGAGAACCTACATTTTGCATATAAGTTAAACACAAGGTGGCGCTAACGGCACGGAACATGTTGCACGCATGTAGTCAATTGGGCTCATATAATTTACTATTAAATCGCTATTGATATCGCTGTATGACGTATAACCGCATTAGTTTGCATTTGAAACATCGATAGTTTAACACATTTACACCTTAACAAATTGACTTGCACCTTATCGAAACTTTTCGCAACAACGGCATTTGTATTGTGCACTCTATTTAATCTATTGTTACTGGGTACAATGGCACGCTTATTGTTATCTTATTGCTTTATTATTATCTGTATTTTTTATAGTGTTTATTTATATTTAGTGTGCATTATGCTGCTATGTAAATTTCCTTCTGGGATGAATAAAGTATGTATGTCTCTCTCTGTCTGTCTGTCTGTCTGTCTATCTATCTATCTCAGAAGGGGGAAATATGTGGAATTAAGTTAGGCAACAGTCGCCTTTAATTGGTTACAATGCTCATGAAAAATCTTATAATAGCATCCTCAAGTTGTTTTAGCAGGCGGGTCCGCCGCAGCCTGTATGCCTAGCATAGAGCAATGTGAATGTAACCGGGCGGTATCTCTCTCGACTCCTGCGTCGTCTTTGATGGCTCCCGCCGTGAGCGGAAGTGTGCGGGATTCCGCTGAATCCATCCTCTCCGCAGAATAGCCGTACGTAAAGGGAGGCTGGGCGAGTGCCGTCTGCATCTCTTCCCAAACCATCACACGCACACAGCGCGGCTCCGTTCAGCGCCACAGTGGACATATCAGCCCGGGACATGCTCCCTCAGGTTTGGCCTCGACTACGGATACGGATCGAGTACGATACATACGGCAATATGGCTCTTGATGTAAAACGGTGTTTTGTTTTAGGTCTGCGCAATCGACGCCTTCCCGGACACAGGAGAGGATTAAGTTACTGTTGCTCCCGGATTATTTTATTGGCCTCCTCCTGTCACGCCTGAGCCCGCTTTGGTCAGCCCGATCCCCCTAACGAGCGCTCTTCCAACGCCAGGTAGGCTCCGCGCGTAACGGCGTGCTTTTGTCGGAATGCGGCGTTAACTACGCGTTGCTACGCGCTCTTTGTTGCGCCGGTATGAACCCGTAGTCGTACTCTGTGCAGGAACAGGTTTCTGGGTCTTGTGCGCAGACAACAATAGAGACCCAAACGCGACCCGAGTGGGGACACAGTGTGGCAATTTGAAGAAAAACGCAAACGCCGTTACACAAGCGCGGCGCCGACCTAAATACTGATGGAGGTGTCACAGTGTTGGGCTCCGTTTTATAACGCATGGATGTGAAGCCGTTTAAATGCACGGCGTTCGCACCTGCTCACACACCCTTGTCTTTGACCACTGTAAAGCGCTGGTTGACGGTCCTGCTGCCCAGACCCCCCCTTCTCTGCCACTGAGTGTTATGGTTTCACATGGATCATGTCCTTTTGTCCACTGAAGCCTGACTCGACTTTTCAGGGCACGCGTACTGTATGAAAGAACTTGGCCGCTGTTTTGACAGCTCCATTTACCCCTGCTGACCGTCTCGTTGAGTAAACAATAGAAATTTTTTTTTAAATTAGTTAAACATGCTGTGGATTTGAAAGGGCTTTTTAAAGGACAGAGTCAAGCCTTGAACAAAGCCTGTACTGTATAGGTAATTTGTATTTCTGAGTGATGCCAAACAGCTGGCCTGTACAAACAAGTATAAAGAATTTGCAGAGATTGCCCACGGCGGAATTCATTGGATTTTGAAATAATAGTGCCTGTGGATTTGGATGAGAGCTTTATATTTGTTTGTATAAACTCTGGTTACAACACAGTGAATGTATCAACTTAGACACAGTGACTGGAACACAAAAGGAATGTATTAGAAAGGTATTTACAGCTCATGTTGTATTTTTAGCATCACTTTTTAATAGCATTTAAAATAGTGGAAAAATAACATTTATTAATTGAACAAATAATATCAAATACATAAAGGGGTCCAAGTATATATAAGTAATAGATTTGCTTTTTTTTTTTGCTGTTGATTAACTTGCTGATGCTTGACACGTTTCTCTCTGTTTTCCAAGTACAAAGTTTGTCTCTCAGCTGAATTTGTTCTGTTGTTTCTTCCGCAGACATGTCTTTTCGGCGAGGTGTGGTAAGGCAGAGCAAATTCCGCCACGTTTTTGCTCAGGCCTGGAAAACCGAGCACTGCATCGACGACGTCCGGGTGTCCCGCGTGACGTGGGACAGTCCCCTCTGTGCCGTCAACCCGAAGTTCATCGCCGTTATCATCGAGGCGGGCGGAGGAGGAGCCTTCCTCGTCCTTCCCCTCAGCAAGGTTGGCCCATCTCTTCCCTATAATCATCATGAATAAAAATCAATCAATATCTTTGAAAAAGCTTTAAGCTTTTTAATGGCTGAGCCATTAAAAGCATCATGTCACCACTTAGCTGATGCATATGCAGCACTTTTACAGTGGACAAAGTTCACACTCCTCTGCTATGTTAAAATGTGTCTCGCCAAATGTCACTGGGTCAGGTTTTCTCATTTGTGTTTCTCCCACAGAGCGGCAGAATCGATCAGTCCTGCCCGACCGTGTGCGGCCACGCAGCCCCAGTGCTGGACATTCAGTGGTCCCCTCATGATGATAATATCATTGCAAGTGCCTCAGAGGACTGCACAATAAAGGCAGGTTAACAGTATTAAGGCTGTTAAGGCCGCATTTGAGCAAGGACATAAGCTGTTATTTACTGTGGTCAGACGGTGCATTGGTGTGCCCAAAACGCATTTCACTGTAGAATACGAACCGGATGTAAGATGTTTATCGGACTGCTGTGCATAAACAAATGACTATGTCTGTGCTTTGTTGCTACTAGGTGTGGCACATCCCAGACGGGGGCCTGACAAGCCCAATGACCGACGCCATCGTGACCCTTGAAGGCCACAGTAAACGAGTGGGAATCCTGGCATGGCACCCGTCCGCCCTCAACATCCTCCTTACAGCAGGTGAGATCGTTCGTCGAAGCCTCGTGCCACATATACAGAAAAGTGCCCAAAACTCTGCGTGACAAGATCCTCCAACTGCTGCTCTTTAGACCGATGTGGTTCATGATTTACATACATTTACATAAAGCGACAGTCATGACCTGGCGGACAGCGTACATGAAACAAGCCTTTGTATCTCAGTTGACCTTGCAACATAAAATAAAGCCAGTAACTATGGCAACCAATGGCCTAGTAATGTTGAAGGTACATTTCTCAATGATCCCAAGAAGTGCTCCCACAGATCTGTAAATAGTGAGAGTGGAGGAACACCTCTTATCTTGCTGTGATGGTGTTCAGTGCCAGCATAGATAGCGCTGCATTACACAAGCAAGGATTTAGATTCCTCTCAGCAATTCATAGTGTGTAGCACCAGTTTACAGGAGAATGTGATTAGCCTGAATAATAATTACACTTTGCTCTAGATTTTGTTACATTTGAAATGCATCCTCTGTTGTGGTGTGTATCCTTGGCACATCCTACTAGCCTTTGTTTGTGTACTTTATTATTTATTATTTAATGCTTAGGTTTCATACTAACTTGCAAGTTCCTTCTGTGACCGCTAGGACAAAAGAAATGTTTACCATTTGCAACAGCAGCAAATGTAAGAAACCTAGAAATGAAACTAGGCTAATGATGCGTAACAAACACAAAGACGTCAACCTTACAGCAGACTTAGCATTGAATAATCCTGAATAAAAACGCTAACGATCAGTTAAAGTTTAAAAAATATGTCGTGGATCAACACATAAAAACTCAAGGTGGTCTCATTTAGAACTGTACAGGTGTGGCTGGATCAGACAGTCCCCTGGCAGAAAGCGTAAATTCATGTGTTGCTAAAACTGTTGCAGGATGAGGCGGTGAGCAGCTCCACATGTATGAGCCCGTACCAGCAACAGCAGATCACTGAAATTGCACAACTAAAACCACTGATTGTGGCTAGTTGGAATTTTTAGTTCTGTTGGTGGTTATGAGGGATTAGTCTGCTCAGTGCAAACCTTGTGTTTGCTTCTCAACTAAATCTCTATGAATCAGATTATTTTGCTTCTCACTGACAGAACTATCAGAACATAACAGAAAGATCTGAAGGCCCTTTCGCACATACCCAGGAATCCTAAACATGTCAAGACTTTAAAGCTGGGCTTCATGTGTGAACAGGAACCTCTGAGATTTCTTGCAAGTGCACGAAACAGCCTCTTCTTCAGCGAGATCTCTATTTCCAAGTCTGTTTGAAGTGAGGAGTGGTCCAGCGTATTCACTGCAGTGACTGAGAGGCGTGTTGATGACTGGTTGATGCACATTGTGTAAATCTGAAGCTACTAAAGTTTAAAGCGAGCACATGTCCCACGTTTCAACCTTTAGACTAATGTTGCTGGATGTTTTGCCCTGTTTTGTGTTATTCAGGATGTGATAATGTCATTTGTGTGTGGAACGTGGGTACGGGGGAGCTCGTGTATCAGCTGACTGATACCCATCCAGACCTGATATACAGTGTGAGCTGGAACAAGGACGGTAGTGCCGTCTGTACCGTCTGTAAGGACAAGGCCCTGCGAGTCATCGACCCACGAAGAGGCACCGTCCTCAAGGTTAGTACAAGGTCATATTGGACGTATATTAACCCCCATCATACCTCCACATTGCATTTGTATTGTTTTATCAGGTCAGGGAGAAGGTCCATGATGGTACCAGGCCAATGAGAGCTGTGTTCCTGTCCGATGGGAAGATTCTAACTACTGGCTTCAGCCGAATGAGTGAGAGACAGCTGGCACTGTGGGATATGGTATGTGTAACTATGCCCTTGTCTGCCTTGTGGTCCAGCACAGCGTAATTAAGAATAATTTACTGCATTGCACACATTATGTGCCATGCTGCACAGCTTTAACCTTAACAAGATGCAATGTACAGAATGTTCTGACACCTGTCAATCATGGCCAGTGTTAAATTCTTCTCAATATTGGGTTTATTTGTTTCACAGAGTGATCTCTCTGAGCCTATGGCAGTGCAGGAGATGGACACAAGTAATGGGGTGCTTCTACCTTTTTATGACCCGGACACAAACATGGTCTACCTGTGTGGAAAGGTCAGATCGCTTTTGCTCTGCTAATTCAGTTTATTACAGTTTTACAATGTACAAGTCACATTGATGAGTTCATCTATTTGTTTTCAGGGGGACTGCACCATCCGGTATTTTGAGGTGACAGATGAATCACCATATGTTCACTTCCTCAGCTTATACAGCAGCAAGGAGCCTCAGAGAGGGGCAGGCTTCCTCAGTAAAAGAGGAGTAGATGTCAACAAGTGTGAAATTGCTAGGTAAGTGGGGTGTAATTGATTTTCTCTCTGATTTGTATAATGAAGACAAAGAGCTCTGTTTTTACCATGAAGACAGTATTGATAGTCTTTAGAAATAGGGTTTTGGTATTTTTAAGATATGATTTTGGAAGAACTAATATTAATACCCTGGAAATATTCCTTACTTATGACCTGCACCTTTGTAGGTTCTACAAACTGCATGAACGGAAGGTGGAACCCATCTCTATGACTGTTCCCAGAAAGGTTAGCCATGCACCAGCTTTTTAAAGCACATTCATTCAAGAATGCGTATCGACGTGGTTCCTCCTGCCTTTGCAGTCAGATCTTTTCCAGGGTGACCTCTACCCAGACACAGCCGGCTTGGAGCCGTCTCTCCTGGCCGACGAATGGATTGCAGGGCAGGATGCTGCCCCGCTCTTGGTTTCTCTGAGCGGTGGGTACACGGCTCCTCCAGCAAAGCACAGAGACACCCTCAGGAGCAAACCCAGGCTGGTCTCGCAGGACTCTGGGAGTGGGGCTGCCTCCCCCACAGCCGGCAGCGTAACGACTCCCACATTTTCACCGAGCCCTGCTGCCAGGGAGTCGGAAGAGGAGTCACCACTGCCCAGAGTGTCCATGAGAGAAACCGATGGAAATAGTGAGAGGCCGAAGAAAGAGGTCAGTGGACAGAATGACCCTACTCACGTATTTAGGCTTGGAGTTCACTCGTAAGCATTTGTCCCCTCCCTCTCTTTTAGGATGACCTGTTGAACGAGTTGCTAACAGAGATGAAGGCCTTGCGCGCTGTTGTGCTGGCTCAGAGCCAGAGGATCGAATTGCTGGAGAGGCAACTGGCTCGGATCGAAGATGGAGACGTATGAGGAAGATGGGGCTTGACTGCATTGGGAGGGCTTTCCTACGAAATCCATAGACCATAGCCTTATAGAATCAACAGTACCTTAAGCTGTGTGACAGGGAGCATATGGTGTAGGGTAGCAACTAACTGGAGTCAAAGTGGCTTACAGCCAGGCATCACAACTATTGTGATAAAAACAAGACCACGATTTGTTTCAGCTTCCGTTTCTTAGGTTGTGGGTGACAAAGGTGTGTGTCACCTGCATAGTGACGTTTGGCAGTGAGATAATGTTTTTTAATCAAATGAGTGATGTAGCAGCTGTTTGGTTGAGCTTAGTGAAATCCACAGTCCAGGCTTTGAACAACATAGCAAGGCATCGTTGCTTTGCATTAATGTACAAGGCAGAAACTATTAGCATTACATTAAAGCTAACAAAGGCTGACATGCTATAGCAAAACAATTACGTACCTCCAGTAGGATTATCTTTCCATCTAATGTAACCATTAGGGCTATTTTAATCAGGTAGTAAAAGCTGCTAAACTGTGATTTCATGTCAGACCCCCAGTTATTAACTCATTGTGTGTGTGACTTGTGCTTTGTTTCACTTCTTCATTATAGAAAGCTTAGAAGAAGGAAAGTCTTCTGATACCGAAATCAATCAGTGAAATTTGTGTGAATGACAAATGGTGACTGTAGTTAAATATGTATGTGTATCGTAATCCTGTGTAGTCTTTGCAGTCAGTGACAGGATAAAATAGTCATTTTTGTACCTCCGTTTTCTGTAACATCTAAAGAGCAGATAAATGTCTACATAGATATACACTAAGGCTAAGATAATAATTACACTATAAACAGCACTTACAATAAAAGCTAACACTACAGCAAAGTTTTACTGAAACACCCAGTTCAATAATGTGTTCACAGCAACAAAAAGGAGGAAGTTCTTGTAAAATGTGAAACATTCTCTATGCTCTGTCAACATCAGTTTTTAATTTCATAAAGTTTTCTTTGATGGTACATTTACATTTACCTCCATGTTACATGTCAACCAATGAATTACAGTGTGACATGGTCCATTCCATACATCAAGCATCTCTATATTGCTTTACAGTTCTTTTATGCACTGACCTCATGGCACTAACTGTAAACCAGTAGGAGTTCAAATAAGACTACATTGTGAAAATTTAATAAACATAAATTCCTTCTTTGTATTATTTGGGAAGCTTTTTGTTTACAGTGACAGATGCTCATGCTTGTGATCATGTATTTGTGGTCATTTCTTGTTATGCAGCTATGTTTTGCTTTTGAATGTGTTGACTGTGTGAAGCAGCTGCTGCTAGCTTCAATTAAATATGCACACAGACAGAATACACTGAGGAAACACCCTGAGGATTTTACTGGGTGTAAAATCCACAACACATGTTGTTCACAGCTCTTAGTTATATTAGTCACACATTAGATAAAACCTGAAGATACTCTATGATGGAGGAATGTGTTCTTTACTAAAGGTCACACTGATGTAAAGGCTTTGCAACATGAATGAGAGACTGGCAACAGTGGGACAGCTTCCCACTTTCCCAATTAAAATGGCATATTAGAAATGCTGGGAGTTAGATAAAAGTCTAAACCAGGCTTGTTTTAGTATGAAATAAGAAAATAATATTAACTCAAATGATCAGTTTCTTCACATTCAGGAAATCTATGTCCTGCACATGGTCATGCTGCTGAACTTCATTGAAGCATATTAAACCAGAGTTAATCTCCACTTGTAACATGTTAGTCATGAAGGAGTTTCGTTTTCTAAATCTACAGATTTACATTAGATCTCAGAAGTATTGTAATGCAAACAAACAAAGCAAATGTGTGTGCCATTTTAAACAAGACAAGAGTAAAAGGAAAAAAAAACAGAAGAGACATTCACCAAACTTGTACATGTCGAAACATGTCTGGCCTTTAAATTGGACTTAACACTAAACATTGTCAAACTGCCTTTTAACAGATGATTCAAAAGTTGACATTATTGCACACTAGTCATTCAGCATTACATACAGTTATTCATTTTACTGTACAGGTTTCTGTCTTTGTTGAGTGCAGGAACTGGGGCCATCGAAGCAAAACAGGATGTGGCAAATTTTTCACACTCATGCTGGATGACATATTTGAAGTCTTAATTGTGTTTTGTGCTTTTTAATAGTATTTTTTTTTTAATTCTAGCATCAACAATACTTAATACTTAAACGATGCTGTATGTTGTATTTCTAAAGGTTGATTTTAGTAGGAGGAAATTGTTGCACTGGTTACCCTGTACCTGTGCTGCATAATCAAAGCGATAAAAGTCAACTAAAATAATTTGTATGTTATCTGTATCCCATTCAGAATTTCCATGCTTTTGATTTGCCAAGCTCTCAGTAGCAGAAAGTATTTAGAGCACACATTCTTCCCTTTTCTATGAATATTGGTACATGTTCTTATCTGTGCTTTCCACCACACCAAGCTTGATTTTTTTCAAATTGTACCTCTTACCTCCCCCTACTTCAAAGGGTTTCACACTAGCTTTCTTCACCACATTTCATGCACCACCCCCTCTCTCTCGTTTTCATTCTCTGCCCCATGCGTTGCTGTTCAAAAGTGCTCTAAATGTCACACGTCTGTCTCCTTCTATTTATTCTGTGTTTTAAGCTCTATATACCTAATTTTCTGCTCACAATATTGGTAAGTTATTTACAGTTCAATTTATTGATGTGTAACAAATTACTTGATCTCTCTCAAAGAATAATCCAGAATATAAAGTTTCTTATAATATTCAGTGGTTAATTTACTATTTGGGTAATTTCCTTGTATATTTTATTTGAATATTTTAGATATTTTTTACTTTAATGTTACAGTACTCACTATGATCAACAATTTAAAAAAAAAGGTTTCCTCCCACAACAGAGTGTCAATGTTCAATTATAAATTCAACAGGAAACCAGCAACACTGCACGCTGTCTGCTGACTTCCTGTCTTTCCAGTCAACGCAGACAAAGTTTTACAGTCAAACACTTCAAGGCAATACAGACTTCCTGTTCCATCTCCTGCAAGCGTATGTATACAATTTATATATATATATATTTATATATATTTTTATATTAAACTTTTGTCCATTTGATGTACGTCTAACATTGTGTTATTATTGTGTTATTAGACTGTGAATCATTTTATTTACTAATTTAGCTTTTTTTACAGGTTCTTTGTAAAATCACAAATGGCTTATGTGAGAAAAACTTTACCAGTGCTTTGAATGTGGGTCTGACTGCAAAATCCTGCCCTTAACCATCACACTAAGCCAGTGCGATTTATTTTGACTAAACAAGAACACATCTGAGGAGGTATGGCACATTTCTAAATATTATGTGTTCTAGTTTGGGGCGATTCAATCGTTGACCACACTGGGAAATTACTAGTGGTCATGGAAATAAGGCCTGGTTTAAAGTATGTTGTCTGTTGTTTTAAAATTGGGATACTAGTAAAAATAGTTTGTATTAAATTCAGTAGTAGGATTGTTAAATAACAAGCCACACCCATATGGGTGGCTAAAATAAGTAATCAAATCCTATTTACTTTCTTTTAAAGTCTGCTCCAATAAAGGCTAATATTATATAATATTGTAATTCACTTGTGTGTCTCTATAGTAAATATATCGCCTGAATGAGGAGCCATTCAGGCGTTAGCTTAGCTTGACTTAGCTTAGCCCATGTTAGCTTAGTTTAGCATAAAGAAAAAAGCGGGTATATTTAGCGTGACTTTATAGTGAAAGTAAATCAATCTTCATACCTGCAGCTCTGCAGCCAACTTAATAACAGTTCAAGACTTTTTCTTAATCTTTACATAAAATACAAAACAAAATCTATCATGCAGGTTGCCTTAATTTTAAAAACAAAACTACTTGCTTTTTCAAGTTTCAAAATTACTTCAAGGGACAGTTCAAGTAAAAACAAACATATTTTATTGTATAAAAATAAACGACACTGTATATTAAAGTGATTAAACCTTTTATTTTTCCTCACTGCAGGCATGAGTGAATCCACACCATTAACAACTATACTGATCCTCCTCATCTTCCTTCTTGTCCTGATGATTTTGCTGTTCATCTTGTACAAGAAGTTGAACAGAGAAGCTGATGGAAAATATACCGTCCGGAATATGGTGTATAAGGAAGGAGGGATCAGGGATCGGATAAGAGGTGCAGCATTGGCTGTGGGGACACATCTTGGAGTCCAGCTGTGGCCTGATGGTAAAACAGAGGAAGATGGCGAGGAAATGCAGGAGATCCAAGTTGAGGGACGGGTGGAGAATGGTGGCCAACAGGGGAGCGACAGTGAGGGGGATGACCAGGAGGAGGGCGATGATAGCACAAACCAGGGTGATGAGGCAAAGGAGAAAGGAGATGACACATCTAATGATGATGATAATGATGATGACAATAATGTCATAGTTTCTGAGAGTCCAAAGCAGGAGGAGGAGAGAGAGCTACTTGATCAACAAGAGTCAAACGGGGGGACGGAGGAGAAGAATGTGGAAGAAGTGGGAGAAGGGGAAAGTAAAGGGGAAGCAAGTGGAGGGGCTGGGTTATTAATTGACCTAAAGCAGTTCTCTGGAAGTGCCATCTGGTCTGAAGAAGGAGCAGGTCAGTGTGGAGATGTGACTGCGCTGTAAAAAGCACAATCACAAATACAATTTTGGTGAAATACTGAATCTGTCCCATATATGATGTTGTAGTAAGCAAAGTAAAAAGCAAAAAGTATGACAACTATGTGCTTGCTCTTTCTCGTCAGGGTTAAATGTGACTGATGTTTGAAGTCCTTGGTAAGATGCAGGCATCCACTGGATCTGACTGAATGTTTGTGTAAGAGTTTACTTTGTGGTTTATGTGTAATACTGTATAAGTGGTGCTTGCAGATTACAGACTAAAATTAGTTTTTGCCTTAATAGTTTTTATAAATATGATAGCAAAATAAAAAAGATGTGTCATTATCAAATGTAAAGAGTCATTATAAATTGTGAATAAATAATGTAACAATAAAAATATTTTCACCATTTTGAGTAGGAATCGTACATTTACGAAATTGTTTAATTAATGTATATATGTCATAATATATTACGTATTAACATACAGTTATCAAGTTTGCCAAGCTAGGTTTTATACAGTGTCTTCAATGAATCTTTCAGTGTTTTTAGTAGGAAAGGTTATGTTGCCTGTAAATTATCAAGTGTTTACAATAGATAATTAAGCTTAAATATAAAACAATTATGTACATTAAGGATTAAACAGTAGTAGTAGTAGTAGTACTTTTAAAGTTTTCTCATGTATGGCACATGATGAGTTGCCCATGTTATGGTAGTAGTATATGCACATTAGTTATATATAAATATACATATGTATGATAGCTATGTTGTGTTAAACAGCTACAAAATAAAAGAAAGTCATGTTACTTTTCACGTGTGTTTCTATTTTTGTTGAGTTGATGCCCTACATAACATTCATCGCCTTGTCTCAGAGCTATAGCACATACAAAAACGTATGTTCCACAGCTGGTAACCAATGGGGATGTAGCTCAGTGGTAGAGCGCATGCTTCGCATGTATGAGGTCCCGGGTTCAATCCCCGGCATCTCCAAGATTTTTTTTTTCGTAAAAAATATATACATATAAATAATTAAAGGATAACTATCTTCGACGACAATCACTGAAAGTATAAACGTAATACTTCTATTTAACGTCAAACGTCGCACCAGAGCATTTCGAAAATAAATGTTTTTCAGCACACGGAACGACTTTGTTAGAAAGTCTTTCGGGATTGGACACAGAAAGCTCTTGCTCTAATTTGATTGGCTGCTGGAGACCTTCGAGGCGTAGGAGTGATCAGCACGAGACGCCAAACATTTATTTTTCGCCGGTAGAATTATTTTCTTTGCTGGGAGAGTGTTAGTCGAACGTCGACACGTTGTGCATGTGTCAATCAATAAGCCCGGTTTCAAAGTAGATTAAAATAAGTGCGAGTCTCACGATTTAACCAATTATGTAACCAGAATCGAAGACTTCGAAGGAATTTTCACAATGACAGGTGGATCGTTACTAAAACACCCAAACACTTCTGCACAACCGTGATTTATCTGGAGACGCTGGAGTCGATCTAACCCGGTAATTGTTTGTTTATTTGTACAATATTTAACTGAAATTAAACCTGATCCGCACAGATTCGGTAGAAGAAAAATATGCCAGCTTGGTGTGGTCGCTAAACGCGTTTTACCACAGTAACCTACTTTATGAGTGCCGCACCACCGAGAGCATCCAACTTGCGTTTTCGCCTCTCACCCTAACTTGATTGTACCGGAGAAATGATTTCAGCAGACGTCACTCATCTGCATAGGGAGTAAAATGCAACCATTCTGCAAGGGGTTTGCGTCCCGTAACCCTCTGCGTTCTGTCCGTGTGATACAAGGAGCTACTAGCTTTTTGCTGGGCACATCCGAACCTGCAAACATGGAAGGTACCGTTTTCGTATAGTGTCACTGTAGTACATGTATTTATATCCACAGATTGGAGACACATCTGGGTTGCAAACTATCCAAGATGGATGCAGCGCCGCTGTGCGCACGGATGCACGGCGGAGCTGCAGCAGGGTATCTTTGAATGCCCTCCATTCCCGTGGCTCCGCTGCCGCTCGCGCCTCAACGTTGTCGCTTTTTCCTGTCGCCCGCGTTTGCAGGAGGAGGATGTTACTAGCGTCCGCCGTAGTGGTATGGGAATGGCTGAACGAGCACGGACGCTGGCGGCCCTACAGCCCGGCTGTCTGTCATCACATCGAGGCAGTCATCCAGAGCGACCCGCGGTGTGGTAGTGTTGTCCTCGGCCAGGTGGACTCTCGCCTCTCGCCCTACATCATCGATTTGCATTCCATGCACCAGTTCCGACAAGACACAGGTGAGGAGAGGCGACGGGACTCGCGGCGGCGTGTGTCACGCTGTTACCGGGCCTGCGGTGGAGGCCTTTCAATGCTCGTGCCTACTTTTATTTTTAAAAGCCCTTTAATAATGATGCTGCTTGAGAAGTTAATGCTTTGGTCAATGTGCTGCGCTGCAAAGAAGCAGCAGTGGCCTAAATGTTGTTTTTTTTATTGAATATTTACAGATGTGCTCTGCATAATTCAGGATTTTCCCCGTGTTTGCTTACATTTAACAGAGATGATAGAATGTCAGAGGGATGCGTTGAATGTCTGCTACTGGCAAAGGTGTCAGCAGTGGAGTGACTCATTCTGATTGTGTGTGTGTGTGTGTGTGTGTGTGTGTGTGTGTGTGTGTGTGTGTGTGTGTGTGTGTGTGTGTTTATGTAGTTCCAGGCTAAATGTCCAGTCACACTACCAACTACATAGTTAAAGAACATATACATTTAAAAATAGACAAATATAGATGCACGACACCATTTCTCATAGTTCACTTCCCAGAGAACAGGCAAACTGGGCGTGTGAGTTGCAGCAGGGAAATGTCAGTTGTCAGACGTCTAACACTGGCAGAGACGCCAACATTGGCTTGACTGACAAAAGCCTTTGTGCTGTTTGTTTTCCAAACCCAGCAGAGGCTGAAATGGGGCAGGCTGGTTGCCCCAGACTAAATGGGAGACAGAGATGAGAAGGAGGGGGAGGAGGAATTTAAGAGCTCTGAGGTCACTGAAAAATGGGGTCGCTGGGAACAGACTTTATGAAAGAACTCCCCTGTTGTCATGCTCAGAGTCTAGACATATGCCAACAACACTGGGTGTGCACATTTCAGGGACATTTTCTTTATAATTGTTTTAAAATATCTAATGTTTAAATGTGTCTTGTTGCTTTCAGATGGTGCCATGTTTATCTTTATATTTGAATATAAAACACAAGTTTATGGTTTAACTTATGTCGCCAAAATACCTCCTCTCAGCTCCAGCTCCCTTGTGTTCAATAAATCTTTTTGTTGTTATTGTTCAAGACACAGGATTTGGTATTTAAAGGTTTACACTGGAGATTCGGTAGTTTTAGTCTCTCTGGACACCCTGGGAAAGCAAATAGAGGCAGCTTTGGGTTGGATCAAGTCTGCCAACCAATCAGAATTTAGAACACCCTGTGCTGTTACCAGGAGCAACCTGTTTGCCCAAATTCTTAGCAAGCAAACACAGACATGTTGAATTTGTTAAAGTTGTAATTTACTTGTCCACAGCAAACAGTAGTGAAGTCAGTCATTTACCTTCCCCTTCAGCCTCTCATTGATGGGGATTAGCTCTTGATTTGGCAGTGTTGCTCATGGTCAGACGTGTTCACTGACACCCCATTCCGTGCATGAAAACCTTCTACTCGTCCTTCAGGTACCCTTCGACCTGTGCGACGCAGCTTCTACGACCCCACTTCAGCACCGGGGCAGGGCTGGTTGTGGGAGTGGGAGAACGACGCTGGCAGTTGGACGGCGTACGATACGGAGGTGGGCATCGCCATCCAGGCAGCGCGTGACCGCCAGCAGCCCTGGCTGGACCTGGCGCCGCTGGGTTTCTGCTACCTCATCGACTTCGAAAGCATGACCCAAATCAACGGGCAGACGCAGCGCTGCCGACGCATCCAGCGCCGCGCCGACTTGGCCTACCCGTTGGTGTCCGGACCCCTGCCCAAGTCCCACCACGCATGGGGGCCCATGTCCATGTCCGGCCACGGGGGACTGCTCGGCGTGGACGTCTCTGGCGTCGGCATGGGGGTCAGGATGAGCAGCAGTGGGACGGGGAACGGGAGCGCTTACCCCAGCGGCGCCCTCCCGGCCTCAGCCATTACCTCTCTGGGACAGCCCTGCGCATGCCAGCAATGTATGTTGGTGCTGAGTGTCAAAGCAGGCACCATGTCGACTGCACACACTCTGGGTCGCAGACCACCACAGACCAAACCCCCTAGTCCTAAAATCCACAGCCACCTTCTCCCAGGAGGGACACTTGGCTCCCTGACCCTCCCTCGGCCTCCGTCCCTGTCACGCTCGCTGTCCCCAAACAGGACGTCCATAGTTGGGGCAACGGGTGGCTTTGCTGTAGGAGGTCTGGGTGGTGCTGGAGGTCCAGGTATTGTCAGTGGTAGCAGCATCGGCAGTAGCGGCCTCGGTTTTGGGGTGGGCTTCACCCACTCTCTCTCCCTCCTCGGCTCAGCTACCGCCGCCCTCTCTCTGTCTTCTACCCGTCCCCCTCCTCCACCTCTGCCCCCTCCTCCCCCGCCTCCTCCCCCGCCCTCCAGCGCCCCCTCTTCTATTGCCCCCGCTCCCCCTCAGCCCTCCACCTCGTCCTCCCTGTCTGCCTCCTGTCCTGCCACTTCAGCGCCGGCCCCGGGCCCTCCCCTCATCTCCACGGCCGCCTCCACGTGCACGCCCTCGCCTTCTGCCCGCGTCCTGGGTCCAGTGTCTTCATCTAGTGCTGCTGCCTGTGCCGCCCCGCTTCCGCCCCGGTCCAGCCTAGCAGGACTGAGCAGGCCTGCACTCCAGCGAATAGCCATGGCTCAGTCACGTGCCCTTATCGCCTCTGGGTAAGTAGACAGCGACCATGGTCGTATCAAGTCCACATCATATCAAAGCAGAGATTTGTTGATTTTTCCCAGAAACCTATTTTCATCACAAATTTAAACTGAGAGGCCATCAAGTATCAGGTGGAGAGGAGGCCTTCTCCACCCTAAATTCTGTTTTGTCTGCTGCATTTGGATGTTTAAAGGCAGAGTTCTACACTAGGAAACCATTTTCACCCTAATCTGATAAAAGTGTGAGCATTTGAACCTTAGTCTCATTGAGATCCATTAGCAGGACTGGGCCAGTCATAGCTCAGCGTGCAAACTTTCAGTGCCTTCAGTGCTCTTACACTCCAGGAGTCATCTTTTGTCGGCCCCGCTCAAAGCTCCAGTATTTGATTGTTCAAATAATGAAAAAGTAACATTTGAGATCTGCGTGTGCGTCAGCTCTGTTTGTGTCATATTTCCACATTGATGTAGGTTCTGTATGCGAGGAGCCATCACCCAGTGAACCAACACTGTGGGGTCGTTTTGTCGTCAGGATTTAGTTCAGAGCAGTTATTGCTCTTGTTAGCAGCGTTGCATGTCAAGAAGTGAGAGAAGTCACAGTATCCAGGTGTCGTAGCCAGAGGGGGCTGTTTGGTTCCATGTCTGAGGCCTGTTCATTAGCAGCAGCTCGGAGCATATTTACTGATAGAACGTTAAATCACACTCAGTAGTAGACGACCAGTATGTGGTCCATTCCAGATTGTTCGAACACATGAGTGCAGAATGAACTGGGATGCCTGCACTGGGATGAAACATTAACTCGTGCCAACATGGTGGGAATAAATTTGCATGGACAGTTAAGCACCTGAAGGTAGCACGGCCAACTTCAGCAGACTGAAACCACTCATTAGAGGAATAAATCAGCATTTTAGCAGCAGCTAAGATGCAGCTAAGCCTTAGATTAATACCAAACATTCCTCAAGCATGTGTTCTGTGAGCTGTATGACTGACCCATCCTTCCAACATGACTGGTGAGAGTAAACTCCTCTGTCCGGCAGATGGTTGTACCTGCTGCTGCGTTCAAACCGCCACCGTCACTGATCCCATCATCTTAGGAGCTTCTGCTCACCTTCTCCTTGCTCTTAGCTTAGAATTCCTGCTGTCTTCACCTTACTGCCTTACAGCCTCATTCACTTGTGGTGCCACATGAGCACAAAATAATCCCTTCAAGCTGAAGGACCCAATTCTTTTTCATTTAAATCTGTAACTGGAAGCAGGGTGTTAGCTTCACAAACGTTCCCAGTGTTCTGCTCGCCTCGGTTTAACTGAAAGCTGCATTCTTCAATTTATGTGGCCAGTTGGTGGCAAGTAGTCATGGCCACGATGTTGGCAATCGGTTACTTATTATTTGCTCAGTTTTGGTGCTTAGTTGTACACCAACTAACTGGGAGTGAGTTGTATTGTTTTGGTGAACTCTTTCAATCCACAGGGGTCACTGTGATGACAGATGCCTT
The DNA here is from genome assembly GCF_900634795.4 of Betta splendens. Lineage (NCBI taxonomy): Eukaryota > Metazoa > Chordata > Actinopteri > Anabantiformes > Osphronemidae > Betta > Betta splendens. The sequence continues at coordinate 23,501,968 of NC_040882.2, read as the reverse complement.
TGCTGAGCTCACCTGTCACGCTCCTTTCTCCTCAAGGCGCAGATGGTTTAATTTCAACAAGTGTGTCACACTCATTATATGGACCTGGGCAGTGTTATTTGTTGTTATTATTAGACTTGATTCAAGGTGTGAGCTTTCAGCGCTCCAGATGGAGCCACACTAATGCCACCAGATTAGCCGAGATCAGGGAAACGTGACTAGCTGACACACCTCTCCGGCTCCTGTTTCCCACTCTTTCCTTTTCTTCCTCCTTCCCACATTTTCCAGTCGGACACGTCAATGTCAGCCTTCAGGCTGGTGCTTTGGTTTGATGGAGTCAGTGAATCACACACGGCACGCACTCTGGAAGCTAATACTACAGCTTGTACCCTTCGTTGGTAAACAAACAAATATAGTAGTACTGTACAGTGTAATCTGATTGACCAGTACAGGACCTGGACATCAACACAGCCCTTAGCTGTGATGGGTTTTATTGTCATGGTTGCATCATGTGTCTTATTAAGGAAAGTATGAAACTACTTAAACAAATGTCTTAACATTAATGAAATGTAACCACACTTTATCCGCCAACACCTCAGGCAGTCACTAAAATAAAATAAAAAAAAACTAAAGTAAACATTCTCTTTTCCTGCCTTTTCTTGCCTTTGTGTTGTGAGGTTATTTTGTCCAAAGAGACAAAGAGTTTGTCCTTTTTTTTTAATTATATTATATAGCAGAAACATTTATTTAAATGTAAATGTATCTGTTATATGTGCACTAGTGGGCTATTTTAAACTTGTAAAGTTTCATTTGGTTTAAGAAAAACAACCTTGAAGCAAAAAAGCACTATGCCTGTCATGTCTAATTAGAGAACCTAAAGCTTGCTTTGTAAAATAATGGCATAGTCTGTATAGTATTTTTAGAATTACATTAGAAGGTGAAGAAATCTATTTTTTTCTATATTCATTAATTTCTTAAATGGAGAATGAAAAGTGGCAATGAGACAAAACAGCAGCCATGATCACATTTATTCCTTTCATGTGTTTTGATGCATTTGCTAGATTCACATGCATTAATGTACAGATATGTGATATCTGATGACAGTAGATGACACCAGCTGAATATTGTAATTTCTCTGCCAGGTCTAATTGGTGATGAGTTTTACTGACACATTGTGTTTGTATACTGTCGTGTGTGCCTGGGCCCGTCAGCCTTATGGCTGCCTGGCAGTGTGACGCTGAACCTGCCAGGTAATCCCTGCTGTGACGAATCTCTGGCCTACAACCAGAGTTTAGTTAACAGATGGAAACAGGCGGATTAGCCCTATAAAAGAGTAGGGAGACCTGACACCAGCACAGACGCACAGGAACAGGAACCCTGACACTTTGCTAGAGATCACACGAAAACTGAGGCAACATACAGTAGCTGGTGGGATACCTTGACTCCTATCAGTGTTGAGATGACTATTATCAAAACTGGCAGACCGTAAGTAGACGCCTCTGACTCATACTGGCAGTGCTATTGTGTTCATCACAAATCGTTGTTGTCCTTCACCTGTTGCTGAGCAGAGATGCTGTGTTTTTAAAAAAAAATTGCTCTTGTGTTGATGTCTGGGATCATTCAGCAACAACACCTACAGAGCTTTGTTGTCTAGTCTGTTTCCGTCATGAACGTGGATGATGTCTGGCTAAAATTAGACCTCTTTGAACTAGACAGGAGTTGTGCTACTTGAATTTGTCTTGCAAAACAAAACATTTAAACTCTTCCAGGGTGACAGCAGTCAGTGTTCCTCATGGTTCTTCTTATGTTTACTGGAACCAGCATAACTTAACTGTCATGTTTCTGGTGTTCGGTGCTGCTGTAATCATCCTGCCTTGAACCATAAATCACAGGAAGTCCTGTCTGGTCGGAGTAGGACAGGCTGTCGAGTTGGTTATAAGCAACGTCTGCTTCACATGATTCGACAAAAGCTGCTTAACCTGTTGACATGGGATGAACTAGTCACTAGCATATGCTGCTGCCAGCTGTGTGTAGTTCCCAGGTGACTCATCAGATTGCTACTTACCTCGGTGTCCGGGCTGCCAAGGTGACCTGGCCAGGAGCGCGTCTGCGTTAGTATCGCAGCAGCCCACAGATTAAAAGGGGTCTATTTGTTTTGTGTTGCAGGGTCCCAACGGTTCCCGTGAAGAACCTGAATGGATCCAGCCCGGTTCACCCTGCACTGGCAGGTAAACGCAAAGACAAAAACATTTTAGGTCTTGTACTTTCTAGCCTTAGACATTGCACCTAATGTAATTTAGCCCCATATTCACCTGGTATTTTGGTAAATACACTAGTCACCTTGTACTAGTTTTATCATTCCCAGAATAAACACCCATTCACACTAAACAAGGTCCAAAGACTGTGCCTTCACCTCCCATCTGCTGGATGTTTCCAGGTATTACAGGCATCCTCATGAGCGCAGCAGGACTTCCAGTTTGCCTGACCCGCCCCCCAAAGTTAGTGCTTCATCCTCCACCTGTCAGCAAGAGCGATATCAAGCCTGTACCAGGACTGGGCCACTGCTGCCGCAAGACCACCAAGAAGCAGGCCCGCAAAGGTCGTTTGGACCAATTGATAAAATCTGCTTTTGCTCAGGCATTTAACTATTTGCTTGTGTGCAGGTCTTCTTACTTTGTCCTTTTTTATTTCACAGGCAAAACCCCTGAGGAGGTGGTGAAGAGGTACCTTCAGAAAGTCCGCAACCCCCCGGAAGAGGTGAGTTCTCCTTCTTTGGGTCTTTTCCACTACCAGCATGAAACATGGCAGGAAGTTTAGGTTTTAACTATTAACAAGGTAGTAGACAAAAACATGTTCATCTGTGACACATCACAACGAGTCGCCCACAGCAGTGCTCACGTGTCTGTCTGGAGTTTTGCATGGCCTTTATCAGTAGTTTAAGATGCTCACCCCGTGAGCTGACGGATTTGTTTATATAGCAGGTGTTTCAGGTAGTATGCAGTGATCCTTATTTATTACAACTAGGAAACTGCTCTTAACACACTGGGATTTGATAGAATAGAACCAAATCAAAGCAAGTGATCAGAACAATGTATCTCAATTGTCTTCCAACCCAGGACTGCACCATCTGCATGGAGGCCCTGGCTGGACCCTCTGGCTACAAAGGCCCTGGTGTAGGGGGCATCTCCCGCGCCGAGTCGGTGGGCCGCCTGGCACAGTGCGGTCACCAGTATCACCTCCAGTGTCTTGTTGCCATGTACAACAACGGCAACAAGGATGGCAGTCTGCAGTGTCCCACCTGCAAGACCATCTATGGGGTCAAAACCGGCAACCAGCCCCCAGGCAAGATGGAGTACCACGTCATCCCCCACTCGCTGCCCGGCCACCCTGACTGCAAAACCATTCGGATCATTTACAACATTCCTCCTGGCATCCAGGTAAATTTTGCACACAAGTGAAAAATGCATGCAGTTTGTTAGAGGCTTCGCCAGGATGATGTGTTCATTGCTCATTGCTCTTACTCTTTTTAGGGCCCAGAGCACCCCAATCCAGGCAAACCCTTCACTGCCCGCGGGTTCCCCAGACACTGCTATCTCCCTGACAGTGAGAAGGGACGCAAGGTAAAAGATAAAACATGTTAATGAAGAAGATTACTGACTGGGTGACATGATAAACTGACCTGTTTTCTTCTTCCTTAACGTCTTTGTTCAGGTTCTGAGATTGCTTCTAGTAGCGTGGGACCGCAGACTCATTTTTTCTGTAGGCACCTCCAGCACCACGGGAGAGTCCGACACAGTCATCTGGAATGAGGTGCACCACAAGACGGAGTTCGGCTCCAATTTAACGGGCCACGGCTACCCCGACCCCGGCCACTTGGACAACGTTCTCGAAGAGCTGAAGGCTCAGGGCATCACCGAGGAGGAGTGTCTACCCAGAGACTGAACAGAGACGTCTGAGACACCAGGCTGAAGTCTGTAAACACGCGATGCTGGGAAAGGATCCACAGCTGGACAGACAAATTATTCCAAAATCTGAAGAACTTTTACCAACCGAGATGGAAAACAACTGTTTAAAAAGAAAAAAAAAGTCGTCACAGGAACATTACAGAAATTGTTCCAGCATAATGTGCTAATATTGAAGTTTCTCTTTGAAGACTGAGTGAATCAGTTTTGAAACGTGAGCAATGATTTTCTTTCCTGATGCAGTAACCTTGTCAAGATTACAGATGTTATTCAGTGAGACATTTGAGACCACTGTGCACATACGCGTCAGTGTTAGGTTTTAAAATAATCTGTCATTTATACTGTGAGACTTCGTATTAAGAATGTAATTAAGTGAATTATTTTGCTGAGCTGTTGAGGTGTTTACCACCACCACTACTACTATTACTACTACTAGTACTGCTGCTGCTATGTGGGTCGAATGGAGGCAAAGATTAAGAAAACAAGCAAAGTGTTAGTCCACAAGCAGATAAAACTCACTGCAGATACAAATTTCAAGTGTATAACTGGATATCTGAGCTTGGGTGTTTGCTGCACTCTAGTGGTACCTTTCACAACTACATTTCTTCAGGTTTACTTTTCAAATTTTATTGTTGTATATTATGTACTTGATATAAATTGTCACCATTCTATCATGTTTCTTATAATTTCCATTTTGTTTAATATGATGTGATTCCAGGTGGGATGGGGGCTAAGATGTGGTTGGCCGATGCGAGGATACCACTACTACAAAATTATACCAGAATTTGCCTCACACTTGCCATTTACCAGCCCTTTCTTTAAAAACATTTTTAGTATTTTGTATTTACGAGGTTCTGAAACTGACTTCCCTTAATTCTTTAACCCTCAGAGCATGGATCCATTTAATGGCTTTCATTGTTTTCTTGTATCTGCATTAATGTCTGGGACTAATGGAGAAAAAGCTACTACAGATTATAGTGTTCACCCTCCAGTCCCAAAAGGCCTGGGTCGGACTTCCTGCCTGAGCTCAGACTTGCACAGAGCTTTCTATCTAGGAAACAGACTGCTTGTATTTACTGTATTTGCGTGTAGGACACACACACACACACACACACACACACACACACACACACACACACACACACACACACACACACACACACACACACACACACACACACACACACACACACACACACACACACACACACACACACACACACCAGCCTCAAATTGCTCTAATCACACAAAATGTCGCCATGGGTTGTTTTTGTCGTGTTTAGTTCTCGCCATGAGCAGATGCAAAAGACTATCTCATGTTGTGGATCCAGCTTTGGCCAAAGTGGTCCAGTCCGTTTGCATTTGGTCCACAAAGGACCAGTTTATTATGAGGTACATTAGATTAGATGTACAACAGTATGTGTGGACATACTAATGTAGGCCAACATTTGAAGCATTTATACTTTCTGATACTTTATGTATGCACTGTACTGTATGTGTTTTATGTGCACAAATTTGCATTAAACATTTTTCTAAGATTAAAAAAGAAAACAACTTTTTTTACTTCACAAAAGTATCAAAGCTTTTAAAATATAATAAATGTTAATACAGGAACTATGAATTAAGAGACATTTGAATTATAGACAGACAACTTAGTTTTTGTATTTGTGTCACAGTGAAGAGGCAGAAGTCATAGTTGTGTTTTAAATGGTTTAGTTTACTCTTCAAGTGCTTAGGATATAAGATGATAATAGCTCTTGAGCCCACTTATATTGATTACATCTTGTTAAACGTGTGGTGTAAGTACAATGCAGACAAATTTCTTGCACTGAAAGCAAGATGAAAGTCTGTGAATCATTCCTGTAATAAAGGTCCCTGCGATTTTGGTCATTTATAGGTTTTAGATGTTGCAATATGATTTGATTTTACGGCTTGCTTACATTACCTACTTAAAACCATGAACAATGCTGGACCAGTTTATCTGTAGATTAGTCTGGCTCTTGGATTAGTAGTCTGGATTACCTTCAATTTACTGAATGAAAAAAACAGGTAAATAAACAACATTATAAGGCAGCTCAGAAAAAAGGCACATATCAACATAAAAGAGAACATTCTGTTGTGATGGCACTGAAATATGACATTTAAGTTAAATTCAAATTTACATCTTAATTTGTGATTTAATTTATGTTTCTATTTAATAATATCCCCGGGAAAAATATGTTTTGGCCAAAGCGTGTTGTGGGTGAATTGAATCCAGGGTCAAACCCAAAGGACCAGCCTTTCAGCCCTACATCATTTAACCAAAGCAAACCTTTCACAGCAACTTTCATTCACTCTTCCGTGTCTGTGACGGCACGGCTTAACGTTTGTATTAAGTGACAGATGTAATGGATCGGACAAAGTTGCCAATTTGTGCTATGAAAATGCATCAGCCACCTGTCAGGCCACAGAGGAGCAGATGGATTCAGGGTCTAATCAGGCCAAGTTCAGGCGTGAGTTAAGCCCTGCGTCAGCAACTAGTGGCACTAATAAAGACGGAGGGAGGTTTGGTAACTTGCTTTGATGCATTAACATTTCTGCTCTTTTTATTCTGCAAATATAATTATGCAGACAACAGACGGGGTAAAGTGCTGCAGAGAGAGCAGTTTGGATTACAGACTGTGTAGCTTTGATGCTTCAAAAGAGCAACAGCGAAAGCGATGTAATGAAAAAGAAGAGGGGGAAAATGCACATACCAATACAATAAAGGCAGATTAGAGTGCTTGAGATGGGGATTGACGAAGATCAGCCCCTTGCTGAGATGTAAATGGGGGAGGGGGCGTACAACTGGTAGTGGAGATACCTTCCCTGCAGGGTCCCATTGTCTGCACCCTCTGGCTGTGAATACAGGGCTGAATCCAGCAAACAGGACATTGTCTCCCACTAGCTGATCGCCACATGTTGCCGTGTTGTCTGATGTTTCCTCCTGCAGTGTTTCACACTTGTGCGGTGAAAGGCTTCCTCCCTTTAGCTCAGGAAATTCGTGCAGGGTGTGATTTCTTCTCTTATGCATTGCGCTAGATGAAGCAAATCCTTCCTCTCCCTGCCTTCAAACGGCCTGTCTATTATTAAAAGCTTTTAAACGAAGCACTGTGTTGGCCGACTACCAAATGCAAAGCTTGTTGCCAAGGAAACACATACCCGTGTCAGCTCTCGCTCTCTTTTTTTTTTTCTGCCCTCCCCTGAGGCTCATATTTCAAAACTGTCAGCAATCGCGTGCGCTCACAGTGCTGCCTTTCAGCTAAAAGCTTTTTGTGGTGCCGGTGAAGCCAAAATAGAGCGGAAAAAGAGAGCGAATGGGAGTGGTTAGAGGATGGGGGAGGAAAAAAGAAGGGCCTCCCCCTCTGTTGCCACGGCAACTTGATGTCACGCTGACATCACACACCACTAAAAGCTTTTAACCAGATTCGTCTCCTGCCTTAGGCCCCATTTTGAGTCCTCTTTCAGCAAGGCTAGGGGGAAGGGCAGAGGCAGGACGGTGTGTGTGCCTTCTAGCATGTATCACTCCCCCACTGCAGACTCAGCACCGCTCTTAGCACAGTAAAAGACTTTTAAAGCCAACCTCTAAAGATCTTATTCCTGCAAACACAGCCTGCACAGGCCAAGAGAACTATTTAAAAAATGGCAGCAGAGGATGGTTTCAGCTACTTGATCCCAGGCCACAGTGAGAAACACAGACGGGCCCCGAACTGGACCGATGGTGAAATGAAAGCGCTCCTGTACGTTTGGGAGGAACACCACAACGAGCTGAAAATGAGCAAGAGGAACGCTAAGGTTTATGAGAAGATGTCCCAGAGGTTTTTCCAGCTCACGGGAGAGCAGAGGTTCAAAGAGGAGATCAAGATGAAAATCACCAACATGTCCTTCCAGTACAGGCAAGTGCATCATATCCAAAATAAGAAAGGTTTGAAGCAGTGACGCGTGGCTACAAAGTTCCCTTTCTGCTCCAACAGGCGACTGAAGTCCACAGCCGGTGACGGCGGCGAGACGCCGGACTGGCCGTACTATAAGGCCATTGAGAAGATCCTCTCAAAGCCGCCTGAGAACGGGCGGGTGAACCCCTTGGAGTTCCAGGCCTCGGCTGCAGGTCCTTCCACCTCCTCCCAGTCCACAGACATTAGCCTGGTGCCCCCGTCGGAGGAGGGGGGGGTGGGCTTCCTGCCCGAGTACACAGGCTCCTCAGATGAGATGGAGATCAAACAAGAGCTGGACTCTCTGAGCTCTGACAGCGAGCGCACGCAGGGCTCCAGGTAACAGGGGCACCAATGTGCAACTTGTTCGCATTAATATCTGTCTTTTTCACTTCTCTTTTATATTTTACACGTATGACATCTGTTTTGTCAGACCTGCCAGGTTTGATTTAGTCATAAGCCGTTTTCCACTTTGTAGAGCACTAGTCCAGATTTATCAATGCCGGTCTAGTTTGTCATCACACTTCATTAGACAGGTGGTGGTGAGCACAAATCCCAGGATAATTATTGAATTAGCAGAGGAAGAAATACCACAAAGTTGTGCCTCTGAACACTGCCTCGCTGTCTTTCAGCTCACATCCCATTTCAGCCAGGAAGAGGTTTGCCAACAGGCATCTGTCGATGAAGAGGAAGAAACTCCGCGTGATGCAGGCCATGCTGCAGGAGCAGAAGCGGTCCAGTCGGGCCGTGGAGGAGATGTGCAGGGAGACGCGCCGGGCCATGCACCAGCAGAACCTGCTCCAGGTCCAGTGTCTGCAGCTGCAGGAGCGAATGATGAATCTTCTGGAGAAGATGATCCAGATTCCCTCTCCCACATCGGTGCCGTGGAGTCACAGCGGAGCCAAAGATCCAGGGAAACCGTGAAGTGTGCTGCTTAGGGTTGTCAACAAGGGCATGGTTTTGATTAATTTACATAATAGAAGCTAAAATAACACGTATTAATGTCAACTGGACTTCTTTTCAGTCGGTTTGACTCAACATTCAGACAACTTCACCTGGAACTGAGACTCTTCACTCAAACATGTATTGCATTATAGCTAATGTTATTTAACATGTTGAAGGCTCATTGTGTTGTATAACTGCAGTGTATATAGCACATACCAGTAAAATAAGTATGGAGAGGGTCAAACGAAGGCTGTCGAGATTTTAAGGCTCCGGTCTGCGTTTTAATATCAATAATAGCTGTATCATTATGATTTGTCAAGAACCTAATTAAAATCGCTATGGGAACAACATGCTTGCTAAACTATACTCATCTTGTCTTTTAATTTCCCACTGTGCAAAGATAATTACAGGTTTGAGAGATGTGATGCCAAAGCAGAGCCATTTGTAGCAGTGTGAACTGGTGGTTGGGACAGTAATATAATAATAATCCCCATTGTGTTTGAGGACAGACAGCTAATACCCACACAGGCCTCATGAAATCGGTGATAAACCAAATTGCTGCCGTCTCTCGTGGAAACTTTCTGACTTTTATTGGTCTTGCTTTAAATAACTGTATGACAGTCGCGCTATTTGGTTTTTAATAATAGTGAAATTCCTCTTTTCAGCGGAAAGATCTAGGATAGCAAGTAATGGTTATTTTTCTATTCATGTACATGAGGATAATCCGCCTGCAAACTAAATAAAGTGAATGTAGCATTTAAACCGTTGCAAACTACAACACAGAAATCAATAGCACAAACTGTTTCTATGTAAGAATGATTGTTGTTGTTTGCATGTCTGTAAAATAAAACCTAAAATCTTGCCATCAAATCATGTGTTTAATTGTAATTTGATCCACTGTAACCAAAACATTTACTGTTTGTATGTGGGGTAATTACTAAGGGACAAAGAGTGATTCTACAGTCTTTAATTGCCAGAACCTGTGATTAGGTTGGTTCCAACTCCATATTACAGACTGGCTCCAGAACAAGAATGTTGTTCCGAGAATAAGTTACAGCAAATCTTTACTACAGCCATTCAAATGACAAGGTGAGTGACGTGAGTGACGCCTTGTCCCTCTATGAACAATCCTATTGTCACATGACGCATTTTATCAAATGACTGCCAGTTACACCCTTTATCATGCAAAGGCGTGTGCAGCAAAGCCGTGTGGCCTGTGTGCAGCCGTTGCAGCCCTTTGACCAGGGAAGCATTGTTTACAAGCCCTGCAGTGAAGAGCAGCACCAGAGCCAGAGAGACGGGACCGTCCCATGTGCAACTGGACTGCAAAAAATATACCTTACCTGTATAAATATACAGGTAAGTCAGAAACTGGTTACTTTGACATATACATTAGTTAAATTTTATATTCCTTCTTTTTTATTTACGATCCTTGAATTTTTTGCCCTTTTCTCATATTCTAATTTTGAAGGTGAATAAATAGGGTGCTTAAGTCATGAAAATTTGTTTTATTATGTAAAATATATGTTGTCAACTGCCATCAACGTCAGCCAATAGCGTCACTCTAGTTGTTTGAATATTGAATGCGACGTGCTCGGCGATTGGCCAGAACGAGACGTCACGTGCGCAAGAGACGTTACGCTGTCATGGTTACAGTGAAAGACGCTTTGTGGTCGCCGCGGTGAGCGACTGGACGAAGGCGGCGCTCGCGCTCGTTGCCATAAGGACAACTGGTAACTTATGAATCACGGCGGCGGAGAAGTGTTGTGCACAATGTAAAACGGACATTTGATGTGAAAGATGTGAACTTGGGGACGTTTTTTGACGCCAATGTAAACTTGCGGGTGTTTGGCGGAACTTTTCTCTCCTGAAAAAGGTAATATTAAACATTTCAAAAGTCACCGTAGCTCACAGAGGCTCGTTGTTTGGGTCTCACGCGCAGCCTCCACACAGTTTTATCGGTTTGCCTGTTTTTCCAAGCGATGCGTGTAAAACTCCTTCCAGGCTTTTCAGGCGTTATAATGCTCGTATCTTTTGTGGTGAAAGGGGCATTGAAACGTTTAAGAACTGGCTGGCTGTAGTGTTGTGGGGAGCAGGGAGCCAGCTGGCGCTATGTTTGGGGCGTGATGGAGGGTGGAGGGGGGTCATTTGCAAGCTGTGTCTTTTCTCAGACAGATAATTGCTAAACTAAGATTGATATCAGCGCTTACCATAGTTATTAAGTTACTTTGGGCTGCAAATCCAGTTAAATATGTTCCTTTTTAGGGTTGTGTATTGTAAAGTGTATAAATAAATGGGCCTAACAAATACACGTGACTGATACAGAGTGAAAAGTATGAATATTTTTATGAGCTTTAAAATATTAAACAGCAATAACTGTGATTGTGACAAGTAACAATTTGGTCGTTTCGGCGTCTCAAATAAAAACTTTCCTCAATTTGTTTATCTAAAATTAACTTTTACAAGACTTTTACTGACACCAACATTGCTTGTTCTTTTGTGCTCCCTTTGTGTATGTCTAGGATGACAACAACACAATAGTGTTGGCAACTTACAGATGTTTCAGATTCCTCACAGCACACTACAAGTAAGATGAGGATACAAGGACAGCCCGAGGGCGTGCGGAGGCGTCTGGACTTAAATGTAGCTGGTGAGCTCAGGAGTGTGGAGGTCATCCGTGGCCGAAGCGGATATGGCTTTACCATTGCAGGACAGAGGCCGTGCATGATGAGGGGCATCCTGAAGGGAAGCCCTGCTGACCTGGTGGGACTCAAACAAGGGGATCGCATCATGGCCATCAGTGGAACGGATGTGTCCACTGCGCCACATGACACAGTGGTGCAGCTGATTGGCAGCTGCAAAGGACCCCTGCGGTTGGTGGTGCACACCGAAGGACGAATAATGGGGAACCCCATCCTTCATGATGCAAAATTTGGGGTTTGCCAGAAAAATGGTATTTTCGAGAAGGCTGCAGTTCTCCGCACTGTTTCAGATGATTCAAGCAATTCCTCAATTAACTCGAGTCACGGCGTCTCTGCCAGACAGAGGCCTGTGTCAGAGCCTGATATGTCACAGTGGTCACAACAGTGGAGCTCTTTAGCTGAGCAGCCAAAGGAGGAAACTTCCAGAATAAGGGGCGTGAACTGTACTTTTGCAGGTACAGAGGAACTCAGCCCAAGCTGGAGTGTTTTAAACATGACAATGGTAGTAGGTTACCTGAGCTCCACAGAGCTGATTCTAAACACTAGAGAATCAGAGGAGGATTGTTTAAGAGCCATTCGTGAACGAATAAGACAGTTGGGAACAGAGCAGAATACCCACACCCTGGTGATAATGAAGATCATGTTTGACTGCATACGACTTTGTGACGACACTGGAGCAGTTTTGGCAGCTTTTCCTGCTGAGAACCTTGTCTTGGGGGCTGTATGTGCTGAAGACCCACGTTTCTTTTGTCTCGTCACTACAGCACATATTATAAATGGTCGCGTCCCAGCGGACAGTCCGCTAAGGGCTTCCTGTCATGTTTTCTTCATTGACCCAGAGTTAGGAAACCATGAGGACCACATAGGGATTGCTGGGCGCTTTGGTTTTGACTGCACACCAGATCCAGATTCTTTAGGCTGCCTGGAATTCCCTCAGACTCCTCCAGATGTCCTTCACTTTGTAACAGTCCTCTACAGTGACATGGGGGAGACTGTGGAGAGGCTTAGAGTCAAATTGGACCTGGAGGCTCAGCAGCAAGCCAAGGAGAATGGCAGCACTGGTAAACAAGGGAGTGCCAGCAGCAATGCAGACAGTGGAATTGGAAATGCGTCCCCCCCTGAGGAGAGAGCGGACAGGGATTTCCCTTCTGCAATCCAAAACCACCCTGGGGCCCACCTTCCCAGCTGTCCATGGGATTATCCTCCGGATGAAGACCTTAGTCCAATTAATCTCTTAAAGAATGACCATAAACCTAAAACAGAGAACCATATCAGCACACATTCTCTTTCAGAGTCACTTCCAGGTCCTGATTCCCTAACTAGCTTTTATGGTGGTCCCCCACCCAGGCTCGAGTTCCAGTTTAAGCCTCCGCCACCTCCTCTGCCTTTGAGTAAAAAACCAAACTTCTTTGCTGACCCTCTTAGAAGTAGCCAAAGGTGGTTCTCAAAATCAAGGTGGCCTAAAGCCCTAAGTGGTGATGCAGAGCCTCAAGTGATGTCCAACAATGATTGGTTGCCTGGTGTTAGTCTTAGCGCCAGCACCAATAATTTGCCTCCCCCAATGACTCAGATCCCTTCAGACAGGTATCAATCGGCAGAGGTCATCATGCTGCCTCCCAAAGAGGAATGGACCAAAAGGTTTCTTGAACAGAGAGAGAAACAGCGCAAAGATGGTGGTGGCAGAAATGTAAGTACAACACAAGCATGAACATGCAGGTTGTCAACAGTCACATCTTGACTTTATCTTTAACTTACAATGCTATTCAGAAATGCTAATCCAGTTTGTCTGGTCACGCAGGTTCCCCACGTTCCCCAAGTTTTGTGACACTATTTTTTCTAGCCCTATTTCCTTATAACTTTGTGAAATTATTTTCCCTATTTCCTCGTAACCCTGTAACACTGTCTGCTTTTGATTCTTTGTAACCAATTGCAGATATTTCTTTTATTAACACAGTCATCATCATCATCAATACCTGTCTTACCACCAGACTTTCAGGGAATGGCAATAAATCTGACATAAATAGCCAATATTACCACCAGTAGTAAAATGATGCACCTACAGTAACTAAATGATACCAGTGACATAAAAATGCATCTGAAAGGTGATCGCATTTTGTGTGTGCGTGTGTGTTGATGTTCCTATTGCCCACAAGATGTCCCTGTGTACCCATGTGGTGGTGGTCCATGGGCCTCTCTCAAGAGAGTAGAGATGCTGTATACATTAAATCTGAAATGGTTTCTTCCTTTCAGCTACAGCTCTAATTAATGAGCATGCAGCCATTATATATAAGTAGAAACGCATGTTAATATGTTATATGCGGTGTACGCTGGATACAATCATGATCAAAATGTAACAGTCATGTGTTTGCTGAACCAGTTCTCTCAGCCTTTCTTGTTCAAGCAAAATATTTTGCTGCTCTGGATTGTGTCTTTGTCCTTTGGCTTGCTTCAGATTAAAAAGAAGACGGTCTTGCACAGGAAACCAGGCAAATTACAGGGTAGAGCCCTTTTCATGCAGTAGTAATTATCCTCAATTCTTAGCTGTTTAAATGTTAGACACAGCCTTTCCAATCATATGAAGATGACATGGCTGGTTAAACTGCATTATTATTACTGAATACTGACAGGAAACCAGGGTGGTTCCACCTGATCTCCTATGATAGTTGGTTAGGCAGTAACAGCTTGTACTATTTGCAAATTGTTAGGGGGGGGGGTCTTATTAATACTGTGATGTTTTCATTTTGTCTCACACTTGAGATACTTTGTGTAACTGTAGTATTTTGTCTTATTTTGATAGAGCTCCAGGTTTTGGGGTATTGGTGGCATCCGTACCTCTAAACGTCGTTCTGCTAAACGTCTCAGTATGGCACGATCACTGGATGACCTTGAGGTAGGCACAATGTTCTTTTATTTATTTATGTATTTATTTCCTTATTTTGCCTTTTGGTATTTAAAAAGAAAAACAAAACCTTTAGCAATTATCTTATCACTTCATTATTTTGTCTTCTTCTTGAACAAAGTTCTTTACCTGATCTTGCAGTTGCACTGTGTAATAGGAAGTAAATTCATGTCACGTTAATGGTCTGGTTTACTTTTGTTCCCATTTTGTCATCATGACCAATTTGAACGTTGAACTGAACCACCCCCTTTCTGAAGCTGCTTCACTTTGCCTCTCTTTTTTAACCTTTCATTTCCGTTGCCTTGAACGCTGCATTTGCTGCTACACTTGTGGTGCGGGGTTGTTCACAAAGTGGTCTTTGTGCAGGCCACAGGCACGGTCCTGTTTGTTTGGCCTCGCTAATGAGCTCTGCAGCACGACCGAATATTGTGCTCACATTCACTCATATTAATGTTGTTGAGGAACTCTGTTTCTCTGCGTGCATGCATTACTCATCCACACTGATTCACATTCATAAAAACACACACTGTTCGTATAACTCATAACTGCTCTGACTAGGCACAAAAACAAACTGAAAAAGGGCCATACTGTATTGTATAGTCACACATTAGTCATGGTTATAACACCCAGACACACCCGCAGACCACACATTGTACTCAAGAGGCAGAAGCACAAATCTCCTTCCCTGGACTGTCCTAATATGCACACAGTCCTATAGTCCTATAGGGATAGAAAGCTCCAGGTTATTAGCTGCTCTGCTGCAGATTTACGTATGGAAGGTTACGACTTTCTGTGCGCATAGCACACTCTCTATATGTTCTTTTATTTTGAAAAGTCCACTAGTGTGGTTGTAATTATCCATGTTGACATTAGTACACATAATTACAAGTAATGTTTTAAGAAATAAGTTTGGGCTTTATTTCTTAACCATTAATATGTTATGATTTTATGATTCTTGATTGTATTACCATTTGTTTGTCTTGGTGTGATAATGTGATTCATAAATTGACATCATCCTCTTTGAAGACCAACACAGTGGCTGTCTAAACCTCGTTGTTCCCACCTCTGTTATGTGTAAATTGTTCGAAATCAAGAGGCTTCTGTCAGTTTTTGTATTTAACACTAACACTAACACACTAGATAAATCCATTTCCTATTTTAAAAAAACATTGTCTGGATGTTTTCACGCTTTTATCATTGTGTTTGGTTTTCTTTTTACACCTCCAAGTTTGCTGGAATTAATGGCCAAATGAGGGACTTGTGAAGTAGGCTCTGATTGATTTGTTTGTTTCCCACTGAAATGCATTTTTCATGCTTTAGATACTCGAATAATTAAGTTATGATGTTAGAGTTCATTGTTTATAATAGACTGTGCAGAACATGTAGTCAACCTATTTTTAAAAAACACTTCATTGAACATGTCAGATTTATGCTTCTTGGTACAAGTTCATGACTGGGGAATGCAAATAAGATAGAAAAGAATAAAGGGTACATGAGATATTAACATAACTATAGTATAGTATACATACTGTAGAAAACAAAGCTATCTGTTACAACCATGTCAACAGTAGACTTGTATTTGTGGTAAAACTGTCCTACTTCTATTTTGTGGTACTTCCATTCAATGCAGCTGCTTAAAGAAGAGTACTCACATGTATCATTATATCACTGTAACCGCACTCCAAAAAATCAAAATCTTATCAAGAGTATTTGTCTTGTTTTAGTAAAATTGTGTCATTGTGCTTGAAATAAGATTTATATTATTTCAATTATTATATTATTATTATTTCATTTATAATTTACAATAAGACAAAAATGTCTGCCAATAGTACAAGTGAAAAATGTCTTGGTAAGATTTCCGGAAATCAGATGTTTTGTCTTACAAAAAGCCCTTTCTATCTTGTGAAATGTTACTTGTTAACAAGTATGACTTTTTTCAAGTATAATAACACTGTTTTACTAAAAACAAAACAAATCCACTTTGATTCGTTGCAGTGCATATCCTTAGTGTCTTTGTGCTGCTGTTTTTTGTAATTTAAAATATGTTCATACTAGACACAAATAATGCTGGATGGAACATGGAAAGAACAATACTTAAGCTTTGTAGTTTAAGGTCAAAGTAGAACTATACCTGCCAAGTAATAACACCACAAGGGATGTTTTATGGTTATTAAAGGCAATTAGACCCTTACCACAGGGTCAGGTTTCAAGGGCTGAACTTTACCCTGGGCTCGTAGTCAGGGATCAAATGCACAGTTCTGAAAGCCCCTGCCACAGCAAACCAAAGCCCCTTCAGTGGTGTTACCTATTATGTACTGATGAGGCATTATGTGTACAAGATCTACCTGTTTTTGTTAGGAGCAGTCCAAAGAAATTAATTTAATTCTAGGATCTCTAAGAAGCTTTTGTATTGTAAAGTTGAGCTTGAAACGAGAGCCATTTTGCTTTTGAAGGCTGTTCTCCACTTCAGACAGAATACGGATAATGAATGATCAACCTGTCGAGTTAAGCTATTGCCCTCAGATTACTCCTGGCCTATACATATGCAGGAATTTTAGAGCAGGCGCAAACTTCAGCAGCCAAAGTGTTTGGCACACAACTTGTGCATTGTTGTCGTGGAAATTGTTCTGAAGGACTGTTCTCATGGCAAGTCTTGCAAAAATATGTGATAAGCCGTCGGTCGGTGCATGCATCTGCACTCACAAGGACGCTGTGAGGCTATTTTGGAGTTCACCATCAGTGCTTGGGGCAGACCCCTGTGGATAACCCTTCTATGTGGCCTCGCTGCATGTTGTAGACGAGCCCAGAACAATTTGCACACGTGTGGCCGTGTTGCTTTTTCCATGGTCAGTGGTGTGCGTCACTCGGCTTGCGCTGGAATGAGTGAATGCTCGTTGTTTGTCTTCACATTACAAAGCTTTTTGCTTTTTGCCCACACATTAAGACGGAACGCTCTAAAATACATATTTTTATGAAATCATGCTTTTGAGTAGGTTCAGTGTTTGCTTTTGGTTCATTAGTGGGAGGAAATGCTTTATGTTCTTGCAGCTGATTCGTTTCCCTGAATATTTTGAGTGTTTTGATGCATGCTGAGCTATTGTTGTCAGGACCCCCAATGTTTGAGCATATTAACGAATGGGCTGCTTTGTTTATTCCTTACTGTCAAAGCTGCTAAAAATGCCCCAACATCCCACTGTTCCAGCACCACGAGCCGATTCTTTTCTTCATCACAGACTCCCTGTTTCTAGCTCCAAACAGATGCTATGCGCCCCCGATGTTTAGCAGATGACAGCGTGTTCAACTTTGCGGAGATGACACCATTAGCAGGCTGCTGTGCCGGTGTTCACACTGACTCTGCCTTCTGAAGTGTTGCTGGATGTGAAAACATCTGTTAATGTGAGCCGGCACTTAATGCACTCCGTATTATGCAGGCATTCTCTAGGTGCTTTCTGGGAAATTTGGGGCACCTCTCCAGCTCCGTGAATGTGAAGTTTCCTTTCCTTTTAGGTGTGGAGACATTAGCAGCCCTTGTTTGCATGCCTGTGGGTAATAGATCTATCCTGTGGGTGTAGCAGAAAGAGAAGGCATGAAGACACAGAGACGGGGAGGGTGGTAAACAGAGGGAAAGAGAAGAAATTTACAGCTAAGGGGGGGAGGGAGGGAGGGAAAACGAGGAGCCGGCAGCAGAGGAAGAGAGGGAGCTTTTGAACTCCCAGTAGCTGTCAGGATTTTCAGCTCTCCTGCACGCTCCCTCCTCCCCCCCTTCCCCAGTTGAGCTCTGTCTCTCTGCACTGCGAGCACCGACTCACACACGCACCACGGCGCTCCAGCGGATGGACTCGTTTACACACACCAGGCGTGTGGAGCAGCGCTGAAAACGAGCCAAGCACACGCACAGCGCCATACATGGAGCAAACTTTAACTCTCAACTCTGTAAGTCTTCTTGTGGAATCTTGAAATCTCCATTTTGTCATGTCTTCACTTCTCCTCCGTTTGGTGATGCCATCTTCATCTTTGACCCCAGTTGTATCATCCCTGTCACTGAGACTTTTCCTTCTTTGGGCTCTTTGTGGCTCTGGTTGGAGCCTTAGAGAAGCATACAGTGGTTAGCTTGTGTGGTCTGTCAGAGGAATGTTTTGAGTAGTGCCAGCTGAAATCTCATATGCTGTAAAATACACACTGTGCCGCTGTATACAGTAGGATGTGGTCTAGTATCTATATCAGGATGCAAGCTGACCTTAAATTTGACGTTATACTGAATGGCATTTTTTGTAATGACCAAAGATTATTATTGTGAACTGCATGGGCCTTTGAATGAAGTGTGCTCTTTTGCACTCACCCTTAGAGTTGACCCTTTCTGCCATCAATTGCTGACAGAGGGAGAAGTTAGATTTGCTGTGTGGGGCAGAGAGATTGGAGGCTCTTGTTGTCAGATAGCATTATGTCTTGTCTGAATGTTCAGGAGTAATTTGAGGTGTTCGTGTAACAGCTATACTTTAGTCTGAACTCGAAATGGTTGCCTGTGGTTTTGCCTTGCCCCTGTTTGGCTTTGTACAGGCATGTCCCCACTCTGATTCACAAGCCTTCTGTCTGACTTATCTCTGAGCGCCAGCTGCCAAAATATGTTCTTTTTTTGCTGTTGCATGACTTCTGTCTGGTTGTTGTTCATTTTACACATTAAAGGAACTTATAGACAAGCAAGAATCTTGTTAAGATAATCATTAATAATATAACAGTTACTAAATTTAGATGCCAAATGTAATTTAATAAACTCTTTCTTTTATTTGAATGTGGGTGTGACATGAAAAGATGAGCAGAAATGGCGTGTTCCTGGGGATTAGTTGGAGAGGGAGGCAAACACGGCACACTTTTATCTCACATCACATGGCCAGCTCTGGAGTGTGGGTGGACAGTTGCGCTCACGAAATGTGTCCTTAGGCTAACATTATAGGATGCAAAGACTAACAGCCTGACATTTTCTAAATGTCTCCACTATGATTTCATTTCTTCTTTTCTCCGTCTGCAACAGGGTTTTATTGCTCTCTTTAAGTCCAACAACTGGAAAAACAGTATATTAAAACAGCAAAACTTGAGTAGCAGTTATTTAACTGTCCAGCTGTTGCTCACTGTATGAATATGCAACAGCCAATAACCCGATGACCAGATGTGGCTGTGGTTGCTGAGTTTGCAGTTTGACCAAACTGTAACCACGGAAAATATATTGCGTCGCCTTGACTGGATTGAGATGCACTGCAGCTCTACTCTTGGCTGTTGTACAGTACATTGACTCTGTGACGTCATCTATTGAAAGTCATCACTTGATTTTTCTTTAGTTGACCACACACTATTCATCATACCTGATTGACTGGCAACAGTGTGCATACACTGTGATGTAATACACAAAGTCTGGGAATGATTGGTAACTTTTCTCCTATCCCTGTTGTGCTATGAGTAAATGTGTCTGTAGTGGTTACTAAAAAAGGTATGACTTCAAAGTTACTAAGGTCTTTTATCTCCTCCCCGGTAACAATTGAAACATGTCTGGGATGCAGGAGGCTGTTCGTGATCTTCAACTTTCTACCTCACACAGCTCAGACGACACAGCGACTCACCGGCTTTTGGTGAAACACTGAGCAACCTAAAATATTTGAAGTGTAGAGGACTGTATGGAGGCTTAGAAAGTGTAGTGTAGGTGGTATCTTTTTGACCTTGTGTTGGCGCGAGATGCTGCAGAACTGGGCCAAGGTCCTGTCTACTAGCTGCTGATGTCATAAACATGGATCGACAGGACAGCCAAGTTACTTTCTCTGTGATATTTTGTTCCTAGACTACAAATTGCTGCTTCACAACATGAAATGCCGTCTGAACAGTGACCAGCAGTTAGTTTACATATAAGTCACACTCTTGTTATACAGTGGCGTGTAAAAGCTGTGAGATGTTCATTTATACCCTCCCTAAATATTGCATAGCAAATGTACCCTTTTTTCAAAATGGTGAACAACAACTCAATAAGTGTCAGGTTTCAGGTTGGAAAGTCCATTTTTGGTGTTTTTTATGGAAGAGAAAGAAAGCGGCAGTAGGGTGTGGCGGCATCTTATGTGGTTTACCCAACTCGAGCCCTCCAGGCTGGTGGGAGCGCAGCCTTTTCTGTATGATAATAACTTGAGATGGGAGGGGTCGTGGTCACTGTTTCTTGTTTCCCTCTGTGAAGTTCAGCTGTGCCTTGGAAATCAGATGTATTTAGCTCTACCAACCTACCCACCTGTGTCATACCAAGATTCCTTTTAATGTTAGAAAAAAAATTGGGTTCTCATTAATGGTTATAGGTTTGAATTTACAGTGTTTTACCTTTACCAGAACATGTCCAGGCAGAGTTAACATTGGTTCATCTCAGACTGTACATTGTTGTCGTAAGTGACAGTAAGACAAATACTGATATTAAAGTGCTTTGTGTGTTTCTGACCCTGCAAGAAGTAGGGCAGCAAAGAGAAGAGGTAAACATCTCCATACAGAGGAATGCTAGTTCTCCCTGTCAGCCTTTCATCAGCAACAAGTGGCTAACACAAACGCAGACTAGTAGCACCACACAAATCATAGTAATGCCACTTTAATCCAGACAGGAGCAGAGCTGTACCCATCTGCTGTGGCTAACCGGCTAGGGTCGGGGAACTGGCAGTAGATTACTGCTGATCGGGGGGGATTAAGAGATGAAACGCAGTGTGACGATGGCTCCTTTTTACATGCAAATCACTCATGTCTTTAAATGGATCGAGAATGACTCATTTGTTTACAGAGGGGATTACACTTAAAAGCTCCCTCAACGCAAGTCTGGACACTTTTCATGGCTCAGGGCCAAGGCCTAGAAATGCATCCAGCCATCATCATTTTAATGTTTAATCTAAAGTCATTCAAAGCTTCTCCTAAAAACAATTGAATAAACCTGCCAGTGGGGTGAAATTATGATCTTTACCAGCACATGTGGGAGGGGAAACGCTGTTGCACTTACATTTATATTTGCATTTAGAACCACTTTCAATTAGTCACAAAACTAACAGATTGTATTTTGTTTAATTGGATCATTAGTCCTATTGCAAAACAAGGAAACCTAGAATTACATAACTGACATCATTTCCAAGGCTTTTGTGACAGCAATGGGATTCCTTACCAGAGCATGACTCTCGGTCGCATATTAAGGTGCCTTATTTGTTTTGTGCTAATAATGAAAATATCTCTTGTAAGGGTTTAGCATTTTAGAGCCCTTGATGTGTTGGTAGATAGTAGATAGCAAACCTATGGGGACTCTAATTGTGTTGATGTTGTTTATCATTGCTGGATTCCTTGGCATCACTGGATATGCTGACCTAATGAGGTCCTTGCTAATGTGATCTGGATCAATAGTGACAACAAGATTTCCCACGTCAGAAACAAGGGAACCTACTTCTCCAATAATTAAATGCATTGTTGTCTGTCTGTAGTGTCTCCCTCCTCCACTGCCCTCGTTGCTTGGTTAGGAGAGAAATGTGTCTTCCATCTTATCAGTCACCGCACCCTCGCCCCCCTCCCTCCAAAGGAAGTTGCCTCCATGCATGGCTCTTTCTTGATGTTATTTTCAGGGAATGTTTTTTTGTCTGACACAGATAGCGTGTTCAGATTATTTTCCGTCTTCAGTCAAGATTGTTTGGCAGAGTGCTTGACATGCAATTAGTTAGGTCTAGTGACAAGCGGTGCTCATTGTCGCTGTAGCCTGTCTGCTCAGAGCCCACATGAAAGCCATTTATTTTGTGGAACATACTGAATTCTCCAGTTATTGACGCTAACGCAGGAATACACACATGCTTTTCCTGGAGGCATTTGACTTTAACCTTCCAACATCTTGCACTTACGTGCACGTCTTTGCCTCAGGAAAGGGTCAAAGGGCAGAATTAGTTTCAAAGTGCTAAAGCATAAAGTGTATACCAGGTAATCTTAGAAAATGTTATCCCAGAACCCACTTACACTGTGTTCCCGAACATGACATTTGATTGTTTGGGATTTACTGCACTGACTACGCAATTATAGAACAAAATCTTAGTGTTCAGACATATTTTTGCACTTTTCTCCAGATTCATGTTGAGTGTATTATTTCTACTGCTGATAGTAATAAACATGATGTTTACTTGCAGTTCAGTTCTAGCTGCAAGCCTTCCATTTAATACTACTGAAAAATGCCGTTTTGTCTGATGCACTACCTTCTAAGTGTTCAGTTTCTGTGCAAGATTCCTTTTATGTCCCCTTTGGTAGATAGGTGTTTTTGAAATCAATCTGATGTTTTTGTGTGTATGTTAAGGAAACAGAAATATTAGTGGATAGGGCCCAGCATACTTATTGGTGGGGTTCTGTTGAACATAAGAGATACTGTCAAATTTGTAAAGAGAAAACACTGTTTACAATCTGAGTCGAGTGTCTTAGTCAAAATGTAACAATGTCAATAAGATGTCACCAAAATGACTGTGAAACATCCATTCTGTCACTTAAATCCTAATCAACTCACTAATACCTAATGTGAAATAAAAGTGTAACTGGGGACGCTGCATCTCACAATTCGCACAATGATTAGCCAGGAGGTGTGAATGTCGAGTTTAAGCATCTCTTTTTTTCAAATCTTCACACAAATACTTCTGCCATTTTTTTCTGTGAGCAATCAGGTGCAGAATAAAACTGTTCTGGAAGAAACTGTCCAAAAGAGTTTGGGCAGTCTTTATTTATCCACAATGGTACAGTACATTCAGTGGCAATAGACACATACTTCCATACTGTAATGGCACCTTTACCATGTCATATACTGTACAAACACATCAACACGTACAACACGTAAGATTTAGTAATCAAATCTACCTCTAGGACATCATCAGAATCAAATGAACGCAACAAAAGTTCTATGAGAACCAAACTCTGTTTCTCTCTCGCTGCTCACACTAAAAATCGGATTCTAAAGGAATCTAGCCTGATGGATGAACCTCAGAATGAGCCACCCTTTCGTTAAGAATAATAACTGGTCTAAAAGCAGTCAGCACTTAGCTTTGTTAGAAATCTGAATGCACAGTACTACAGCAGAGTCCAGGAGTAAGGAGGAAATAAAAACGTATTCTTTTCTGGTCCGTCAGGCTAATTGCTAACAGAAAACATTAAGTGACACCGTTTGGTGATCTGTGGCAGTTCATAATGCAGCTCAGAGTTAAGTTTGTGAGCCGCTAAAGTTTTATTCTGATTATGCGTAACTCATCTGGTTTCACTTTAAACTCCCTAACTGGATATTTCTTTTCCTCTCCCCGAGTAAAAAGAGAGTGCCCTGATTGAAAACAAAAGAGGAGAAGGCCAGTGCGGTTTTGACATACTGAGGAAAATAAAGGGGGGTTTAATTCGTCTGACTCCTCCATGCCACTGTGGCAGAGACTGTATGTATTGTCGAGTGGGTTTCCATGGCAACAGCTGCAGACTAAGAAAATCTTTCTTTCCTCCTTTGCAGCCTCCTCCTTTTTTCTTTCTGTCCAGTACACTGTCAAATTTCCTTCTGATTCTCCCTCTCTCTGTCTCACTCTCTCCGACTTGTACAGACATGGTTGCTGAGTTTTGGGTGGGGAATGTTCAGGTATGCATTCACACACACACACACACACACACACACACACACACACACACACACACACACACACACACACACACACACACACACACACACACTCACACACACATACACACACTTGCGCATACTCACATGCACATAATTTGTCTGTGTGCTCTTGGAGTAGCGGAGTAGGGAACAATGAGTCTCAAAAAGAGACTTTCCTTCAAGAGAACCTGGACATTTGGCACTGTAAGTAAACTGATTGTCAGCTGAGACTCCTCTTCCTCTTCCTCCACTTTATTAAAGCAGAGTGACTCCTTTTGTTCAGTCAGCTGCTTTTTTCTCATTAATTTCCCTCTCTGTTGCTTGTCTTTCTCCCACTCAGAACAGCTGTTCGAAGCGGCACGGACTGTTGGTTTGCGGTGTTAACTTGTGTTAAGGCTTGGAGGAGTTGTTTTGTGAAGTGTAGAGCAGGGCACATTTAGATTTTGAAGGCAGGTACATGTCTAAACAAGCCCAAAAAGACAAAATAAGTCACTTTAACACCTTGGAAATTCAGAACACTCTGTGAGAGGTGTTCATTAGAGCGACTGTAGTGTCAACTAATTTTACACTGATGATGTTTCACATGTCTCACACCAAATGCAGATAAATTTGTGTATATGTACATTACTCCAACATGTTGTGTGTCAAGATGCCAAACTGTACGCCGTGG
Organism: Betta splendens; assembly: GCF_900634795.4. Lineage (NCBI taxonomy): Eukaryota > Metazoa > Chordata > Actinopteri > Anabantiformes > Osphronemidae > Betta > Betta splendens. The sequence continues at coordinate 23,477,212 of NC_040882.2, read as the reverse complement.
GGGCTGTGTCACGGTAAAACTGGAAGAGTGGTTTCCATTGAAATCATGTTATCTTGTGGGATAGGATACACGCTGTGACATGAATGTGATGTCACACATTTGGTGTATAACATGAACAACTTACAAGACACTTCAAGCAGGTTAAAGAAATATTTGCAAATTAGCATATACTTACAGAGGGGCCCTGTACTTTTGCCGAGCCACCCACAGTGGACGGGCTGGTCACTAGAGGTGTCAACTGAGGAAGGGTTTGTGTAGATGAGAGGTAAGGGTGACACTTCAGCCTCATTGGAGGAGACAAGGAAAGCAAGCAAGCTATAATGAGCTGAAAAATATATAGTGGTGTGTGGTCTAACTTCAGCAGCCTCATACATACAAACAAGACCACACCATCATATGTACACGTGCGATGAATAATTATGTCAGTGGTTTAGTGGCTATTTTTATAAAAACTTTCAGAGCAGGCCGCTATACATTAGTTTTTACTTCCTAAACACAGCTGGTTTCTGCTTTTCATCTCTTTTATGTCCCTGTAGACTGAATGTTTCTTGGTTCTGAACTGGACACAATAACACATTCATTTCTCTCTATAGCACAGTTAATTTATTTTACAAAATAAATTACAAAACAAACAACAGTAACATTTGAGAATTACACATGTTTTGCAACATTTGTACTTATATAGACTCATAAGCAGGGTTATGCAATCAGGACACATTCATTGACATGACATTCTCCTCTTACAAGAGTGTGGTTTAACGTTATTACATCAATCCTTTGTCAAGACAGCGTTCATTCTGAATCCTCATACCTCTCCCACTCCTACTTAATGTATCACTGGTTAAGGGGAAGTTCCACCCCTTTTTAGAAGTAAATATTTGTTATGTTTGTCATCTCTGAAGACTCTAACACTGGCAAGTGTGAAAAATAATCACTGTAGTAAATTCACCAATCTGTGATTTCAGATTTTAACTTGGAACCTTTACTTTTCTAAGAACATTAAGCTCACATTGTGTGATGTCTGTCTTAAACCACAATCTCAACATTCGTTTTATTTTTAAGGTCTGAGGTTTAGCTTTTTTTAGAGCTAAAGGGGATGGACAGATGGATTGGGTGTTCTGTCATTTCCCTCTCCTCTGTTTCAACTTCACGTTGGTCTTTATTCTACCCACCCATGATTACTGTACACATGCTAGTCACCACAGAGGGGTGGCTTTGGGGTGTTGACTATATGGGGCTGGACTCAGCAGCAGCAGAGTTGTAAAGAGGCTGTGACAGACAATTAGTGGTTTAGTGGTCTATGTCTGATAGGGCTTTTACATGTGGTCACTCCCAAAATGGAACAAAGTGTCACGTCAGTGCACATGATCCCCCCCCCCCCCCCCCCATCTTCAGATGGCCAGTTGTATGAGACAAAACACAGAAAGAAATGTCTCCCGTCAATGCCTGTGTTCTAAGGCAGATATATGAAGGTTAAAACTATTATTGAAATCAAAACTGAGAGTTTAAAGAATGAGAGAGCACCTGATATAGTCCAGTGGTAAGCATTTTCACTAAAGCTCAAAGTGTATGTGCTCCTTGTTCTTGGCAGTAGGAGACCTGTTTAGGTGTATTATCAGCTTTGAATATTCACACTTTGAAGCTCCACCAACTCAGAAAACGCTCATAAAAATAATCTCCCGTGTTCAGAAGAAACCTCCAACGCACCAATTTTTCAAACGTTCTTGGACCGATGCGCCTCTCATTTTTCCCCTGCATTACTACATTATTTTGGGACAACAGTTTGGGCATGCCTGACTTATTATCTGACCAAAATGATGCCAAGAAAAAAGAAGCCCAGAGCTGAAGTAGGGATTTGTTTTTTAGGTTTTGCCAGGTGAATATCTGTTGATCCATTATAAGATTAGACTTGGGTAATGTGGAGTATTATCCCTTGTCTGTATTCACACTCAAATATGGAAATGTGCCACCATGATGTTTGCATGCCAACTAGGGAAGCTTGTGCTGCTTGCTGTTTATACAGGAATCTCAACACATGCATAAACCACTTGTTCCCCGCATTAGCAAATGAACAGAGGATCATTACAACCAATGAAGGCCCCTCAAGTTGCTCGATTGCTGTAGTTAGCAGGAATGCACACATCGAGGGCTGTGAGTGCTTGTATGTTTTGTCCTATAAAAATGAGGGGTGGGTCCTAGCATGGAGGTGTGAACAGCTGTGTGTGGTAGAGACTAGGGGTCCACCCATTTACAAATTAAAGCCCTAGTGTCAGGACAACGCCACAAAGACACAACACCTCAGTGGAGCGATGCCTGGAGAGACAGTGCTATCAGCACAGTCCTCAGCCTCTTGTCTCAGTCCAGGAGGTCATGAGGGCAGCCTCTCACTCATGTCTCTCTTTGTTCTCTTTCAGTCTGCTGCTTCTTCAGATGGCGGTGAGTACATTTCCTTTAATATTTCCTTTAATAGTGAATCTATTTCACCTTATTCACGGTGCACTGCTTTGTTGTATTTTAGTTAAGCCTTGTAGTTGCTTAATAAAAAAGGTCTTAAAATGTCTATAAACAGACTTTTAGTGAGGATGATGTATTTGCTGTATGCTGCAGGCCTCATTAACAAAGGTTGCTTGTTGAGTGAGTTTGAGGTTTTTAGTTGGGGCTACCATGTGTGCTGTCTGGTCCTGCCTCTGAGTGTACTTCCTAACAAGCTGACCAAGGCTGTGGTACGGAGTGTAGCTCCAATCTTTTCACTGTAGGTGTAGGTGCAGTGCTTTCTCATGTCACATCATTAACTGAGTTTGTGTCTCTGTCCTAAAAGTAATCAACCAAGCTCAAATAAATGTTTTTTTCAGCAAACTGTAGGCAGGGGCACTCAGTGATGCATATAACTGTTCGTTTGGGCTTGTTGTAAAAACCCACTGTTCCTTAAATTGCTACACATAAAACCGGTGAATTTGCCTCAGTTAAACAAATTGCTTAAAAAGAGGTGAAGTAAAGGTCACACTAGTCGCAACCCAGAAAACCATGTGTAAGCCAGTGATGTCAGTCACTCTGTGGTACTTTTATTTTACAACACCACAGTTAAACTGCACCCCTCCTCGTGCAGGCGTTCTGGACAGATGAAACTACAGTAATCAGCGCTGCTTGTTAACTGACCTAGCTAACGCTTCTGTTTCTAACAGTAAAGAAGATAAAGTCACACCAGTTGCCCATGCCAACCAGTTGACTCTCTACAAAAAGCTACTGTGTATCTCTAACTGCTCCTGCTGTGACCCTTTTGTTTCTTGTTTTTACTGTGCTCTCCCTCATTGCGTGGCCAAAAGCTCTAAAGTGGCCATCTGCTGCCATGATAGCAGGTACTGTGCAGACCGAGGCCTCTGCGCTAGTTGACCACTATTCCTGTAGCTTCCTCCTCTCATTAGTCCTCCTTTGCTGTTTGTCTTTATCCTGGGCAACCAGATCCTCTCTTGCATCATAATATGTTTTAACCTTTGACATTAACATATTATGCAACCGGAGCTGATGAATAGCACAAAGAGTAGAACAAGGAGCCATTAACTTTTAACACCCTTGACCTTTACTAATGCAGGCTTTGATGTTCTTGTTTGGTGCATCTAGGGAACCTTTTCTCATTACATCTAGATTGTTCATGACATGTTTTTACATCTCCGTAGTTCAACAGGATTAAGTTTTCTTATTAACCCCTTTCCTGCAATTTTATTAAGCTATAGTCAGATGGTAATTGTTAAAAAAGGAAAGAGTTTTATATGGTAGTTAAGCATAAATAGTGAACATTAGCACTCATTTAGAATTGAATGTGCTCATTCTACTTCATACTTTATTGCTGTTTACTTTGCTATAAACAAATCTGGACTTGCAAAACGTCTTAAAAATATAAAGAGAAATATTCACATAAACATTTAGGTGCAAGATAAAAAACTAGAGATTGATGCTAATGCTCCCTCTGGCTGGACTTACTCTTTAACACGGGAGCCTGCTAACCTTTGTGTTGCTCTCCTGTATTTTAGACTACAGTGGAGTTCAGCTGCAGGGATGCTGCAGCCAAAGCAGCCTGAACAGTAATGGCAGTCTACCAGGAACAGGGAGCCACCGAGGGGCTCCAGAGCAGCGAGTGGCCAGCTGGGCTGCCTGCTTTGAGCGTCTCCTCCAGGATCCGGTGGGCGTGCGCTACTTTTCGGTAAGCTGAGAAAAAGTTTCTCAAGTTGATTGTATCCCTTCTGAGCAAAAGTATTAAATAGCGAACGCAAAGTTTATTTGTGCTGTAGATTCAAGATGTTTCAGAAAAACAGCGTGGGCGAACAGTAGCATTGTGGTTTGGATTTTAACAGTTGAAGCCTTTAAAAATCATGGCATGTTGTGTGAGTGGGAAAGGAAAGTAAGTTAGGCTGGAAGCCAGCCATTTTACTTTTGCTTAAAAAATCAGCATTGTTATATCGTGCTGCAGTAGGCTCACTGGCTCCATGCATGAAGTACTTATCATACATTCTGCTGTGTAACTGTTGTTGAGCACTGAATCATGTGTAACCACTAATATTGACGGAACCTGAGCAAGTGAAGGGACAGCACAGATAGACTTGAGTGACAACCATTTCTTAGTTTTCAACGCTAGCAAGTACAGGCATTTTATTTACCGTGCCTCCTACATAAAAGATGCGTATTTCATTTTTTAGCCCACAACACCTAAAGGAAGGCTTGACATGAAGTTCTGGCATCCCAGAACCACCTCCCTCCTCACCTTCCCTCAACACCGATCAGAGATACACTCGCCTACACAACCCTGCATCTACGCTTACAGCAATTTTGTTCACAACATTACACTGAATCATTTCAGTACTATTTTCAATAACAGGAACGAAGTTGAGAATGTGATGGCCAGTTTGAGATTATATAGAAATTTGTCTATTGTGTATTTCCACAGGAATTCCTTAAGAAAGAATTCAGTGAGGAGAATATCTTGTTCTGGCAGGCCTGTGAATACTTCAGTCATGTTCCTGCAACAGATAAAAAACAGGTAAGTAAATAGTATAGAGCAACAGATGCAGTTTGGGGATGTTTTTTTTGCATATTGCAAACTAACAGCTTAAGTAGGTTCCAGTTAAAAATAAAACCTATTTGTATCCCCTTTGTCGTCTTCCCTTATTAATGAATCAATATGATTGCATTTTTTGAAATACTTTATTTCAGTGCCTGAATAAGAGCACGAGAAATATGTTGCCGATTTTCTCCTTCCCACCCAGTACGACTTATCCTGTCATTACATTTGTGTCCCCACTGCTTTACAGCAGAGTAATACAGCCACTAATGGGTCTAACAGCAAAGGGTCAGTGCATGTCAGCAGCCAACTTGATTCCTATTTAATTGGGTGAAAAACATCTATTAAAAAGTGACTTGAAGCAGGATAGTTTTCTGAAGTCTTTAGAAAATCCTTCATCCTTTTTCCCACAGCTTTCCCAGAGAGCAGGAGAGATCTACAACAGCTTCCTGTCCAGCAAGGCCACCATGCCTGTCAACATCGACAGCCAAGCACAGCTGGCCGATGATGTCCTCACCTCCCCACAGCCTGACATGTTCAAGACCCAGCAGTTACAGGTACAAGCAAGAAACTGGGGGCTTCATTCATTCAGATGCTTTAATCTGTTACTCTGCGATGTGTTGTCGCTATATTTATTAGATAAGTTTACGTTTCTGCCTTTTAAACTCTCAGTCTGTCCACGCTGAAGATCAGACACTCCTAGACAGTATTTTTGGAGGGATCTGTTCTTATGTGCCCTCTGGTCACTTTGCACAAGCATATTGGGGCTTTTTTGTGACCATCTGGGTTTGTTTACGAAAGAGCTCTGAGGCTTTACTAGAGTGATAAACAGAAACTACCACACACCTACAGAGAATCTAGTGCATGCTGAACACACTGACACATAGACATACACTCAAAGATCTGTATATCTTCAGCTTGCCCATGTACATAATAAAATGTTAACTGTTAAGACACCTGTCATAACAGCTGTAACCATATGTTAACACTTGTCCCTGGCTTTCATTTTTTGCTTTGCTTCCTAGTTCATGACCCAGCATCTCTTTATGTATATCTAATCTCTTCCTCTGCTTATATCGTTTTCACTTTCACTAACTCTTTTCGTCACCTCCTCCTTTAGATCTTTAACCTCATGAAGTTTGACAGCTATTCACGGTTCCTCAAGTCTTCCCTTTACCAAGAGTGTGTACGTGCTGAAGTAGACGGTCAGCCTTTGCCGGACCCCTACCAGATCCCCTGCAGTCCTGCACCGTCTAAACACAGTGCAAGCTCTGACCGATCCACCCTTTCTACTCCAAAGAAGGTAACGCCCAGGATTCATAAAATACTGTGATGCAGCTACTGATCATGGGCATATGTTGCTTGCTAATCAGGTTGTTGTACGTTTACACCTTATTTATCTTGTTTTTCAGGAGGCCAGAAAGCAGAGGTCTGGAAGGTCTTTGAATGAGGAGACTAAAGATGAGAGCGCTGACAAGAAACGGGGCATCTTCTTCTCATGGTCTCGCAACAGGAGCTTTGGAAAAGGTCCAAAGAAGAAGGAAATTGGAGACATTAACCTTGGTAAGAAATGCATTAACAACCCATCGGGTTTGAAAAATTCCCAGTGTTTAAATGCTTTACCAGCCACAAATTGTTGAAGTGACCGCCACTAAAATACCACATAACCGCCTGTATTAGACACACTCTCAGCAGCAATACAAAGTTGACTCTGACAAAATATTTTCTGACGCCACAATATTAACTTAAGGTCACGTAATGTGAAAATGAATGCATTTCTGTAATATATATATAAGACTCGTGACTGTACATAAATGATGAGGTTTGTGGTTAAATATCTGCACCACTTCCTCCTCCCCTGTGGTGCGTTGTGCAGACTACTGGGGAAGTAACGGGCGAAGAGAGTCCCAGGGCTCCTTGTCGTCCGGTACCAGTCTAGAGATGGCCACTTCCTGCTCTACTGGCAAGATTGAGGTAAGATTCCTCTGGACACGTCTCCATGGAAACACAGAGCCCAGTGGTTGGTGATGCCATTAAAATAGTCCAGTTTTATTTTTACCCGATTTTTTTAGATGGAATGGATCAGAGGATAAAGGAACAACTGCAGCTACAATTAAAACTTTGATTCGCTATACGTGTTGCCTAGCAACCATAACTTTTTGTGTCTTTTTTATTATTCATAGTCTGATAATCGCCACTCACTCGGCGCATGGGAGCGTACACCAAAACACTGCAGCGTGATTTTGCCCGATGGCTCTTGCTCCTCTGTCACTCTGCGGCCCGGTGCCTCCATCAGAGAAGTCCTCCAAGATCTGTGTCACAACATCAGCGTCAACATCGCAGCCGTTGACCTCTTCCTGGTGGGAGGAGAGAAGGTGAGGGAGGCTGACAAATGCTGGGAACATGTGTTTCTGGCAGATGGTGACACAGAACAAAGTGACTCATCTTAAGTAAAATGTGATACTTTATATATTTAGTGTGAATAAACAATATATATATTGACAAAATAGAGGATAAAACAGACATTCATGTGTTATATTGTGAAGTTGATTTATTATATAATTTGTAATTATTGCTTTTTTCATAGCCTCTAGTTTTAGATCAAGACTGCATGACCCTCAGCGCTCGAGACTTGCGGCTGGAAAAGCGAACGCTGTTTAGGTGCGAACAGTTCTGCCCTTGTGCCTATTTTTGTACCTTCATCTTCACCCTGTATGTTCATGGCTTTAATACCATCATATTTCCTTATGCTCTCTCTTTAATCCTAGGCTGGATCTAGTACCTATTAACCGCTCTGTGGGACTAAAGGCCAAACCTACTAAACCAGTCACTGAGGTCCTGCGTCCTGTGGTGGCCAAATATGGCCTCCACCTCAGCGAGCTTGTGGCCAAAATAGTAAGTCCTCCCTGGTGGCTGCAGTGCCTCATTCTGTTTGAAACGCAGTGCAGCGTGTGCAGTGTGTGACAGGGCCACAGGGTGGAGTATCATGGTTAGGGGCGGGAAGCAACCGCATCCTTTTCCATCGCTACTTGGTGGTTAGCCCTGTGAGTCAGCCCAGCCTCTGAAGATGGAGCAGCAGGGCTATAATTAAGAATGACGACACAGCTCAAGCATGCCGACTCTTAACTCCCCTCTAAAGCCCCGCCAGATGATTTATTTTAGTCCCGTGGGTTTGCAGGCATTATGACTGTTTAATACAGTGGACCGTGGTTAAAAGATTACTTAAATTAAGCAACAGCTCATGCACACAAATATCCACATGCTGAATGTAAAAAATAAAACGTTTCCAAAATGAAAAAGGCAAAGATACCAACCTGTTGTGTTTTTTAGAGTGGAGAGACTGAGCCCCTGGATCTTGGAGCCCCTATATCGAGTTTAGATGGACTGCGAGTTGTTTTAGAGCGAGCAGACCCAGCTTCAGTGAAAGGTATGGCACAGTATAATCCAATACGATCATACTGCGGACATTTCGTATAAATTGTACATTTTTGCCAAATTTTTATTTATGCACACTATGCACGTTTTCCTTTTTTAAAATTATTTTGCACCTTACTGTTTCTGTAGCTGCTGCAACAATTGAACTTCCCCACTGAGATCAATAAAGTTTATCTTAATTACTGAATATGTTATTTTCTCTGTCTCTTGCATAAATCTTTATCTCTCTTGATCTCTTTCAAACAGACAAATCAAAGTCTTCCTCCCTGAAGGGCCACCCTCCAACTAGGAGTCTTTCTGCTGCAGTAAGTCCTCACAGCATTTTCGCCTTCCTACATCTTGCTAAAAACTGCACATGGTGTTTTGGGATTTTTTCCTTTTGCTAAGCTGCAGTGTGAGTTTATTAACATTTTGCCCGTGCTGAGCTGTCAATTGGTGTTTATTTCCCATTTTTAATTCATCGCCCTAACACTGCCTGTGTCTGACTCACTTACTCATTTTTGTCATGCTCTAGTAGTTACAGCATATGTAGGCAGCTTGTTCTTGGTCTAGATCCTAGCAGGGTCAGTAGAACACAGCCAGCAGATGGACCAGTCTCCTCTTTGCATGGATGTCTCAGTAAATCTGGACACTCCCCCCATTAAGGTGCATGGCAGCTCATGCTCGGACTCCTCTTCCGACTTCCTCCTCCCCATCCCTCCATCCCCTAACAGAGTGCATTGTTATTGTTGCATCTGCAGGGAGATGAGAGGTCAACACCAAAGGACTTTTCTGTGAGAGCAAGTGGACCAGACTCAGCCTTCCCAGTGGAAAAGAGAAAACAGAAAAAGATTAATATAGATGAAGCAGAAGGTAAATCCCCCTTTGCTATGTTCGCTCTCTCCTTCTTTTAGACTTGTGGTGGATGGTTTCTTCGCTTTGCCTCAGGACTAACAAAATCGTTGGCAGCTTTTTCTGTCAGGTGTGAGGCTGCTGTGCTGCATGTTAAATCCAACTAATGCTTTACTTCCTGGTCCTCTAATGTTTGGAAAGTTTAAGTTGGGGAACTTGTTTGATCTGTTTTGCAGAATTCTTTGAGCTGTTGAGCCGAGCACAGAGCAGCCGAGCCAACGACCAGCGTGGACTTCTGAGCAAAGAAGACCTGGTGCTTCCTGACTTCCTGCGCCTAACCCCGCCCACCTCCTCCTTCTCCGTCTCCTCTAACTTGGCCTGCTCCACTCCTGACTCGCTAAGACAGAACCGAGAGAACGGCGTCCCCTCCAGGGGGCCCCTCACCTCCAGCCTTCGTTCGGAGAGCCTGGATTCCTCCCTCAGCTCCAGTGCCAATGGACACTCCGGGACCAGGCGTTGCCTGATGCCCCCTCCCCGCCACCCGACCTTCGGCACCCACTTGTCCCCCATCTCCCGGCCATTAGACACCCGGCCAAGCCTCCGCACTGTGGAGGAGGACGCCCACACTGACCTGACACTTGTAGGAGAGGGCGACATCAGCAGCCCCAACAGCACCCTGCTGCCCCCTTCACCATCTCCCATGCCGCCCTTTGATAGCAGCCTGCCTGAAGCCAACTTCACGCCACCACCACCCTGCTCCATGTCTCCAGATGCAGGTGAAGAGGGAAAGTCCACTTCAGGTATTTCCACAGTGTAATAAGCTAGCTCTCTGTGTGGTTGCGTGCGTGTCGTACGTGCATGTGTGTGATCTCTGCGGTGGTCTAGCTTAACCGCCTTCATGAAAAAACTCCTTCTCTACTGACTCTGATGCACTTTATTCATGGATGTTGACTCTTTCTCAGTTTGCCAATTGTTGGAACTGATTTATTTGTGATTCTGAACAAAGCACGTGTGTGATTGATCTTAATTACACTCAGATCATCTTGTAAATAGTGATGTGTATATTTTGTTCAGTAATATGTACTTGGATGTCAGTTCCTATGACACAAGACTGGGAGTGGATTGTTTTCTAGATTAAAAAATGACAGATTATTTTGTAGTTAGGGGTCCATGAGCATATTGATTACTGATTAGAGTTCTTGTACGCAGTAAATGCTGTGCTGAAGACTGTATTTCAGAGCAGAGGAACAACTGAAAGCAATGTGACGAGCAGGTCCATGAAATAGTTTTACAGTGTTGGACCTGCAAATGCCAAACAGTGATTTCAAAACAATTGCTGAACACCTCTCCACCCCACCACCTCCTGTTAAGAGCAATTCAACAATGCTAGTGTCGAAGGGTTTTAATGTTTTTTACACCGTTCTACAACTGGTGACTCACTTAATGGTGTCAGCTCCTGCTGCTGAAGTTGAGCAACGGTGAAAATAATTAGTCATTGGAGGACAAATACTCCTCGGCAGCGGTGACATTGTTGAATTGCCTGTCACTCTTTATCTGGGTCATTCGCTCCCTCTCTAGATGCCTGTTGTAGATAATCACTGCCAATAAACTCTGTACCTGTGATTGAGTAGATCTAATAAATGTTAGAAACTGGAAATCACTCTCGTCTGTCTTTTTACACGTCTGCCAGCTCAGGTTTTTCTCCCCCCCGCATAGCTATCACCACTTCTCCTCCTCTTCCCGTCGCCTCCGCATGCCTTCTCCCGCTTTCCCTCAGCTCTGTGTCATTTTTGTCTTGTGGCTCCTTCCTCTCATCAGCTCCCACTCCTTTGTGTACTTTTCTGCGTGTCTTGGTTTCACGGTGTTGGTGCTCGCTGTGTGATGGCGTGTGTGGTTAAGCATCCCTTGGCCTACCTGCTTGGCAATCTTCGTCTTTTTGGTGGGGCACTGTTCTCTTGTGTGCACTTTTAACTTGGTATTTTGAAACTCTTGCATCTGGCAAACTAGTGTCTTCAGAGCTTTACGAAGTGACGGTTGGTGCGATTGTTATCATCAGCTGCAGGTGGATTTCGTTTTCCATTTCCCCCTCCATTTATTTGTCATTTCCCGCTTGCCCACTGTTAAGATTTGGAGCTAAACACGGGGTGAATTAGTTATTGGTGATGGGTTATTTTGCAGTTTCACTTCTAGCTTTAAAGAAAAATGTTGAAAGTCTGTCTGCTCTGCACAAAAGAAGATAATTATGCTCAGCACTTCTCCCCATCAACAAAGCCTGCTCATTTGAGGAATATCCTGTACTTCAAAGCACTTGATTGAAGTATCACAAACATGTTGACTCTGATCTCGCTGCCCTGTTTTAACAGCTCAGCTTTGATGGGGATGTGTACACAAAGTGATGAGGAGGAATCGAAGCCTTTTGGCTCCTCTACAGGCTCCCTTCCTTTTTTCTAGTTGCTAAGCGCATCAGGCTGATTCTTCCCACCACCGGGCGCCATGGTAACCTTGTCCAGAGTTGACTGAGCTACAGATAGAAGCTGTCACTACTGGTTTTCATCTATCTGCCAGCCTATTTCTCCCTGTCTCCCTCTCTCTCCCTTCCTCCGATTCGCTAAAATAGAAACATGGCTATGATTCAGTGCAGCCATATTTTTAACTCGTCGCCATTGATTCGTGCCTGGATCTGCAAGCGTGAAAATGCAGCATTGCCTTCACGTCACCACTTGTAGAGAGTTTAGAAATCTGTTTAGATTTGACTGGAAAAGTCACAATGTTGTGTTAGGAAGAACACAATCATCGAAACGGGGCAGTTTAAGCATAAATGCCTATTTTTCCGGTGTGTTTTATTCATTCTGTACAGATGTCGATCTCCACCGTGTATTACTGTTATACTGACGCCCCCTGCTGTTCCACGGACACATGTAGTCACCGCTGAGGTCAATCAACAAGTTCTTGCATTCAGTTTTGTTCTGGACTTACATAATACATTATCACATAAATATAAAGAAGACAAGATCATACCAGGCTTGTATTCGTTCCTCATACGAGCAGACGTGTTGATGAAAAATTTTTTTTGTTAACTATATTTTTCCATCAATTACATGATTAAATGATTAAAACTAGTAGTTAATAAAGGGCAATTTAACAGGTTGAGATGTACAAATCAACAACACACCTTACCTGGATTCAAAGTTTGTCTCATTCAGTTATTATAAACTCTGACTGTACGCTTTATTAAGTGGTATTAACAGGCAGTTTCACCAGAACTGTTAAAATGAGAACCACTGCGCCTCTCGTCTGTACCCAGAGCTCTGTGTGGCCACGATCACCTACTAATTGTGTCTGTAACCACGTCTCTGTGGGTCTGTAGGAATTATTTCCTCCACTAGGGGGCGACATAACACAGTGTAAGTACAGTGAGCTGTCACTGATTTAAACTCAGGGCATGTACTACATGATGCTGGACTTTACGAACTAGTTGCAGCATTAGCTCACCTTTATGTAAACAATTAGAAAGAAACTGTAGCAAAGACTAAGTTGAGACGTTCTTCACAGAGAAGATTAAAGGACTCCTGGCAGCAGATGAGACGTGTGTCCTGTGGCCCGGCTGCTTCCAAAAGAGGCTCTGTAATGACCCAGCCATCAGTGGGCACCTCAGGGAGCATATGCCTGAATTTTTCTCCAGGCCTGTTTCACTTTCTTCCTCCTCGTGCCCCTGCATCAGCTCTCAGAGCTGGCAGCTGCTGACCCTGGGCCAGCTTGATCATCCATCTGGCGGACAGGAGAGGACCCTACACAGATCTCTGGCAGTCTGCCTCATTAGGGACTGTAGCTGGGTCCGTTCCAGTCTGGCTGCTCTGTGTCACCTCCCTGCTGCCACTGTAGCTGTGGACTCGCCACAGGAGGCGTTTTAACCACTGTCGAGATGTAATTTGCATAGTCGCAGCACAGTGGAGAAAAAACACTCACACGTATTGTTGTGAAGTGCCCCCCTGGTATATATGGAAATACTGATCCACAGAATTAACAGACTGCAGCCTTTTCCAAGAAATCAGACATATTACAAAACACCGCTGGAATTCAGCAACGATGACACTGGACCTGAGGACAGCAGTGATGTCCTGGGTCCATCATAGCGTTGGTTCTGTCCGCTGGACTCGACCAATCACCATCTATTTTCATTCAGGATGACGAATGAAGTCATTTTATTACACGTTGAATATCTCATGACTATTTAAAAATAGGTTTTTGAAGGTGTTCACCGTTTTCTGACGTTGTTTAAACCAAATGAAATGAATAATCGATGGATTGCCTCATTACACAAATAACTGTTAGTGACCTCACTTCCTAAAAGAGCAAAGTCACCATAAATGCGTCATCATCATTTGCACACGCCAGCATTAATACATTCCATCCTGTGGAATATACAGTAGCTCCAGTTATGACAAGCAGAATATTTTACACTTTCAACCAATGTCACAACTTTCACAGCACAACACAGTCTCATGTCCTTGAATCACAGACCTTGACAGGTGCTGGAAAGTCACTGGATGTGCTGGCGGCGTGTCGCCGCCGTCCACCTCATTTACTCTGAAGGTCTGTGTAAGGTCAGCGGCTGGAACTCACAGGCTGTGTTTACATCTGAAACGAGCAGCGGTGAATCACGGCCAGCTGGGTGAGGAGGCGCCGTGCGCTGGGAGCGCTGCGTGTGAGACGCTCGGGCCTCGGTGTTTAGAGTCCGTGGGGCCACGGGGTTCACATGAGAAGTGGCGAGTTTATCACTGGTCATAATCGGAACGCCAGGTTCTAACCGCGCTTGCACGAGAGCGGCCAAATATTAGAACCACAATTATAGATTTTATGAGATTGTGTTTCTCCCGCTGAAGGCACGCAACTTTTAACAGGCTGAATTTAAGTAGCTGTAGTCATTTTGAAATACACCACATGTGCCAACAAGCAGGGAAGTTAAATGTAAAACCTTGGTGCAGTTTCTTCTACCTCTTTCCCAGGAATTGACTAATAAGTCAAGCAAGTCTGAGCGGAAACCGTGACGTCATTAAGCGACTTGACAAAAGTCATCGTTATTACGCAACCACACAGTTCTATTTATTTTAAACAGATGCTCAGTTGCGTGTTAGAATAAAAATTAGATGCTGTGAAACTTGTTTCAGTCATCAACTTTAGCCAAAGGTGCACATAACAAAGAATTAGTTCATAAATATACGAATATCGTTTAGTTTTAATTTGCTCATTTAAAGCTGCAGATCAGTGTTTTTACATGTACAGAACCTTGTATCTTCTGAGCTCATGCTGGATATATCTGATTCCACGTGTGTATATGAGTGTGTGCTGTATATTTGACTGTGGGATGAAAAAAATGAATGTCAGCAGCTTTAAGCACTTTAATCTTCAAATGTTTGCCCGTTCTTTTACAACCTGCATCAAAATATTTATCAACAACGGTGGAAACCGGCCTTAACTCTTTCACGTGTCTTCCTCTCGTGCGCAGAGGGAAAACCACGAGCGTCCCCCCCCGAGCCGGCGGCCGGTCCAGGCGCCGCCGCCGCCGCCGCCCCCGTCCAGGAGGTGACGGACGTGGAGGGGGTGCACCTGGAGGAGGGGGCGCACGAGGCGCCCCGGGGAGAGGACCCGGAGCTCAGCCTCAGCTTCCACGGCTACGTGGCGGAGCTGCGGCAGTGCCAGAGCAGGATGAGGAACGCCCAGGGGCCCCAGAACGGCCGCAACCCGCCGGAGGGCCAGGACTGCAACACAGAACTTTTTAAGGCCACAATTGTCTAAGGGGACCCCCCCCCCCCCCCACTGCTGCACTTTAGGCCCGAGGCACTGATTGTACAACAGGAGTAGTCACATGACGGGCTGCATGTATAAAACTGTCAATCAACACTCAAAAAATAACATCATGGTGATAGATATTATATATTGTTGAGTTCTGGCGTCTTCTCGTTAACTTTTAGTACTGGTTGTAATTTGGGGACAGTGTTTTTTGTTTGTGGTGCTGTTGGACTGAGGACAAGCACAGAAGAAGCTTAAACTGTTCCTAACACACACTTCATCTACAGATCTCTAACAATCGCACAGCTGTTAATTACAGGCCACGGATCGAGAGAATTATTAAAAGGTCAACTGAGGCTGATGTTAGTGGACCCTGAGTTCGGTTCTTGATAATGACAATGACCTTTGTCTGTCAGTTGGATGATTTGTGTCCTGTTAGAAGGAGGCACTGGCAGTAATTGGACCATTGTTTTGACGGGACTCAGTTTATAGAATGGTAACGGGAGGAAAACTTCACTTCTTTTTGGACATTGAACTATTTCCAGCGTTTTTCTCCTTCCTGTGTTTTACATATAATACGTGATGGTTCAGTTATCGCCTGTACTTCCTGCCTCTGTGCTTTTCAGCTTGTCCAAATATTGACCGATTAAAAAGCTTTGATGGCCGTAATTCCAACAAACGACTCTTTTCTTGTGCGCTGGGCATGATTGATGCTGGTATCGATCTGCTGCCCACCTCTAGTTTATATGACTTAAGTAGAGGAACTACCTGGCAGATAAACAAGTCGAGCAAGTTAGTCAGAAATGTGAATAATTCACTGCCGGTATAGTTTAACCGCTTGTGTCTGAAGCTATTTCAACTCCACCTGGAGTCTCACGAGGACTTCAACGTTCGCAGGCAGATTATTAGGACTGGTAAAAGTAGAGGGTAGAGTGTGAGGAGCTGTCTTGACGCAGCATGTCACTGCTGGAGACCTGCACATTGAGCCGTTGTGGGATCAGTAATAACGGCCAGACACGTTTGTCTCACCTTAAAACATTAGTAACACACCTGTAAATGCTATGATGTCTAGACTTGCTCTGACAGAGCCTTTAACGCCATGTATGTTCACGCTCTTATTGTGAAGGACAGACACGCCCATCTCATTCATTTTATAACGAGTGACCATAAAAAATGTGGTTTCCTCTGCAATTAACTTCACAGCATGAGGGAACTTTGCTGAAGTGCTTCGTTTCTCGCCCGACAGAACTCCTCCAGAAACGTCGCGCGCCTGTTTCCACCGGTTGAGTGACAGCCTCGCAGATGAGTAAGCTGACGAGTGATACTATTTGAGCTGCTTGTGGCCTGGGTCACGTCTGTTTTGCCGCCGCGCGTGCAGCCGGTCCCATTGCGTGCCGCTGCCACCGCCGTGGGGACCGGTTCGCCGGACACTCGGGTTTTCCACCCTGACAGCTCACTTCCGGTCCTTCGGCTCCGCACTGTGGATGCGTAGGTAGGAGTGTGTCGGAAGAATAAAGTTTCATCATGAAACCCAAATTCCCACTTGCTGGTGACAAACGCTGGGCTTTGACGTCTTGCCGTGGTTGTAAAGACTCACTTGAAAACTTTGACTCTGTCCGTCAATCACCCGTGAACTGACTGTTGTGTTGTGATTGTGTGTTACCGACACCCAGTGACGCGTTGGGGCCGAAACCGGGGCTCCTGCCGCTGCGTCTGGAAAGTTTTGCGCGCTCCACTTTTGCGCAGTGATAACAAGCCGTGGGCGTCCACGGAGAGAGGGAGTCGAGGGAACACCAGTGGGAATATAGGATGCCTCGAGGAGCGACGAGCCCAATGACGCAACGGCTTTACTCAACGCAGCCTGACATTGTGAGGAACAGGACAACGCTTGCAGGGCTCCTCCGGTTTCCCGTGACCAAACGCAGGCTGCGCTCTCTGGAGCTGCCCGATATAACGCGAGTGGCGCACACGCGCCCGTGGAGTTCAGGAAGCAACTTCGCGGACGCAAATTTTGAATGATGCCGCACATCGCGCTGCTTTTCCTGCCGCTTGCGCTCATCTCACGGGCGGTAAGTTTGAGCTCTTTGCGTCTTTTCCGCAAAGCACTCGCGCTAGGCGCAAAAAAGGCGTTCAATAAATGACGTTTCTTGGTTTTTTTAGGGCATCTTCGTTTCTGGATATGAAGCAGCCGTCTCCTCAGAGACACGGAAAGGTGGGTTTCACTCGAACCTGGGGAAAAGCAGGAGGGAGGGGGCTGTTTTAGCTGTTAGTGGTGTGAGTTGAAGCCGCATCATGTGGGTGCTGGTGCGTGTGTAGGTCTGTCAAACTCAGCGTGAACGACACATGCTGTGTGTTTATTGCCAACGAACCGCCCTCTGCTCTGTCGCCAGTTCTCACCACGACGGGCAAAGAATGCAGGTTCCCCTTCCGCCAGGGTGGACGGCTCCATCACCGCTGCATCACCGTCCTGTCCCCGCGGCCGTGGTGAGTCCCCGCCGGGCAGCGCGTCTGCCGCGGCCGGTTGCACAAGCGTGCGCTGCGGTTGCCGCACGCCACGCGCACCAGCAGAGACAGGTAGACGCGCCTGGGTTCACAGAGGCGCGCGCGCAAACCACAGGGCATCTCTGCAGACCTGCCCCCCCCCCCCACACGCACACACCCTCTCCTCTCACTGTACAGTATGTATGACATCATGTATGCTGTGAGGCAACCGTAAACGAGCGTAACACTTGTATTTCCCATCATTCATTGCTCCAGTGGTGGAGGAGACGCCTTCCGGCATGTAGCGGCGCCTAATTACAGCAAACAGCGATTTATGCAGCAGCCACAATCATAATGCAACTCCTAATGAGCTAATTGTGTTTAATAAATTCCTGGTGGCTGAGCCGTTGTAACTGCGTGTGGCTGTAATTATGTGCGTGTCACAACCACACAGCCGAGCTGCAGTGTTGTCTCACCCAGCTGTTTTGGGGGCAGAGGCAGAGTGAAGGGTGTGGATGCAGCAAGGTGGAGCAACAGGTATGCAGTCGCCGCTCCACTGGTGTTGGTCCGCTTTGGTTCATTAACCGGGCTTTTTATAGGAACACGTTGTTCAGGCCCCGGTTGATGAGAGCCGACCTTTGGTCGTTCCAGACATTTGTGGCTATGCTTGTTTATGGTCCGTTCATGCTTGGTGCCGAATGTGCACTATTCACACACAAAGCAGGCAAAACTGCTGAGTCAGGGAAAAGGACATTCAGAGAACAGAGATGTGGCAAATAAGGGGCTACGCGTTACTAACTAAAACCATGGGACAGAATGGAAAATGTGAGTCGCAGTATTTTGAATGTCTGTTTATTGTGTCTTTCTCAGGTGCTCGCTCACTCGTAACTTCGATCGGGACCGGCAGTGGGGTTTCTGCACGCCCGACAGAACCCATGCAAACGGTCAGTCCACCGAACCCGAAGCACCAGCTGCACTGCTACTGCCCGTAGTAGTAAGTAGCAGTACCAACGCAGTACTTAACGCCACCTACGGCCATCTGTGTGTGTTCCAGGTTCCGCCGCGGATCCGTGTCAGGTGAACCCGTGTCAGAACGGCGGCGTGTGCGCGGCCGTCGCGCGCGGACACGCGTTCGGGTGCTCGTGTCCCGAGGGTTTCTCTGGGAGACGGTGTGAGCAGAGTGGGTTTCTGTGGCGAGAGGCCGAAAACAGTCAAACAGCTACGCGTTGCTTCCTTTCGCTTCATGATTAGAGTTTGTCAAACAATTTGTCTTAAAGCTTAAAATTCTTTCTCAGTGGAGTTTGTACATTTTATATATCATATTTCCAAGCTACTTTTTCACCTGTATCCAGAGCAGAAAATCACTTATGAGTCCCTTTGTAATCTCAGCCCTGTTATTTGCACACGAGCGTTCATGTAACTCTCCTCCGCTGAGCTCCTCACCCGCCTCTCACGTTTCAACCCTTCCTCCGTGTTCCGTTTCAGAGAGGTGCTTCGAAAGCCTCCACCTGCGCTACTATGACACCGGAGAGTCGTGGGGCCGCGTCCACATGCGTAACGTGGAGCGGTGCACGTGTGCGGCCGGCGCCGGCGCCTGCGAGAGGGTCCACTACACCAGTAAGACGGCCCCGAGGCTTCACGCGCTCGGCTCTGTTGCGGTGACGGGAGTGAATCGCGTTGAGTGAACCGAGGAGCTGCTACATTTTGATTTTAATCTTTCAAAGCCCTGTAGACAGTAGTTTTTTCTGGTTGATAGATTTACACATGCCTTCTAAAGTACAATATATATGGCCTGAGGAGACGCTTTCTTCTCCTTTCCAAAGGCCGACTCAGCCCTTTCTTTGATCACGGCTCCATAGTTACAAGAGTTACTTCACCTGGAAGAATACACAGATCAAATGACTCACTGTGACTCAGAAGAAAGTGCTGTGGGACACGCCCCACGCTCCACAGGCTGCTTTCATCTCACCTGGGAGATGTTCACGGACGTTTAACAGAGGCCCAGGTATAAAGCAGGACGAGTCAGTGAACCGGCGCTAGCTGCTCATTTTACAGCGAGGACAGACAAAAAGGCACTTGAATGTGCTCTGACTTGTTTTCCAGGTCGCTCCCCAGACCTTATTCTATATACATTGCAACAGATCTGGGACCAAGGTGACAAAGCGGCATAAACTCCAGCTTTGTTTATCTCGAATCTTCCAAAACGCCCACAGAGCTGAACCAGTGTGTGCAGCTCTGAATGAAACAAACCATCCTGAAGGTGGTGAACATGACGTCACGTGACTGTGACTAACGATGAAGGGGGGGGGGGCAGCGAAATGCGCTGGATGAATAATATTGACTTAAATTTCCAGTTGTTCCTAAGAAACATGCAGCATTTCCACATCTGTCCCACTCTGAGCTGGTGGAAAATCAACATTCATGCGTTCTTTTGCTTTTCTTTGTCACCACCAACACATGAATCCATTATCACCATGTTGACCAGCTGCCTGCTCACATTACCGTCCTGCTGTTGGGTGCTGGACAGAAAACAGCAGAGTCTTCATAACTACAGCATTTAAACAGCCTGGAACCGAGATGAGTGGAGCAGTGAAAGTGAGCTAGGACTGTTTTGTTGCAGGCCAGGAAACCAAAACAGTGAAGAGACAGATGCTAAACAGCTGTGTAGATACGAAGGAACCTGCAGGACAGAACCTCTTAAAGTTGTAGGCACCGTGTTTGCTTTCAGAAAAAATACAAGACAGTAAAAATATAGACTAGTGCTGAACTAGTGAGAGAAGTAGTGTCATAAGATGAGTTCATTGTGGATGTGAGTTCACAGACTTAAACATTTAACACTGTGGTTGTGTGTCTTGTGCCCAGTGTGTCGCTCAAACCCGTGTCAGAACGGAGGAACATGTCGGCTGATCACATCCACTGGCACCGAGGTGTGTAACTGCAGACATGGCTACAGCGGCCGGCACTGCGACGTTGGTGAGTAAAGAGTGTGTGTGTGTGTGTGTGTGTGTGTGTGTGTGTGTGTGTGTGTGTGTGTGTGTGTGTGTGTGTGTGTGTGTGTGTGGTAATGGTAATGCTAATTAGCGGCAGCAGGTGAAGACTTGAACCCGCTGCCGAACGCGCCCTGTTGCTCCTAACGCGTAGAGAGAGAGCCTCGTGCTGACGTGTTGCAGAGCTCCGCCCTCACACATCCACATGTGGGAGCCGGCCGCCTTCACGCTGTGGTCTTGTGCTTTGTGTGTGCAGAGCCGGACGCGGCGTGCTATAACGGCAGGGGCTCAGGTTACCGGGGGGCGGCGAGCACCACGGCGTCCGGCGCCCGGTGTCTGCCGTGGAACTGGGACCTGCTGCACGACGAGCTGCACGCGGGCGCGGTGGCGGCGGCGCTCAGAGGCCTCGGCGAGCACGCCTACTGCAGGTGTGTGTGCGTGTGTGTGTGTGTGTGTGTGTGTGCATGCATGCGTGCATGCGTGTGTGTGTTTGTGCGTGTGTGTGCGTGCGTGTGTGTGTGTGTGTATGTGTGCGTGCATGCGTGCGTGTGTGTGTGTGCGTGTGTGTGTGCGTGCATGCGTGCGTGTGTGCGTGCATGCGTGCGTGTGCGTGTGTGTGCGTGTGTGAGTGCGTGCGTGTGTGTGTGTGTGTATGTGTGCGTGCATGCGTGCGTGTGTGTGTGTGCGTGTGTGTGTGCGTGCATGCGTGCGTGTGTGCGTGCATGCGTGCGTGTGTGCGTGCATGCGTGCGTGTGCGTGTGTGTGCGTGTGTGTGTGTGCGTGTGTGTGTGCGTGCATGCGTGCGTGTGTGCGTGCATGCGTGCGTGTGCGTGCGTGTGCGTGTGTGTGCGTGTTGCGGCATCCTGACGATCCGGAGGCCGCTCTGCTCTGTAATGAAGCTGCAGCTGCAGCTTATCTGCAGCGCCAGATATTTCTCCCTTGAAATCTGCTTTTATCCAACTTCTCACCCTGAGCTAGCGAAGCCGTCAGCTCTGCCGAGCTTGTGTGCCAAAACTTGTCACGTGGACGAGGCCCCAGCGCCAGAACAGCCTCCACCGGCATTGAAGAGCGCCTGGTGAACCCAGCTGGTGCCTGATGAATGAGAGCAGCGTCTTGTAGCCGGCTCGTCTTGCGTCCCCTGCAGCGTTCGGCGGCTGAACCCACCAGCCATGTGGCACGTCCTCAGTGACACAAGCCCCCGAATGTCCAGACGTCAAAGGAAAAAAGATAGATGTGGATTTGTTACATTTGGTGGCTCCACAGTCTTTAAGTACATGACTTGTTCATTACTGGAAACGTGTGCAGCTCGACTGGAGCGTTACTGGCCACAGTGTGTGTTGTGGTGGTGGTGGTGGTGGAGCCTCGTCCACACTCACTTTGTCCGCCGTGTTTCTGTGTGCAGAAACCCGGACGGGGACGCGATGCCGTGGTGCTACACGCTACATGACAACGCCATCTCCTGGGAGTACTGCGGCGTCCCGCCCTGTGCGACGGCTGCGTGTGAGTAGGCGCAGAAGCCCTGCTTCTTGAGGGCGAGAGCTTCAAATGAATCATCTGCTGCGTTTATACAGTCGCGTTGGACGCTTTAAGCCTCTGACACCCTCACGTCTGTTGCCAAGGTGATTAAGCGTTAATCTCATCATTATGAAGCAGAAGTTGAGACTATCCATTAAACGCACTCTGTCTGACATGACATCGTCATTGTCTCGGCCTCGTTTCAATGATAAATGATGGAATCCAGCGCTAAAAAGCTGCTGACTCACGCCGCGCGGCTCCGGCCTGGTTCTGCGGCGGAGCTGTCCCTAAAACCCGATGAGACGAGAGGGAAGGAGGCGTGAGTCTCGCTGAATCAGCACGTCGCGTCAGGTCACTGCCGCTGCTTCGTTTGCCTGATCTCACCAACCTACAGAAGAGCTTTTGTGCTTCTTGCAGGGGGAAATCAGACCGAGGCAAAATCCAAACTATCCCGCAGAGGTATTGAGGACGTTGTCAAGCACTTTGCAGCGGTTCAGTTTGTGCAGCTGCAGAGCGCCACGGTTTATGCTAGCACTTATCGGCGCTCACCATCTCACGCACCTCGACTCCTCTCCTCACGCAGCGTCTTCTCGGATGACGAGCGTCCTTAACGTCCTGCCCACCCCTAAAAAGCCCGCGCCCGCCGAGCCGGCGCGGAAGCCTGTGTGTGGGAAAAAGCACAAGAAGAGGCTGTCGATGCCCACGGGCCGGATCCTGGGCGGCACCGCGGCGCTGCCCGGCACCCACCCCTGGATGGCGGCCATTTACATGGGACAGTCGGACTTCTGCGCCGGGACCTTGATTTCGTCTTGCTGGGTCGTCTCCGCCGCGCACTGCTTCTTCCGCAAGTACGTCACAGATGCACACACAGTGACGTAAGGGGTCAATACCAGAAGATGGACTCGATTTAATTAGTTTCAGATGTGCAGTGTTTCACAAAATGTAAAAAGATTTGCAAAATAATTCTGGAACATGACCGGAAACGCATTTTGTGTCTGAGGGCGTTCGGCTCAGTTTGACCCGTTAAAAAAATAACATCACCCTTTAAAAACCCGACACCATGGTTCAAAGGCGAGAGTTTAACCAAGGCACTTTGTAGCTGGAGAAGAGGTCATAACTCAGCGTTTGACCCCTGAGCGGTAAACTTTTATGAAGATGCTATAATTAGACAAGCATCCAGTTCGAGGAAACTCTAAAAACATCTTGTGTCGATGCCGATGCCGTCGCAGGCAAATGCCACCAATCAGGAATGTGTTCTTCTTGAACGCCAGACATTCGATCAGAGAGGAGTGTGTGGTGTTCATCACACTGACACAGGGAAGTTACATAATATTAGAAGAAGTAAATATTCCTCAAATACAAAGCTTAAAGATACTGAGATGATGATGTTTGTAACCGTATGTGTGCGTTGTCACGTAGCCGATGAATTAACACAACGTCCTTCCGCAGTTACCCGAAGTCTCAGCTTCGCGTGGTCCTCGGCCAGCAGCATTTCAACGTCACCAACCCCAACACCAGGACGTTCGGAGTGGCCGATTACATCTTTCCGAAGCAGTTCTCAGTGTTTAACCCCACGCTGCACGACATTGGTAATTAAAAGCCGCACAAACACCCTCGCACACGGGCGACTCGCAGGGCCTCCTGATTCAGAAAGCCCGGTCTGCGCGCACAGCTGTGCGTCGCTGAGCAGCTGTGTCCCCGCGCTCCCACGTGAACGAGTCTAGCCTCCAGTTTAGCGCCGCCGCCGCCGCGTGTTTCGTAACGCCGCCTGTCTGTGTGCCAGTGTTGATCAAGCTGAAGAAGCAGAACGGGCGCTGCGCGAAGAAAACGCCGTTCATCCGGCCCATCTGCCTCCCAGACAAAGACACGGCGTTCCCCGACCACTACTGCTGCTCCATCAGCGGCTGGGGACACATGCACGAGAGTGAGTACCCGGGACGTCGGCTGCACCGCCATCGCACAGAACCCGTGACCTCCGCACTTCAAAAGCGGTGAGGGAGACTCACTTTCTTGCAATAATAAAGCCGTGTTCTGCTTGGGCCCGGCAGAGGCGCGGGACTACTCCAGCCTGCAGGAGGCCGGGGTGAGGCTCATTCCCCACGACACCTGCAGGAGGCCGGAGGTCTACGGCAACCACGTCACCGGCGACATGCTGTGCGCGGGGCTCAACGGCTGCGTGGACGCGTGCCAGGTGGTTATCACAGCCACGTTACTGACGCAGGGGGGGGTCTCGCTCATGAAGCCTGCCGTCGTTTTGAGCTCTGCCTGAAGTATTCAGGAGGCTGCCTCTTACATTAAATGTCCCAGTTAGCTGTTGGCCCTCACCAGTCTGTGACTCGTCCCCACTGGGATCTGCCTGCATGTTTATGCCACTCTATGCACTTGTGCGTTCCTGCAGGGCGACTCCGGGGGCCCTCTGGCTTGTGTGAGGGGTGACGTCAGCTTCCTGTATGGGATCGTCAGCTGGGGAGAGGGCTGCGGGCGCTCTGGAAAACCTGGTGTTTACACCAGAGTGCCCAACTACATCGACTGGATCAATTCAGTGATCAAAGGCACAGCCAAGGCTTCATGAGTACAAATCTGATGGACATTAGCTTTAATATATTCTATTATGCTATATTATATTACAAAGGGTGAACTGTGATGTCCTCATTTTAACTGTGAAATATGTTGTGACTGAATAAAACTTTATTTGACAAAGCTATTGATATAATTATTGACACATTGTTTACTGTTAGAACTTTTGCATTTGTCCTTTTTAACTGAAACTGAAATTGAAAGCAATTATCTCACAAAAAGAAATTG
Organism: Betta splendens; assembly: GCF_900634795.4. NCBI lineage: Eukaryota > Metazoa > Chordata > Actinopteri > Anabantiformes > Osphronemidae > Betta > Betta splendens. Next base: position 23,452,315 of record NC_040882.2, on the reverse strand, counting down.
GTATTAATAACATCTGTTAAGCTACAAGCAAGCACGTATACCTTGAATTTGTACTTACCACAGAAAATAAAGTACTAAAAGTATTATATTTACCTTAAAAAAGTTTTTTAAAAAAGGGTACCGATATACAAAATACTAGAAGAGGATGCATTCACAGTACTAAAAATAATGAAAAGTATTACAATTACATGACTGCGTGTTCTTATTTATTAAAGTATTGCTGTTAATGAGGCCACGTGATTCAACAGTGCACTGACCCACGGAGCTGGAATCTCTCTATAAGTGGGAAATTTCCGATTTTCTCTTTTCTTCCGCTGCTGTGTTTAGATTAATGCCCCGTTTCAAAAGAAGTGAAGTGAAGCAGCTGTCGGACTGAAAGTTAAACAAAAACAACCCGTTTTCAATAAAAGCCCTTTGATTTAAAATTGCTCTCGTACTCTCTACGCTCAGGTTGTTGTATCAGAATACATGTATTCTCTCCAAACCGAGACCCGCGGAATGCGCGCTATGCGGACCACGTGGCGGCCTCAGCCAGCAGCTTTCCCCGCAGCAGCAGGTGGCGTGGCGTGGCGTGCGTGGCGTGCGTGGCGTGGAGCAGCCCAGGTGGCCGCGCGCGCACCGGTCACGCCATTTTCCATGCGCCTCGCTGGGGGTGAGTGTGCGCCCCGCGCGCACCGAGGCGCAGCTATTTTGAAAGTGACCCCTCATTCAGGCAGCGACCGTGCAGCTGTCAGGAACCATGACTGAAGATGACGGATTCTGTTGTCGTGGAGGGATACGCCAGACTCAGAGACGGGAAAAAGGTGTGTAGTTTGGCAGACGCCGGTGGCACGAGCGCGGCGGCGAGCTTTCGCACTAAAAGTTTGTTGTGTTTCCTTCCACAGTGGAAAACTAGGTGGCTCGTTCTTCGCAAGCCGTCGCCTGTAGCAGGTAAACGTCACCGAAGCGGAGCCCGAGTCCGCTGGTTTCCTTCTTTAACGGGAGAATGTGCGTAAACAAGCGTGCGCAAATGGCTGCGACGCGACGCGACGCGACGGACGAAGGGCGGCCGCGCGGTGCGCGCGTTAGACCCGGGTTCTGGTCCGGTATTCAGAACCGGGGCCTCCTCGCGCTGCAGCGTCGTAGCAGGACGGGTTTCAGCTGTAGCACGAGTTCACGTACGTCTCTCGCTCTGAAGCCAGATGTTCACAGATGCAAGTGTTTCTGCTGCTGCCTCATCGTGGAGGAGTCATTTCCAGAAACCTGTTTTTATACCACCACCATCATCATCATCATCTTCATCAAGTCCCCAAACTATTTTCTAAATAACAAGTGCTCCGAAGTGACTCCTTGCTTGACTCCGAGCCACGGGACGGTTTTGTTTCCACAGGTTGAGTCCTTGTCCACCAACCTTTGGTGCCAGTGTTGCCACAGCTGTCGGCGGTGCCTCAGTTCTATGTGTGAAGGAGACACGCTCTTGTTTGGTCAGCTGATTGTTTACAGGGGCCTTTGAGCCGCGTGCTAGAGGTTACAGCTCCACTTCACTAAGCCCTTTGTGCCTGTGTCTTGTCTCTCATTGGCGCCGCGCCTCGTCCAGACTGCCTGCTGCTGCTGGTTTATAAGGACAGGTCAGACAAAGCCCAGGGCAACAGGGAGAGGGCCGGCGTCACCTTGGAGCAGATCTGCGGCCTGGAGGCGGGACCGGCGTACGAAGGCGCGGCGTTCACCCTGGCCGTGCTGTGCCTCAACCAGGCCGCGCTCCTGGGCTTCGACAGCAGGGACGCCCTGCAGGCGTGGGACGCCCGCCTGCGCTACAGCCTCGGAGAAGGTGAGAAAATGTGCCTGCGCCCGAGCTGTGAAGCAAATGCCAGCGAGGGAAAATTGCACGAAACAGCGCTGGTCCCGAGCTCGCCGCGCTGTCGTTTAAGCAATTCCCGACCGCCGGATGCGTTCATTCATCATGTCGACAGCTTTGACTTGTTGAAATTCACCGCGGTCAAAGAAAAGTGTTGCAATTTGACAAAACCAGTGGAAAAATAACAAAGAATTCCAACGTGACTTGTCTAAGCCTGCGTCTGAGGTCCACAACTCAGACAAGGTCACCGGTACCTGTTAAAAACCCACAGCTGGGCAGCGTTACAAGTTACAAGAGGTTCTGCTGTGACTTATTCAGGATTCTTATGAGAAGTTTGTTCTGGGCTGCACTCAAGCAAAAACATTGTTGATCACCTGCTGATCATCTTTCCCATTAGTGGGTGGGCCTGTCCTGTGCGAGTAGAACCAGCGCCCTCTGCTGGTGGGAGCCGTGACACAGAGACAAACACTGGCAGCGCCACGGAGCCACTAAAAGCTCCTGTCATTTGTAGTTGCAGGCGGGTCGGAGTTTTGAGGTCAGAGTTGGGACGGTGGCTGGTGTGTGCCTCTGACACAGACCCCCCGCTGGGGCATCGGAGCGATAAACAAACAGGGGCTATTAATAATGTTGGCCACTTTGGCTGGTGGCAGAGGCCCAGCTGGATTTTAAAGCAGTAACGAATGACAGACTGATTGTTGGAAGAGGACGCGGCGCCAAAGACAAATTGCATCACACTGCCCGCGGCTCCGTCCTATGGATGCATTGGATGAACTCCTCAGAGCTGAGTGGCTGCAGGCCTCAGACCTGTCACCTGTGGGCTCAGAGCGATCTCCCAGAGCACAGCGATTTCTCAATCCTCTGCCTTTGTTCTCAATGGGGTTCTCGTTAGCGATGATGCTGGCGTGGAGCTGCTCACGGCCGCGTTGGATCGCGCCGGGCTGCAGATCTGAGCCCGTCGCGTTCACGGCTCAGGGCCTTCGTTCTCTGAGCACAGCTGGTGTTTCTTTTTATTGGGGAATAAATCAGATCCATGCTGAAACAATCACTGCGGAGGAGCAGCGTTTCCTCATCCCCTACTTTTCCCTCGTCTCAGTGGGATTTGAACACTTTACGGGCAGCTTTGTCTTTATCAGTCCCTGGTGTCGGAGCTCCAGCGTCGTATACAGCCACAGCGTGCAGCGTGTGGGTCCTAATGGGTCCACTCGGCCTCACGCCCCCCCCTTCACCCCACCAGGCTCTGCACAGACCTTCAGCCATTCGTTGCTAGAAAGACGAGCCGCGTTCTTAGAAGCCGGTGTCTCTCCACTGCTGCCTCTCTGCTCTGTCAGGGGTTTGGCACCTCTTCAAAGTAAGACGTGCTTTGAGAAATTGTTTTATTTTGAAAAGGCGGCCTGGTTTCCTTGTTCTCGCAACAACAAACCTTGAACCTCCGTCTCCAAAAATCTGCGTCTACATGTGCTCAGTTCACAGATTCAGCGTTGGAGTCTTACCAGGGACCAAGTTGGAGGGCGGACCTGCAACTCTGCATTTGTGCAACAACCTGCTGGCTCTGGCGCGGGACGTCCCCCCTGTTGTCATCGGCCACTGGAGCCTTCCGGACCTGCGCAGATATGGACCCGTGCCCAACGGCTTCGTGTTTGAGGGTGGAACCAGATGTGGATTTTGTGAGTTTTCCGTCGCTATGTTCCTTTATTTTTACTAACACGCTGTTCGTGAAATGAAGTCTGGCTTCAGGTTCTGGCTTCCACAGTTGATATCCTTGTAGGTTAAGGCGCTAACAGGGTCAAGGGTCAAAATGGAGGCAAAAAATAAACCCAAGTTAATGAAAGTAAAGAGCAACAGTCTTTAACTCCATCTTCCTCCCGTGGCTGAATGAGCTTTGAGTCACATGGGTTCACCTCATCAGCGGCTAACCGCTCATTTCCTTATGTCTTTATCAAGCAGCCGGAATGATCACTGGCTGCGATTCCAGACTGTAATTTGAGGCCGGAGTTCCCTCCCGGCACCGCGTCTGTGTGTGCAGCAGCAAATGAAAAGCACACGCTACAGTTGGAGTTTCAGCGGAATATTAAAAAGTGACAGAAGCTGTAAATACGGGGCTAAAGGATGTTGTTGTGCAGCACTCCAGAGGAAATGAGTAATTGTGGTGGAAGTCATTTTCCAGAAGTGCTGGTTTTAGCATTGAGCGTCTGGGTGAAGGCGGGTCCTGCAGCGCCGGCGTAACGCGAGGGCGACCGCTCTGCCGCCGCCTCTAATGCGATGGCGATGAATAATTGATCGCGTGTGGACGGACGAGCGTGATTCATCCCGGGGTCCGCGGCGCTAAGTGCGTTTATTTAGAGGAGCCGCGCCACATAATAAATTCGGCTCCCTCTCGTTTCTGCGTCTTCGCCGCGATGACGGATGTGACGCCGGGCCCCGGATGCTTCGGCGCTGATTTGCAGCGTGACGGTCGGAGCGCAGCAGCGATCAGTGTCAAGATTAGGATCAGTGGGTTGAACTGAGTCACGGCGTGTGTTTTCCTCAACACATCTGGCCTCCCTCAGGCGGACGCAATGAGAAATATGCTCAAAAGAGCTCCATAAAAAAATGGGCCCTTCACATTTGTCTTATTGCTGCCAGAAGGGTGCGATGTCCATTTGTCATGGTGAGAGCACTGGGAGGTTTTTAGGATGTCCCAGTTTGACACAGGAAGCTGCGATGGGAACCTGAGGACGGCTCCTCTGCTGCCGCCAGGTTTTAGTTTTGTGTTTTGCCGACTATGATTCATTTGCAGTTTATTGTAAATGCTGAATTCACCGATGCAGCATCATTAAAACTGAAACCTCTCGCAGTACAATTACTTTACGCTTGTATCGACAACGGAGCCGAGTCACGTCCATAGGAACTTACAGTCACTGTTTACGTCTCGCTGACCTGACCCGTTGCACAACACAACACTTGTTGGTGCAGCATGGAGACAGAATAATGAGTAATTAGTTTCATGCAGCGGATCTAATTCAGACAGGAGTGTCGCCGTGTAGGAATACGACCCCAGCGGGTTCTGACGGGAGCCGGGGTTCTGTCTCATATTGGAAAAGCGAGTCCAACCCGTGCAGGAACGCTCCGGTTGCTGGAGCGTCGGGCACGCGGCTGCTCCCTGACCAGGAGCCTGCTGGGTGGAAATGAGCTCCGTCTGTGCGATCTCTCCCGTTGAGCTCATGCTTCAGCGTCACGTGTTCCCTTTGTTTTTCAACCCGGGGGAGCGGACTCTTCAACGGCGCGAAGGGGACGCGAGGGGAACGCCAGAGGCATCAGAGCTCTACAGGCGCCGTGACCCTGCCGTGAACATGACACTGGAGAATGTGATGCGTGGGTTATTCAGCGCCGCCAGGCCTTGGGCGGTGGACCTGACGGTGACGCAGTGGAGTCGTAGTGGTGTAAAGAGCGCATGGCCACGTGCTGTAGCCGGCGCCGGCTGCTGAATTCAGCCCAGCTGCAGTGCTAACGCTGCTAACGGGAGACTAGCGTGTTAGGTGGCTGTAGCATCTGGTCTCTGAGGCGAGTCATTTGTTGTTGTAGAGTTAGTGCGAAGCTAATTGGGTCACGGTCCCCTCGAGATGTGGGTCGGGTGAGGTTGGGTCAAAGGAGCTGCATTCAAAAGCTGCTTTTACCGCGTACTAGAAAATTCGACAATCAAACACAACCGTCACCTAGAAAATGAGCAAAGCAGATAATTAGATGAGCACTATGCAGCCTGTCACAGCGGTGACCTTCATCATTATCATCATCATTATGATAGGACCATGCTGCAGAGGTGGGGACAGAACGAGGCAGACCTCCCTCTGCTTAATTTGTTCAGGCCTCTTGTATAAAACATGTAATTACACAGTGACAGCTGGAAAAATGTGTCTTCTCTTAACGTTACTTGGGATTTGTGTGTTGGTGTCGTGGTAAGAAAACTGACTGTGAAGATTGGAGCTAATTTACACTTCCAACTTGCTGAACTCGATATAATAAGTAGTGCTGCTTTGAATGGATGCTGTGTTTTTCTAAAGGAGAGGCCTCTTGAGTTGTTTGTTCCTGCACAGAACCTTCTCGTGTCGTAAACCGAACGCCGCCACCTGCTCTGCATTTTGCTCAGCGCTGTGTTTTCTGCAGCCCGGCTTTTGGCAGCTCACCTGATGTTCAGCCAGACGCTGCCAAAGGCCGTGTGCTCCGCATCCTCACAACAGGTAGAAAGGCATGGGCTGATTAGATGCAGCCACAGAATAGTAGATCTGGAGACACCTCCTAGGACGAGTCAGACTTCACTTGGGTGGTCTCAGCACTGACACCTTCTAATGGACAACCTGTTGTGTTGTCAGCCAGGGGTCGAGACCCCCAGAGAGCGCGACCCCTGACCCCTGCTTCATTAAAGCGTCGGCGCTTTAAATCGATACAACAGGCGAACAAGGCGCCATAAAGTGGAAACCTGATGTGGTGTTGACATTTATACCGGCAGCTGCTGCACTGTCTAGATTCTGTGGAATGAAATGAATCTCCATCAACAACAGCTTGACACTAATGAAGTGTTCTTTTCGCAGGGGCCGGTGTTTTTCTGCTCACATCTGCTGAGAGCGAGCAGATCAGCTTTCTGTTCGACTGCATCGTGCGAGGCATCTCCCCCACCAGAGGCCCGTTCGGACTGCGGCCACTATTGCCAGGTCAGTACCTGAGGCGTTCGAAGCTGCTCAGAAGCTTTCGAGGACTTCTTCTGTGCTTTTTTTTTCTGTTTACTACCATTTTTTTTATATTTTTTACTTCCTCCACGCATCACAATCACCAGTTTACATGACACTGTTTATTTTTGTGGCCGTATGGATGCCGAATATGAGCAAACTCATAGTCAACGCTTGCCACCGTAACAGTAGTAACCTCCCCTGCTGCGGCGCTAAGGATGCATCATCGTTGAGAGGTGTTCTGCCTTCCAGGAATCCAGACGTTTTTGGCAGGATGAGTCAGACGCTGGCTTTGATGTGACTACGTTTTGGCTGGCAGCTGTTTTTTTTTTTTTTTAAATATAATTGGATAATCCTCCAAAGCAATTTATAATTTTAGTCACACATCCTTAACCCCCTGACTTAAATATACTGTGGCAAATGCTAGGCTTAGGGTCACCTTAAACATCAGCGAGCGTGCTAACTATGAATCATGACCGCATATTCAGCTCTATGTATAGCTGAGGGCGTTGTGCGGCGCATGATGAGCAGGAGGCTGATCAAACATTAACGTGACGTTGGATTTCTAATTGTAAATGCTGAAACTAATATTTGAACCAATAGTGAATATTTGATAACTAAAGTATAACACATTTTTTTAACTCTCTAATGGCAACAGCCTCTGTGGGCTTGTTTTTTGTGTATAACGAGCTCCAAGCAGCGACCTGTCCACCCTGAGCTCATTTGCTCTGCCTCCCATTGTGCAGACCTGACAGCATCTGATTAGCCTGCTTAGAAAAGTCTGCATTGCTAGTTTCTGTAAAATAACACTAGCAGTATTTTTTTAATGTCCGTGTTGAGAGAGGATTCATAAAAAATGAATCCCCATGAAACATGCAGAACTTCTCAGAGGATATCATGGTTTGGAGCCTTTCTTCGTATTTACTGATAAGAAAGTGAAGTTTCTTAAGGTTTGGAGGCTGGAAAATGTTGTTGGGCATTTTTTTATTTGGAGTCTGTTGGAAAGCAGTGCACCAAACAAGCTCACTGTCTGTTTCCAAATAATCCCCTACTATTAGGGCTAAAACACTATAATTGTTATCAACAGGTAAAAAAGAGGCCCAACACCCCATTGTTTTGGTTCTGCCTTGTTTTCAGATGCTATTTTAGCTAAACAGCCCTTTAACCGACACAAAACAAAAACACTGAAACGCTAAAACTGAGCAAAGTTTACACTCAACTGGTCAAAAACCAGTTAACACAGTTTTAAATACATAGAAATAAAACAATGCAACGAGTCAATATTATCATAAATCACATAACGCTTCCGGAGCTTCTGACGTGTGAGAAAACTTCTGTTTTTAATGAAATCTCCAATAAAATAACCATTTACACTATAAAGTGTGGATGTGATTAGAATCTAATGTGAAGTCTCACTAGCAGCGCGGTGTTCCTGTATTTCATGCATGTAGCGTGTCTATTTGTGAATGTTGCACATTTCGCCCCGGCTCCTCGTACCAAAGCTGCGCTGCCGCCGCCCACTTCGCGCCTCGCGCTCGCCGCAGTAGCGCTTCTCCATTTTTCCCTCTCACCCAGTCCGCACCTTTAACTGGGAACGTGGCTCGCGGAGAGGCTGCTTTTCGCACGTCGCAGGTTGAGCTCATGCGCCCGTTATTGCGCCGCACAGTGGAATAAATAGCAGGGAGGATGTTGGAGGGGTCAAAGTCACAGTTCACACAAGCGGAGCGGCCAAAGCCTCTAATCGCCCCGGGCATGCGTGTAACCTCACCCACAGGATCCCACTGGTGCCCCCAGTGGAAAATGCACAACTGCAACGATTCAGTGTCGTCACTGTTGATACGACACCAAAGTCCAGACAGTGGCGCCCAAAATGCCGCACGCTGCGTTCAGGGACTTCAGTAAAGTCCGTGCCTACGCGTGTCCCGCGTTACTGTGGGACCCGACAGACTGAAAGGAACCAGCGCGGGGTGAGAGTTGACCTTGCCGGGCCGAGGTACATTAGGTCGCCGTACAGCATCAACAGGCTTCGGTACCAGCTGATCCGCCCGCGTGGCAGCGCTATTAATAGACCCGGCAGTATTTGTGCAGGGCTACGAGGTGTTCCCCTCCGTGACCCCCGGCTGCCGGCTTCAACAGCCGCACACACACACACACTCACTCATTTTAGAATAGTTTTGTTTTTTAGTAAATATCTTGTGTGGATTTTTTGATGTGGAGACGAGACCCCCGTGCTTTAAAGTGTTGATTCCGGCGTCTCGGGAGCGTTCGGAGGTGTTTTCACAGCTGCGCCTTTTGTCGGCGCACAACAAAATGCTCAGCTGTGTCACACTTGATCCCCGGCCGCCGTGACGGAAGCCGCGCTCGGTTCGTGTTTTCGTCAGAGTGGGGTTTTTCAACGTCACGCTCTCGCCGACAGACCCCGGCGCCGGTCAGACCGACTCGGAGGAGAAGCTGAACCACGAGGCCCAGGAGCTGGAGAAGCGGCTCAGCATGTTGTCTCACAGGAGCAGCACAGGTACAGTCGCTGTAATCAGGCTGAAAACGCACACTTCCATCCTATAAATATTGATGTTCCAAGTGCATCTTTCATGACTTAAATCCCCCAAAGCACTTCTTTCCCTCTGCATTTTAAATTATTCATTGAGTTTTAATAACTTTTCGTTACATTAAGTCGAGGCATTTGACATTCCTCTCATTGATTTATTGTTCTTGTTTTGTGGAGGACACAGACTTGCATCTCTCTGTAATGGTTTCAAGCGCTTCATTCCTCTGGGTCACTCTCGTCCCTCTTGGCAGCGTCGTCCACATACTTCCCCTCTGCCGGAGGCGACGACCGCAGCATTTCCGGTTCCTCGGACGCCTCGGACACCAGCCGCTCGGACTGCAGCGTCGGCAGCCGTCCGGCCGCGTGGAGCGAGCCGGCCCCCGGCCCGGCCGAGGGCGCCGGCCGCGCGGCCGCCGGCCGCGCGGCCGCCGGGCCGGCGCCGCCGGGCGCGGAGAAGCCCCCCGCCGGCGCGGGGGCCGGGGGCCGAGCCGCCGCCAAGGCCCCGCGGCAGCTCCAGGACATCGGCCGCCAGAGCTCGGCCGACAGCGGCATCGCCTCCGGCAGCCACTCCTCCTACTCCGGGAGCTGCTCCTCCTACGCGGGCAGCCTGGACACGGCCCCCGGGGAGGACTTCGGCTCTGTCTTTAGCCTGCCCCCACACCTGGCTCACGACCTCAGCCCCTGTTCGTGCTCCACAGCCCCTGGACACGAGTACCAGGTGCCGACATCCCTTCGGTACCTTTATGACTCTCCCAGGAGCCTTTTACAGGAGGGGAGCGAGGGCACCGCACACAGCCAACCCTCCAGCCCGACTAGGGGCCCTGAAAGCCTCGTTACAGAGTCAGGAGAGGGGGAGCAGGGCAGTGCCGCCGCCTCCCAGGGTCCCACTGAAGGACGGTCCATGTGCGGACGAGAGCCCAGGCCTTCAGAGGAGGCTCCGCTCACCAAGACGGCGCCCCCTGCTGACCGCCCCGACTCCTGCCTCGGCTGCAGCTCGCTCACACCTGCCTCCAAAACCATCGTGACCATCTGCGCCGCGTGTGGGGGATTTAAGGTCAGTGGCGCCCGTGTTGCGTAACCCGCCGCCACCCTGTGTTTGGTGTCAGAGCAGCGATCGGTCCCACGGTCCTTCTGTCTAACGTGCGTATCAGCAGCTGAGCTCCGCTCTGCCAGTGTTTCCAGCTGATTTGGATCTCGTGAGTGACGCCGTCGCCGCTGTCGCGCTCCTGCCTTCTGTTCACTGCCGGACCTAAAACTTGGGAGCGTTCTGGTCTCTGCGAGCGGCTCCATCTGAATGTCATCAGTGTATTTGCTGTTTTTACAACCAAAATGATGGAAATGTGCATACAGTGCGTAAAACCCTCCCAGTCTGAGCTGAAGGGTTTGGTTGCTTTTTTGTGGAAATGTTCTTTCTCTTCCTTTTGACTGACCACCAGCTAATTCATCAACTTCATTTTCCATTTTACAGCCTTTCCAAAAAAAATGTTGTAAAGTTTTTTTGCTTGTCTGTGAATGACTGGATCAAGAGTTAAACGCGTAGCTCCACCTGCTGGTGGTGCATTTAGGAAAAGGAAGTGGGGCCCTATGGCTGGGCCCCACAACTTTAAAGGCCTTTTTGAGGGTCAAGATGTGGTTTTAGGGCTGAGGTTAGAATTAGGTTTTGTTACGGATTAGAGCAAAGGTTAGATGTGTGCCTTTATTTTTAATAGTTAGGGTTAGGGGCAATATTCCAATGATGGGGCCCCACTTTTATAGCACCGCAAGGGAGTGTGTGTGTGTGTGTGTGTGTGTGTGTGTTACTCCTCTCTTCACTCACCCCTGTAGTGGTAAAATATTGTATTTCTTTGTGGCCATTGGAAGTAAAAACCCTGGAATATTAGAATATTCTCTCTATATATTTAAAACGTGTTTCGAATGATCTCTCAATGTTTCTTTAACCAATCTAACTGCCATATTGTTTTTGACCATTCAACAGGGGACGCCGTATATTCCGACAGGTGCTTCAGGGATACCTGCGCTGCCACGTAAGTGTATTCAGCTGCGCCGCCGCGTGCACGCTGCATGCGCTGTCCTTCGCATGCTTTACATTGGGTGCATGTTTGCTGTAGCGGCCCTCGTTTGCCTCCAGAGCGGTGCCTTTTTAACCCAGCAGATCAGGGCGTCGTCACATCACCGTGCAGAGCCGCCTCTGCTGGTGCACACAGCTTGGCAGCGGAGGAACCTCGGGCCCAGCTCGGTTCTGGAAGTACCTGCGGCTCGGCGAAGGCGAATGAGGAGTCGCCGCTGCTGGCGGTGGAAGGAGGCGACGGACTAGCCCGTCTCTTAGCCGACCTGCTGAGCGTTCCCAGTGCACAGATGCAGCCGGAGGCAAACGTGTACGTACCCATGAGCCCCGCTGTCGCAAGCGATCTCAAACCGGTGGATTCACGGCGGCAGAGGAGAGACGCCATCTATGAAAACTGTCTCAAGTGTCAGAGCCGGCACTGCCACCCTCCGTCACGGGTCGGACCTGCTGAGATGTACCACAACGGCAACGCGTTCATCCCACAGACGCCTTTAACTGGGAAGAAGAGCCAGGAGGAGCTGCCGTGTCCTGGTCCCAGTGATGGAGAGCAGGGCGTGGAGGGACGGCGGCGCCTTGAAGAGGCGGAGGGCCCGGCGTCGACCAGCGAAGGTAAGAGGCCTCTTCAGCCGACAGCAAAGATCAGCGTAGCCTTTGGTTCCAGCTCCTCCGGCCTTTTCAAACGGATCCTCTCTTTCATTTTGTCCTGATTTTCTTTTTATCTTCAATAAAAAACCCTTTTCTCTTCATCTTTTGTTGAATCAACGGCGTGTCCTGTGATCTGATGCTTCCGTTTGCAATGTCTTTTCTGCCGCTGAGCTTTCTAACAACCTGTGGAAACAGTCGCTACACAGTTCACACGTTTCTCTGGGCATGTCTGAAATACAAAGAAACCTCCCCATATTTACAGTAAGTGACGGCAGCATGATAACAGTATGATCCATACACAAACAAGCTAACAGTTGGTCATCGGTTCAGTAATGAGCTCAGGTTCAGTGTGAACTTGTCTGTTCTTTTGTGGACAAACTAATGTGATGCTTGCAAATAACCTCTATACTAAAACCGTAGTGAAGTCAGTACATCAGGGTATCGGCTGGTAAATAAGAAATGATTTGACAGATGTGTGTGATTGGTCATGGAGGGATGTTTAGAAAAATGCCACTTTTGGTGATGGTGACAAGTGTCTAAATAGGTTTTTCATATTTAATCGTGTCTCTTTCTGCCCAATAAAATACCAATACCAATTATTAGGAGGATGCTTTGATGAGGTTTTACATTTGCACAGGATGAAAATGAATTAACCCAATCGTTGCATGAACCTCTTCTTTTAAGCACCACCTCTTTTTCTGATTATTCGGTTGCCTTTAGCACCAGGCAGCAAAACTAGATTATTTTTCATCTGCGCAATAGTCTGTTGTTGTGAGATGATGAATCTGTCCCAAGGTGTTTGTTGCAACCAGATCAGTGGATCTGCAGGTATTTGTGCGTTTTATGCCCTAAGACTCACAGTGGGATGATTTCATCAGATTTAGGAACTTGATGATTTCTCATGTTTAAATCACTCGGTGTCTTTCTCTCCCAACAGAAAAAAGGCTCAATAGCAAAGAGGAAAGACGCCGGACTGACCCTGATTATGAAGTTATGGAGTCACGGAAGACGGAGAGGAACACGGAGGTGAGATGCCATCATCAGCTTCTGAAACGTTTTGACAATGTAACACATTCTGCCCTGTGAGTGAAGCCATTTGATTGGGACGGTTAGAAAAAGCAAGAAAAGCCCATGTTTCAAAGTGGCTGAATGTCTGATAGAGGTGTTTGTTTGGGTAAATATCGCCTTAGATTAGTCTCAGTTGTCAGGTTGTTGGTATATGCTTGTGTTGACACTAGACTAGACTGTGGTGTGTTTGATTTGTGCCGCCCGTTATAGAGGATGTGATAAATAGGTCTCGTAAAAGGTGACAGTGAAGCTACGTAACTGGTTTACCCCATTTCCTGTTTACGGGCCGATCGAATGGCAGATAAATGCATTTTCATGGTCATAGAATGTACATCTAGACGCGTGGTTGGGTCTGTTTTCAGCCCTAAAGCCTCAGAACTCCGCTACGAGTGGCAAGTTTCCACGTGTAATAACAGCAGAGTCGTCGGCTGATGTTCGTGACAGACTTCGGGTGTCACGCTCGTTATGTGCAGCCGTGATGGTGACCCCGCGGAGGAAATGGCCCCTCGGCGAGTCTGAAAGCAGTGTGGCAGCACTCCACCACCAATTTTCACACCACAATAGAGGTTCCCACAATGGCCGCCTGGAATCGGAGATTATAGAGCACGAGTTGAAAGGCACGGTTATCCATCTGTGACGACGAGGCGCCGCAGCCTGTGTTTCCACATGTAAGACTCGGCCAGTGTTCCCAGCGGATCAGCCTCCCTAACGCACAAAACGGCGGTCGCATGTGTGCCGTAATGACTCAATGCGCGGGGTGCAGCCGCCGCGGTGGGTAATCAACTGCGATTTCTGTTCCTTCAACGCAGGCAGAAGAAAAAAGCAAGTACGAGCCAATGGGCAGCTGCAGTCAGCAGAGGTTCCTTCAGGAGGCTGAAGGTGAGTGGACTGAGGTCAAACATGGCGGCTCTGACTGTGCTGTGACCGAGCATCAATGCCCGGGGCAGGTGACGGCGCCGCTAACGTAGCTTAGCGTTCAGAACAAAAAGCTGATGATGAGAGGACGGTCTGGTTCTCTAACATCACGTTTCCTACTGATATTATTATTATTAGCTCTTGTTTTTGACATGAATGTAATACTAATGATGCGACCGACTGGAGCCGCGCTGATGTGTCGGTTGAAACGGCATTAATTTTCTGAGGAGGCGTGTGAAGCGAACACGGGATGAGTCCTGTGTAATTTGTGTTGCCGTTAAGTGTCACTCGGAATAAATAGCTTGGTTCAGCATCCTCTCCTCTCATCCCAGAGTGAATATTAACGTTTTGATCTGCGTGCCGTGCAACGCCGCAAGTGCGTGAGTCAACTGTGAAGGAAGAAGCGGATGAGTAGCCGACGAGAGCGAGCGCCGGTGCCCTGACGCGCGGCGGGAAGGCGCTCGGCCACTTAAGCGCCCCACGCCCAGAAACAGGGCCCCCGCCTGATGCGCGCCGGCTCCACGTAGTCCCAGCAGCTGTCACAACGAGGCGCCGAAGCCATCAGTCATGTTCGTGCTCTTGTACACAGGGCTCCGCCTGGCTCCCGGGTCCTCCATCCCCTCATCCTGCCTCAGAGGAGGTGTCGGAAGGTGCAGGAGGGTCACTTCAGGCTGCTGTGAACATGAAGGCTCATTCATATAATGCTACGGGGCAAAATGTAGTGTGAAAGCAGCTTTTATCCTGATTTAGAATCCAGATAATGGCCCAAGACATGTTTTGTTGGTTCTATCCAGGCTCAGCGGGTTTCCTGGTGTCCTCTTGTTTGTCAATCACTCCTGCATCAATCACACTTGATCTAGAAAACAAGCGGTGGTTGGTTGGGCATTACTTACAGTCATGAGGACATTACACCTACCCGTGGCCTGGTTGCAGACGTTAGCCAGCAGGTTGGGAGCCCTAAGGAGGGATCATGGCCTGTCTGGGAACCTAAAGCCGCTGGGGGGACATCAGGGGCGGCAGGTGAAACCCAAAATGGGAGTGAGACAAGTGTTTTTGACACGGTTTTGCCTCCATACCACCGTTTAGTGTCTCCCTGCTGAGTAGAAAGCCATCCTGAACAGGCCTCCCGCCTCCAGGACCGGGCGCGAGACCACCCGTTCCCCCTTAAAGCCGCTGCCTTAGTGAGGTTGGGTCAGTAAACTCAGTCAGGTGTAGCCCAACGTCCCTCCTCAAAGCCTCACACAGGGCATTATTGAAATGCCTCCCAGCTCTGGAGCTGCGGGCAACCCCACTGTTGTAATGGCAGCCATTATAAAACCACGCTCCTGCAAAGGGGCTGCTCGGAGACTGATCAATTAGGTTTCAGGCCTCTGCGATGCTGCCAAAGGCTGCACCCAGCGAGGCTCCGCCGGCGTCTAATGGCTTCTGGCTGATTGTACGAGCGTCCCCTGTGGTGGGAGCCTCGGAGCCGCTGATAACGGACCAGTCAATAGCAGGGGACGTCCTTTGTCCTGAAATGTTAGATAATACCAGCATCAATGCAAAAATGAGAGAACTGCATTTAGGCAATTGTGTAGTTACAGCTCGACTATTACACACTGCACACACACGAAAGTTTGACTATGGAAACTAAGGGATTACAATAGAAAGCAGCTGACACAGACATTTCTACTGCTAGAAACCATTAATTCATGGAAATAAACATTCATCAACCAAAAAACAAATATTAACAGAAAATATTCTTCTATATTAAGACAGGCACGTACAAATTAATATGAATTAAACATAGACATTGAAGTTCAGTTTTAATGCAGGAGAAGAGACTGTCCTCAGGTTTCTCTCCGGGATCTTTCTCCTGTTGTAGATTACAGGGATATTTTTTGGAATAATATACATCACAGGGCTAAAATATGTGCATAATTTACTCAGCGGTTCTGACTCAGTATAAAGACATGGAGTCAGACAATTTATGCAGCCGGCACTGAACTCAACTGTGCACCTTTTATCCTTGGTGGCTTTCAGGTTTATGACGGGTAAAGCTGACAGAGGCTTCGCGAAGTCAATAGACACCATTCATCAAGTGCAGTAAATTACACAAGACAATGCACTTCATGCAGCATCGGGGCGACGGTTTGTGCGACGGAGAGGCTGCTCCGTGTGATCGTTTGCTTTGGTGCTTGCGCGTGAAGCCCTCGTTCCTGCTGACTCCACTGTTTGATCAACTGCATGGATTAGCGAGGCTTTACCTGTGTCTGTGCAGAATGTTTCTGTTGAAACTGCCCGTTTCCAGCGCAGATAATGGACTTATTATTTGACGTGGCTCCTGGTGCTTTGCACGTGTGGATGTGGCCACCGTTTACAGCAGTCTGACAAACTGCCCTGGCGGTTTTATTAAAGTGGCAGTAAGCTGCAGGTTTCTACCCTATTGCACAAAATGCCTATAATATGGCCCAGAATCTGCCTTTGGGGACACAAGCTAATAACGTCTAATTATGCTCTGGGGCTGAAGGGGAAGTTCAGTGAGATGTACAGTAAAATGCTGATCTCACACGTGCTTTGCTGTTTGACTGCAAATGAATATTTAACATTAAGCTGCTCAGTATTGATGTCTCAAGAGTGTTCCAGCCTGGAGTGGATGTTTTCCAGCTTTTAATTAAGGTATTATGACTGTGTGCTTTAATATCAGCTGCTGTTTATATGCTTCTATACTGTCTTTAAATTAGGGTCATAATGTAAAAACTAATTCTCTTTGGCTGTTTCATGTGTTTATACTCTGACACTTGGTCATAGAGTTTAATTAAAGTTTAAACTACTGATTATTGAGTCAGGCAAAAGATTAGATTGTTGGGTTGCAGTTGTTGGGTCCAGTGAGTGAGCGAGAAAACCACTTTCCTGTACGAACAAGCTCCATCTTATGAGGGTTCCACTCTTGCGTTTGCAGGGCCAGTGTTCGTTTTCCCCCCAGATGCGGCACTTCCCGAAAGGTCGCGGAGTGAAGGTGTGACATATGTGAATATCCCTGTTAGTCCCACGTCCAAGAAGCAGCTCAACTACATGGAGCTGGAGCTGCAGGAGCCTGGACTCGGCACCCGAGGGACTGCGGCGCCGCCACCAGCACAGAGTGAGGACGCATCCCAAACAAATCAGCTATGAACAGGGTTGTATTACGTAGTCCAGACTAAAGCGTCGACCTCAGACGAAGGAGTTTTAGTTTCTTAGCATCTTTAGTATATGGAAAGACCAAGGACACATTGAAGAACATCTGAAAAAGAACAAAGAGAATCTTTGGGACTTTGCAGCAGCACAGTTTTTAAAATGTGATTTCTATTTAAATTCTGTAGCCTAATTTTAAACGCAATCCAGTATCTGCATCAAGCGAGGATGAAAAGTGACTCTGCACTGTGATTTTCCTGTAATTTCATTCTACTTAGAAGAGAGTAGAGTTACAGGAATCGCTCTGAAGCCATTGAGCTGATTTGGTCTGGTCTCGCTGTGAGACAGCTGAGTCCTTGTCACTAGAGACGCGGCAGTGAGCTGTAATTGACAGATAAGTCGCCCATTAGCGTCACAGCCCTCAGGAACACGGAGGCCGCTCCAGCTCCGACACGAGGGAGGTTAATATCTGATGTCAGCGGGACAGTTTATATCGTGGCATGTGGCCTCATTAATTTGTCACCTGGGAGGAGGGGTGCCCCGCGTCGCCGCTGACAAGGGGTCACGGGGCATTCAAATCACAGCTGCGACTTCACTGGCTCTAATGGGATCCTCATCCAGCGACTGGCTTTGATTTGTCCAACTTTACGGGCCGGCGAAAGTCTTTCAAGCAGGAAGAGGAGATACAACGGCGCAGGGATGTTCATGCACATTCAGGGCAATTCCGTCTGTGTGATTAAAGCCAGGCACCACATTATCATAATGCACATGACAGACAGTGCGTGAGGGAATTATTAACGGCCTCGGTTCGCTCATCTGCATTTCCCTGAGCGTTGGATGGTGACACTGGCCTGCACACGATAAACAAGGGAGGCCAAAGAGCCACTTCACTCTGAACTCATCTCAGCTCAAGTCACATTTCTTTAGACATTCATCAGATTCGGAATTTTAAATGTGAAGTAATGTTCAGCAATAGTTCTTATGCCAATAGGTTTTGTGCACAATAATTTCTTTTTAAATGAACGTTATATTTCATCGAAAACACTGGAGAGCAAGGCCAGCCCCCCTCCTCACATCAGTTAACCCACCAGTCACTACCTGACAACTGAGTGTAGCTAACTTAGTTCATGACTCCTTTAACGTCGAGGACCCACTTGTGCGTGTGTGTTGCCAGGAAAGACGTCCACCAGATACGCCCAGATTGACATCACTGCCACGGAGACGGCCCACAAGGTGGGCACGCAGCACGCGCTGGGCCGGCAGGGGGGCCTGCACACGCTGGAGCTGAGGAGGAGGGCCACGCCGCACTGAAGCCCCCCACGAGCGCAAACCTGCAAGAAACGCCCAATCGCTCCGCGCTGTGGTATGGGACGTGTTTGGGAGAACAGAAGCCACAGAGGGTTCATTCGCACCAGGAGGACAAATTCATTTCTTTCCACATCATGAAACCATGATCACGAAACTCCACTGTGTTCAGACTGAAGTCAAACGTTTCAGTCTTACTCAGGTTAGTTGATGGCTTGGCATAAAAATACCACCTCGTACTTTAGAAAACCTTCAGTGTGAAACATAAATACTGTTGTCATTCAGAAACAGGTGTTAACCAACTGTCTGTATTTATATATTGATGAATTTCATTTAAATGAACAGATTGGAGTGATGTCTTTTGTTTTGTGTGTGTGTGTGTAAATCTTTGTACTTTATTATGTAAACACATTCGGTTGCTTTTTATAGAGTTACTCATGTTAGTGTATTGTTTGTCTCTATTTTGCTATATGTAAATATGTTTTCCTTCCAACTGATCGACATACACTTTGATGGTGTATGTACAGAGCTGTATGGAAGAAGTCGAGAAGTGCCTGTTACCCTTTTGTACATTATATACAATGCCGTGTTTCATTTTATAGCGCTGGATCATGTACAGTGGAAGTGGAATGTAATCCTGCATGTACTGCTGAAATCCAGTTTGCCATCACATCATTAAAAAACCCTAATGATTGAAGTCAGTTTTTTACGTGATAAATGAAGAGAATTTATTCTGCATTTGTTCTAATGAATAGTAATGATTTGTGCCTATTAGGAGCTGGGTCTGCCATCCACTCTTGGCTTCTTGGTTTTACACATGCAGCGTTTCAGAGCCAATTTTTTGCTGATTTCAGTCAACTTGCAGGCGTTTACTTGACCACACACTTACTGTACCAGTGGCCCACTGGGCCCAGTGGTCTGGAGGAGGCGCGGATATTTAAATATGGACACTTTTTAGCACCAGTGACCCAATTCATGTATAAATAGACAGACACACACACTAATAAGACCTTAAATTCTGCACGGCCAGGGTAAACTGGGAGAACTGTGTTAGACCAGTCATTTATAATAATAATTGAGTTAATGTGTGTCTGGGGATTTACTGTATTTAACTACGATTTGTCTCAATTTGAGCCTAAACATTTTGCGTTAGCGATGTATTGCGATGTGTGTTAGCTACTTAGCTATGTTTTAAATGTTTGATAGCGTCCTAGTATACAGTAGTAGTAAGATAGTATACAGCCCAGTACATCACAGACACTGGGTGAGTGCCTGCTTGCTGAAACCCGGGTATGTCTGTGCCACCCGATATACAAACCATGATCTGCTATGGTGCGAGGTGACAGCATATGAATAATGTAACAACAAGATGAGTCGTGCTGAACCCTGAAGGTGGACATAATAACAGGAGCACCAATAATTCTTCAGTGTGCTGTAAACACTTCTAGCTGAAAAAAAAGTGGATAGAGGACCACAGCGTGTCTTGTGTATTATTTTCAGTGTGTTGCTAACAGTTCAAATGAAACCTGTCCATCAAGGGACGAGTAACAGCCAAGTCACGTGATTCACACTGACTTGTCACTTGCACTGTGAACATTACAGGCAGTGACCTGGAGAAAGTCTACGACGCAGCCAAGTGTCTCATGAAAGCTCATTTACTCGTTAAATTTAGCCGGAGAGCAGGGAAGTGAGGAGTAATTGGCCGACTCTGTAGTCAAACGGTAGAAATTAATGTTAATGCCACGTTGTAACTGGTGGCAGTAGTTAAATGAACTATGCAAATCCACAGACAGCTTGTGTGTAATTACTGGGCCTGTTTTGCGCGTACGAAGCAGCAGTCGAGCTCCTCTGGGCTGAGTTTTGTAATCTTTCCCACTGCGTCCACCAAAAGGAATACGCAAACCTAATTTAGGCTGCCATCTGGCTAGCAGATCTGGAAACTCACAATAATAAAACCTGCTCAGTTTAAAACGAGACGAAGGTTCCAACCTAAAGCTAAGTATCAACCTTTTATGACTTGGTTATATAACGAGAACCTAGAGTTTAGGTTGGTCCCGAGGATGATGATGATGAGGCTTCAATTAGAGCCCCATCTGAAGTAGCTTCACTGCAGGTCTGTTGTCTTTGTACTAGACAGGCCCTAAAGCTGGATGCAGACTCTACGTTGGGGCTGTATAACAGTCAGGGACCTTTCAGTTCTGGTCCTTGTTCTGTCTCGATTACCTGAAATCGCCTGCTTCGCTTCTACAAAAATTACATCTGCTGAATAAATAATCACTGGTCGCAAATCAAACTGTCCGCTTTACTTTGTCGGTCGTATACTTGCTTGTCGAAAAACAGACTCAAACATCTCCATCTATTTAATTATTCATGCAAGGTCATTTTTTGTTACTTCACCACTGATCCCGCTGCTTCTTTCATCAGATCACGAGAAACTTAATTTCCTAAAAAGCACAGGGACTGCGAGAAGGGCTGGTGTTTATATCAAGGGCACCTTAAGGCCGGACTAGAAAGTCCTGTCATAAAAAGCATTAACGAATCAACAGGAACACGGCATATATTAAAACTGAGCTTCTGTGGACAGCTGTGTATTTCTCAAACCATAAATCACCCCTTTAATTCAGTCTGGCATTAAGTTGCATTCAGTACAAACTTTCTGATCAGGAGGCGGGAGTTTGAATTTCTGTGCTGCCCTCAGTGCAAACAGTAGGTAACACGTTATGTCCAGTATGAAATCTAAGCAGACGTGTCGCTAAAGCTAAAGCTAAAGCCTTGTTTCCCGATGACTGCGTTCCCCTTCCTCACCACATCCTGTTCTTCATGTCTGTCTGCAGCAGTAGATGTGATTACAGCAGCACATGCTCTTCAGGTGGCGCCTGGCACAGCCGCAAAGGGCATTAGAGGCACTAGCATGAGTTACCGACCTAATGAGTCTCATCTGACTGTGACGTCCTACTGTACTCTCCGGCCTCAGCCTCTTCACAGCTCGCGCCCTCCAAATCCATAAATGAATAAAATAAAAGCAGTTGATTTCAGCTTAGAAATCGTTCCGCAGTGTTTAACCTCACAAGTTCACTTAGCGCTGAACAATGGCCTCTTCACCTCCGCACTGATGCCCCAGCACACAACTTCATGGCTTCTAAGTAAATGTTATGCCTCCACAAATAGCAGCTGATGGGTTTATCTGTCGCAAGAGATTTGTAGCAAACGGTTCGAGCCTGCAGGTTTTAGTAGCATTTCCAAACAGCAACCCAATAAACTGCAGCCGCTGACCTTTTTGTTCTGGTCGTTGGGCCCTTGTCATTGGCCTTGTTCAGCACAACTCGATTACGACCCCTAATGCCTCACACAAACACACAAAGAGCCTCTTGCAGCCAGTGCCCACGAGGCTTCTTGGGAGGAAATGCCTTAATCTCGTTCTTTTTTCCACTATGGAGGCTTCATTCTGTCTGCGATGCAGCCGTTATGTCGTCTGATCTTCATGTGCGTTTAGTTTTTCCCCACTTATGAATGTGATCATGTGTTAATAATAGTGTGTTCATTACATTCTATTTATTAATTGGGTTGTTCATGCCCACAGGCCGTGCTGTGGATCTACAACTATCACGGTGCCAAACATCGATGGGATCATCTCTGGCCATGGGTGTGATGTATTTTAGCTTGTGAAATTACTCACATCACTGCGGCAGCCAACAGCTGTTAGATCTTACTAATAATTGGAGAAACAGCAAATATTATTGTGCGGCTCCTTCTCTGACCACTGCTGCTGTAGTCGCTTTGTTGTCTGCGAATTAGGTAACGCACCAAATGGGGACCGGAAGCTCGTCTGCTGACTGTTAGAACAAGGCAGAGCAACAAAGTGCTTCTTTAGCTCAGCCCTAAATCACGTCAGCTCATTTTCAACACCTTGCTCTGTGGATGGAATCGATTCACGTCGCTGCTCTGTTTCCACTCAAGCAAATGTCGTCAGCATGATTCAGATGAAGTTGGATGTGAGAGTCAGAGATGTGGTGATTTACAAGCAAAGGAAGATGCAGGAGTTTGTGTGAGGAAGCCTTGTGTTGCTTTATTTGGCATCATGAAGCAGGCGTCCCTAAAAAAGTGACCAGAGAATGTGCATTTTACACGCAACCGTCCCTTTTCCTTGGCTTGTGCGCTAATTTAACCCCATATTCGGGTAAAAATGATAATTATAGTAGCACTACAGTTAAATCATAATTGATGCAAATGTATGTTGCTCTTGTTATTGTGGCAGAAAATACAGTAGCGTGTGTGAAAGGAGCAGCAGCTCTCGGCGATGTGACACCAAACGCATTAAGAACACGGCATTGTTCCGACACAGACGAGCTAAAATGCGGAGTAAGAGCTGAGTTCTGATCCGCACACATGACCAGGTGAAACTTAATGGTGAGCAGCAGCGCCGGGACCGGGGCCGAGGCAGAGACCTCGGTGCTGCGTTACATTATGTCTGACACCGACAGAGACCTGCTCAGGAGAACGCGCTCTTATGGGTCAGTGAGTGGAGATCCAGAACCCCTCTGGACCTTTAAGGCTTAAATAACCCTCTGCAGCACCAGCCCGCGCCTTTCTTTACCTTACAGTACCATCATTCTCTGCTCCGTGATGTTTTCATGGGGTCCCAGCATGATGCCGGGCCGAAAATGCAGCCTTTCATTAGCTCTTCAAGGCCCGACTCAAAGGAGGCGCATCACGCGCGGAGCTGATTCACAAGGATTTGGAGGCGAAGGCTGTGAAAACGCACAATCGTGGCTCGAAATGTAGGTGGAGATTATTCCTGCGCTCTCGGACCCGCGAGCAGATGCTGTAATGCTCCCGCGCTGATCTGACGACGGTGACACGTCTGCTCCAGAGCAGACAGAAAGTCCGGTCTCCTCAGGACATAAACACCCAGCGTCTCAATTACCGATGCCTATTACGACCTTCAACGAGTCCAGAGCACCTGCTTCTCTTTCAATCACGATCTCCTCAATGTAACTGCACCGCTTTAAAAGCCACTAGACGCTTTCACCATTTTCTCCTCTCAGACAGAAGACGCCGGCGTGGGAGGGGTGAGAGCTTCTGCAGCTCAGCGTGCCGCCGCTAACACACACATCGCAGTGATGGACCTACGCAGCGCCGCTGACACTCACACATAACTGGATCAGATATACTTCACAAAGCGCTGGCAGCAGGACGCGATGATGAAACATAATGGCCTGTTCGGCTGCAGCGGCCATATTGATGCGGCGGGATATTAAAAAGGTACTTTCCACATCGATTAGTGCTCTGCAGACACGCTGTTCATCCAGGACAGATACAGTAGGCAGCGTCCTGTCACTTCAGAGGATAATGTTGCTCTGGACTTTAACTCATGATGTCATTAGACGTTTTAGACACAGTTGCGGATGCATCTTTGCGTCTTCAGCCTCACTTCCTGTATCGTCATCAGTGCCAGCAGCTGCCGCATTCACGTTTTTTCCCCCTCGGCTGCACACGTGTCCAGAGAAGCCGTCGCGTGGTTGAAGGTGAGCGGATTGGAAGCGGTGCGTGTCGCATGAACTCGCCCAAACAACAGCAGCAGTGTGAGTGGTTCGCAGCAGCGGGACAACGCTGCGAGTCCACTTCTCTGACACAGATTCTGTTCTTCTGAAGGATTTAGTGTAAAATTCACATGAGCTGAAGCTGGAAAAATATGATCAAAGTATGAAGGCTTCAACAGAACTCGACTGCCCCTCAAAGCATGACGCGGCATTTTCTCTGTGCGTTACTGTCTGTATAGTATTACACACGCTTTCACTTGTAAGTAAATAGATTGAGCTTTGGTGCCGTGCCACAGAACTACAGCAGCACAGAGGCCAAGTCATTATAAAGCAGTTAAGAGACTGAGTGTAATTAAGACACCGGCTGCAGGACTATCACACTCACTTACTGCCCTGCCGTCAACAATAACATCATCAGCGCTGGAAGCCTCGTGCCACGCGATGCGATGCCACCGTCAGCCCTTCACAACCACGAGCTTTGGTGGATGTGCATAAAACGGGAAAGCAGATAACCGCAGGCTTCCTGACACAGACCTGATAATGGGTTGAAGAGGGGACACAATCGATAGGGCTGTCACCACCGTGGGCCGGGAAACCAGCTGTACTCCTGAAACCTGCAAAGGTCGACCTGGTCTCTGAGAAACACAGACTGACTGCTACGACACTGGAACGGTCAGGGATGTGCAAACATACCATGATATGACTGTGATGACATCAAACAGAAATGTATTTTCTGTATCATTTAAATAAATCTTAAAACTTTCTTGATTAACAATCGCTGAATTTACCCATTTCCCATCTAATTTGGGAAATACAGATGCATTTGTTACATTCTACAACCTGTGTTACGTGTTTATCGATGTGTGGGTGACGTAATTGCTTTATTTGCCACGTACTGCAGAGAAAACAATCAGGCGAGGCAGGAGAGTTATCTGCCTCATCGTCTTATGAAGGAAGCAGGAAGTCGCCGCTCTGCCATAAAACCTGTCTTGTTCTCTCCATAAGGAGCAAACCTGTATTAAAACTGATCAGAGCAGAATTTGGTTCTAAATACAACCTGAAACCTCAGCGCCTCGGCAGCCATGAAGCTCCCCATGCGTCACTGGACCCACATTATTTTTAAACAGCAGCAAGTCTCTAGATGTAGATTGTCTCACCTCAGTAACTGTGAACAACAGCGATGCTGGGATATTATTCTAATCCTGCTTTTGGAACGGCTGGTGAAATGCTGTTCTGAATAAATCAAAAGTACCACAAATTAAAGCCACAAAATTGAAAAGAGGAAAGGATCCTGCTTGTATGAATCTGGTCTGCACTCAAAAATAATAACCAGTAAAGGTTCAGTGTTGATTGGTCATTTCCAACCCTGGATTTAGAAAATCTTTTCTTTTTTTTCATTTTATGAGATTCCTGCCTTTGTACGTCACATTACATTATTGTTATACCTCAGCTGTTTCATATTCAGTGTTTCTCAACTCGAAATGAACATTGATGGATTCTAATAAAAAACAAAAAAGAAAAAAATTCTTAAATTTAATCACTGTCTTTTCACAGCACATCGAAAACTGAGCATGCATTCATACTGATCAACATACTGCAGACTGGGTTCAAAGCACACTGGCGCCTGGAACACTGAGAAATGGTAAAACCTACAGTTTGAGCGTCCGGGCCGTGCGGGTCGGCCGGCACCAACCTCTCACCTCTTCTAACCCGGCCCGTCTCCCCGGAGGCCTCGGCGCACGCGTGGAAGCAGCTGCTTCAGCATTACTGATGCTCAAATGAGCAAAAAGCTGAAGCTTGTTAGGGTTCCGGCTGCAGTGATGTGGACGAGGTCTTTCATTATTAACAGGAAGTAAAAGCCTGTAATAGTAATCAGTGGTCATTTTAGCGCTTCTGCTTCTTTGCTTTTGGTTTTTGGACGTTCTTAAGAGAAACATTCAGAACAACCTGAGCTGGAAACTAAACTTCCATCTTTTTTGAAATGCACTGCTCTCAACAGGAAAGTCGGGCCTACAGCTTTGTTTGGGTGACAGGAGGAGTTGTTGCACAGGAAATCAGAAGTTGTGGGACCTTTTGTAGCTGCCTGTAAACACACCATCAAAGAGGCGACCTTTGATGTTCTCCGTCTTTGTAGGATTGAGGCAACTCCATCCAGAGGCACCAAGCAGCAGCCGGACACGTGTCCCTTCTCCGAGTGCAGCTCTGGGCCGCTGATCCCCGGGCTCGGCGGTTTATCTTCGCTCAGACATGCTTCAGCACTTAAATCTCACCGCCGCTCGGACCACGGAGGATTTGGAGAATTGTGAGGAGAGAGAGCTCAAAAACGTCAATCTCTTGCACTCAAAGGGCGAAGCAGGTGCACAGAACAGGGCTCCGGGTCCGAGGGGAGTGGGAGATTTGGATCGAGGTGAGTCTTTCCTTTTGTGCAAAATAAATTGGTGGCTGTAGATTCTTTCTCTATTTTCCATAAGAAGTGTCAGCGATAACCTGGTATCAGTGCATATTTGGCAGAAACGCCCACGCTGTCGACTTTTCTCTTGTAGATTCAGTTTGAGATGAGTAATTTAACAGTTACATATAAATCAGCCTCTGTGTTTAAGGTTAGAGGAGGATGGGTTTTGTTTGAAGGCAAATAAGCGCATTGAATCTGCAACAGCTGCTGAATGCTTCTGTGTGAAGTCAGTCCAGCATCTTCCTGTAAAGCAGATCACGATGAGCACAGTTGTCTGGAAGTTGAGTTGTTGCATCTGGACTAGTACGTCCTCAAGTGGACGACTGAGACTCTTAACCGACATTATGCAAAGTTCAAGTACAATAAAAAACTTTTGTTTTTGTTTCTTAGATGTTTGATCCTGTGTCTTTAAATCTCCTTCAAACTGACTCCACTTTGTTCTGGTGGAGGATGAAAAATGGCCAAAGTACCTGAGCAGGTGAATCCTTGCTGGACATTCACACACTCCAAACTAACTAACTTTAAGACTGTGGGGAAAGTTTTAGGAGGTCCAGAATAAATCTCTCGAGTCTTTGGAAAGTTACACCATAACGACGTCATAGGGCAAGATTTAGTTTGTGTTTATTTAGCTTTGATGGTTGTGTAATATAGACGTCCATGATCACATCCATGAGGTTGTTTTTCCTCCATTGCAGATGTGGAACAGGTGTGATGCTGGTAACACACAGAAAACATCTCCTGCAACGCTCCTCTCGGCTTTTTTCCCTCACTGTTTGTGAGTGGTCGTGTTTTCTGAGGGTGAACCTGCACCGTGCGCGTAAACAGATTATAAATTATGTATCCCCTCCCAAACACACACACTTTCACTTACTTGAAATTTCACTCCATCCTCCACTACCTGGGAGCACTCGAGCCAACCCAGCCTGGCATACTGGGAATGAGGCCGGATAAAATTCATGAGTTTCCACTTGTCTCAGAAAGTCAATAAGCGTTAGTGAGCTGGAGCAGCGGCGTGAACGCAGCATCTGAACGCGAGGAGAGGCACAGCAATTCGTCCCTACTAATGTCCAGAAACGCCTCACGCGCTGGCGGCAGCGGCCTTTGTGTGGTGCACTAACAGGGGCCGTATGTGTGCGTGTCTGTCTGCATTTAGACCAGGTACAGTCGGGATGATCACCCCTGTTTCATGCAGCACAAATATTAGCTGACATTTCAGGGAGTCAACAGCCATCTTCATTTCTGAGCCTGGCCTTTCCGTGCCTTGACATTTATCCCTCATTTGATTGGTTAAAGCAGACTTTCTACCTATCCCTTGTTCTCCATGTCTCTCTGAATTAGTCCAACTCGGCCCCCGGGGCTGCGAATAAAACGCCCCAGTGCTTTAAAGCATCTTGCACAACCCCACAACAAGCCCAGCGTTACCATTCAGGACGTTTAACACATCATTACATGTTGTTTGGGCAAATCAAGCTCGGAGTGCAACGCAGTGTTGCAGCAGACACAATGCTGAGCATTGTGTAAACACAGAAACTTCTCAGATCCATCACCGGGATGTTCGGTTTTAATTCAATTCAAAGAAGATGGGATGTATTCTGTGCACACTGCGTCCTGTGATTCATAACAGACCTAATCAAGCAAAAATAAACCAAGTGTGTCGCTCCTCTCAGGCCGGAGGCACATAGAAAGAATGTGGAGGAGTTTTCATGAAAAGATGAATTCAGAAAAGAAATTAGCCAATGTCTCACAATTTACCACGAAACGCTCCCAAGTCAGGAGCCTATTTTCAAACCCTTCAATGCGGCTTTAATGACCCTTTATTTCTTCCCCACTCGCTCAGTTCAGGGTAAATAATCCACTTTACTTCAGTGAAGGTAAATGTTGCCCTTTGTGACTATTTGACATTTTAAATAACAGATTATTATCCTTGGAAGTACTTTATGAATAAGTGTGTTTCTGATAACACAGTCTGGGCTCATCCGACTGAAGTAACTGCAGCTCTGAGTACTACACACTGTACACTCAGCTGTGTAGCCTCCTGTGGACTCATCACACAAAGGATGTAATTCACTATAATGCCTTAAATGTCCCACTCTGAGGCAGTACCTCCATCTAATCACTCGCATCACGTTTGCCTGAAATATCCCAGATGCAGCTTCACCAATGGGATTCTGACGTACAGACGTTCAGGATCCCCAGAGGATGAGCCCTAACGACTTCTTCCCTAGTCATCATTCTTTAGCATTAACACAAAAACTATTAGCACTAAGCAATGCATGTATGTATTTACAGTTCTAATGTACTTTTCTACTGATAGGAGCTAAATTTCACATCACAAACAAACATTTGTGTTTTAATCTTCAGGAAAGAGAAGCAGATGTTGATTTTTTAACTTCAATGCTTGTTTATATGATTAAGCAACATGATTTATGGGACGTCTCCGTGGCCCTTATCATGCATTTGCTTTGGCTCTTGGACACGGTTTGGAAGCCAGCTTACACTGTTAATGTCCCAGTGATGCAACAGCCGTTAAATTCTGATTCAGCTCCAGCGGCTGCGGCGAAGGAGCACCGTTACCAGTGCATGTGCTACTTTATTATAATCAGACGGAGCCATTGTTGCGAGGGGAATTCAATTTGTGGAGCGACTCGCTCGTCCCTCTCCAGCAGCGGTGGTCCTGCACGTGCGCCCCCCCCCCCCCCCCCCCCCCCCCCCCCCCCCCCCCCCCCACACACACACACACACACACACGAGGCTCTCAGATAATGTTGTCGGGACATCAGGGGGATGGCAGTGATCCATTATTTCATTTTCACGCGGCGTCGGACGTGCTTTTCACAGATGGCTGTGAAGATCCACTGATGTATGGCCGCGTCGCTGAGCCGGGAGCAGCTCAGTGAGCTGATAAGTGCTCCACAAAGCAGGCAGCCCTGTTTGCGTTGCCCTCTGTTGCTGCTCGGTGAAAGTCCAGAGCCGCCGCTCCCCATCTTTCACTATTCTACTTTCCTCTCACATAAAGCTCTTCATAACGATTAAGTCAAGGCTTTGCCAAAGTGTTGTAGAGACAGATGTTCATGTCCACTGGCTGAGACCTCAGAGCTGGATCTGGAGCTTTTATATTAATAACGTGCTTGATTCAAGGGTGTTCCATTTTTAACGTGAGGCTTTGTCTGAGTTTCATACAGCAGCTCCTTTCAGGGGACAATTAAAGCCACCTCGAGCCTGAAATTTTGATGAAGTCGTGTTCGATCTCACCTGTCTGTTCTTGATACGGCGCCACCTCCAAACCGCTGACAACCACCCTCAGAAGTCAGCCAGCGCAATCAGCTCATCGCCGCCAAGTGACGGCATTAATATTAATCTGGATCCTTTATCCGCTGCGATGCCGTGAGCTGAGGGGAAGCGTGGTGGACTGAAGGTCTGTTCAGTGGCTCAGCCGTGCCAGGTTCGATGCCCGTCAGCAACACAATGCTTCTGGAAAACGTATTAACACCTGTCTTTACTTTGTAGTTGTCTTGGTGAGTAATTATTTAACAAACAATTGAAGCCACTGCGATAATTTACTGATTTGCACCAGATCAGCAGAGCAGGTGGATACAATCACGGAAATCATTATCTAAATACTACAGACTGTGATTTCATGGCAACAAAACTACTAATTAAAGGAATTAAAAGGAAGATGAAAGTTTGTCATTGCTGCTGAACGCTGATGCATTAATCCCGCTTCTCTGTCACCATGTGCAACGAGGACAATATGCCTGTGTTTGATTCAATTAGAAAGAGCTGTTACTGTATAACACCCAGATAATTACTGTATGCTCAGCCCAAAGACCAGCAAATATATGATATGAACAGCTGTCAAAACTTTAGCAAGATTCATGTTTGTTTTGGCCTCTTTCTCATTGTCCTGCTCAGCAGATCATCCCCTGTTAATAATTTTCTAACAAATTTCCATTCACCACTTTTACGTGTTTTCTCAAAATTCTGGTCATTTGCACTTCATGGAAACACTTCTAATGTCAAAGATGCTCTTTTAAAATAATTTTCAACCAATTCAGCAACAAATCATCACGGACAAGCGGAAAAGTTCAATCTACAATCATGGAAACTGCATGGACAATACAACTAAGAAGAACAATACAGCTTATGTTCAAAGAAGTGAGATGTTTTGGCTCAAATCAGAAGTTGCTCAGGGCTGCCTCGAACCCTCAGCGGAGCACGGCGGAGGCTGTGTCATCGTCTGGGCCTGAGCTGCTGCCTCACGACCAGAATGACTTGGGTTTCACAGTGAGCTCAGCAGAAAGTGGATCATTGTCAATTTAAAAAAGCAATAAAAGCCTATTTATAGCTTGAATACACAATAAAATAATATAATAATAAGTTGACGTTATTGATCCCACATTGAGAAAATTATTCTCTGCATTTAGACCCATCCAATGTTTTGCAAAGGAACATTGTGGCATTGACTGTATAGAAACTCTATGGACAAATGTGTCCAGCATCCTGCAAACGTTTGACTTGTGGCACATCTGTAGCTGTAAATAAGCATCAGCTTCTGTATCATGGTTTGGTGTTTACTCACAGGCGCATCCACTCCCCCTTGCCAAAGAAACATATTCTTTAATTTAGTGCGTAATGAAGAGATTTAACCACTGTTTTTGCAGTTTTCAAAGTCCAGGTTTGTTCAGACTCATGATCACTTCATCACTTTGACTAATAAAAGCAGTTCTTACTCAGAAACGCTGAGCTTCTTGTTGGAGTTCTTCCAGACAGACGAGTCGTCAGCAGCCACTGACAGCACGTGCTCCACCCTGACGGCTCCGTACTGTAACGATGCATGAATTGCCTGCTTATTAATTGTATTGGCTTGGAGGCAGGCGACTCGTTCATCATTATGACTGGGTTCATTACTGAAGCCTGCTGCACCGTGCTGCACTCAGTTAGCTTTAAATTATTAATGCTTCTTATAGACTAGAATAGTGTTGGACAACAAAGCTAAATAAGTAAAGGTCTTGTTTTTGGGCATGCTGTGGTGTGAAATATGTCGTTACTGGAGGAAATTAGCTTGGATGTGAGTGGGCTTTGTGTGTCTATTATATAACTTTTGTTTATGTAACATTTTGCCAAATCAGCCCAGTCGCAAATCCTGTTACTTTATTTATTAAAGGCTTACTGTGTTTTTGAACTTAATCAATATCAAACAGGGACATAAATGAAAAAATAGCAGCAGGAGGTGCAGTATTACATGGAGCTGTGTGCACAGACTACCATGAGTTGAGTTGGACTTATTCAGGGGAAGCGTACAGAGCAAAGTGTGGCCCACTGTCTAACATCATCGCTTCACTCGCTCCATGGACTGTTTTTAAACGCCACATTCTTAGTGTTACTGAGAACCTAATTGTGGATCTGGCTCCGCTTGTGTGCGTTTTCTCATCTGATACCCTGAGGATCGCAGCCAGGAGGCTCATTGTTGTCTCAAGCGTCCAAACAGTTCTCTGTTTAAAACTCAACAATGCAAAAACATATTGAAAACAAAAGGTGTGAAACATGACAAGTAGCATCCTCCTAAAACTTTAGTAATAAAGTGCCTGTGGCAGTGACGGTCACTTTCAGGTTTGTCAGGTATTTACAGACACACAGCCATGAATCAGAGCACCTGCTGCTGAAGAAGGACCTGCTGGGATGAGGATGAACTTCGTAGAAACCTTTTTACCAACACTATTAATGAATAATTCCAAACTAAACGCCACAAATAAACGTCTAATTATGGCTGTAGCCGCCGCCTCCCATATTAATGTGCCAACAAAGGGTTCATGCTGAGCTTTCACTCAGGCGCCTCTCACCCTCATTGTTTCTTGTCAAGCCTCACAAGTGCCTTTGTGCTCATTAAGCACCACGCTGCCCCCTCCGCCGCCGTTCTTCAGAGACCATTTGTTCGCTCGGCTCTGCTTGACGGGTCGGGCTCCAGGCTGAAGTCCGGTTAATGCAGGCGCCGGTCCCTGCACCTCCCCAGTTGAGTCTCGCTCGCCTGAATGCGAACGACACGCCGAGGACGAGACGCCGACAGTTAATATTCTGAAGTCATTCCACGGAGTCAACAAGGTCACAGCAACAGACAGCAGCCACCATAAAATCTGCTCAATTCCTCCAGACTCAACTATAATAAATAAAACGCTACATGCCAAAAATGGGACAAACAAACAGAACTCTGTGGAAACTTTGATCTACTTAGTTAATTAGAGACTAATTATCAAATACGGTAAAAAAAATGAAATATTGAGATGAAAGAGCAAAAGTTGTAAATCATGCACTTGAAAAGCTCCTGCTCTTTCTATTTAAGGGTGAACATGTCACCTACAGTAAGACCCACGTACACGACCAGACCTAAAGGTTCATGTTTAACCATCTATCGGCGATTATGTTGATCGTGATTGGCCAAAAACGCTGCACACTCCTCACAGAGAGGCGTTAAAGGATGTGTGACTTCAATGAGAACGAGGGGATCAAGACGCTCCCACCACGCAGACGCCTATTACAATAATGACACTCACACCAACAGTCGAGACCAACACAAGTAGCAAAGTAATTATGGCTGAAAGCAGCAGCAGCGTTTCCCACTGAGTTGTTTAAACACTCCACACAGCTCGTAGGCGGCAGATGACTGCTACCTGATCGCCCTCCTCTCCAGCATCGCAAACATGTTTCCAGATGTTACTTAAAACCATCTCGGGAGAAAATGCCTCGTATCAAGTGCTTTTTGTGATCCAATCCAGCTGCGATCAGCGCACGGCGAAGGCGCCTCAGTGCAGGTCGGGCTCTGCGGTGCAGATGCTGACAGCTGTAGCACGCGCGCGGGGCTGCAGTGAGCTCAGTGGGGAGGGAACGAGGGCTTTTCTGGACGAGACGCCGTCTAGAGGTCACCTTAGACCCGTGAGGGCGCTGCTGCAGCGCTACTGGGAGCTGACACGGGCAGGAAGTGCTCCAGAGGTCACTGGTTGATCTGGATGAGCAGAAAAACACCTGTGGATGAGCAACATTATGGGCTAAGCTAATTAGCATCCACCTTTTTTGTGCATCCAATTTACCTTTGCGTCAATCAGCTTTTCCCACTAAATGTGTGTTTGGGGGAAAGCACCAAGTTCATTTACCTGTAGGGACTTTTGAGGTTGCAGGTTCTACTTCACTCATGTCATCTGTCACAATCTTACGATGAATTTTGTGCTCTGCATCCGGCTCATTCTGGGGGAGCAGTGACAGCTGCATGCAGGGGGCTCCGTGCCTTGCTCAAGGACACACCTGGTATCTCAGGCCAAGGCTCTACCCCCTGAGCCACCATTTTAAGTTTGCTGATAGTGATTGATAGTGGTAAATCTAACCAGCAAAGAAGGAATGATTTAATTATCTATGATTAAAATATTTTCTTTCTGCACAAAAACATACAACCTTAAGTGAATGTTTTTATTTTTACATACCTACATGTTAAAATAGGACGTACTTGAATGAAGTACTCATTTGTACCTACACTAAGATGATTGAATTAATAGAATAAAAACAATCTGAAACTAAAATGCTATGGCTTTACTCTGACCCTTAAAACAAGGCTGTGACTTCCATTACAGGCATGTGCGCTGCCCTGTATTGTGTTACTCTGCAGCCTCGTCTGCAGAGCCTCCTTCTTTGTGATGTTAGATGTTAGTCCTGGCATCAAGTGAACAGAGAGGTTAAAACTGCTGATGGTGATTTGGTGCAAAGGGGGAAAGGCTCCTGTCGGTTACTTGCAGAAAACGTACATGATAACATTTAATTTTAAAACTTGGATTATTTGCACTAATTGCAGCAGAATGCTGGAGTCCAACCTCCGCTGCTGGTGAACACAGTTGTGCGTCTGGATGAGGCCTGTCTCACCTTTAACTGAGCTCACGTCTTTACCTTCCCTCACTCACGTCTTCCATCCTCTCACACTCTGCCTCCCTCTCTGTCTCCTCCTGAAATCAAAACCTGCATCACTGAGCCTCACGTTCACAGATTTTTTTGTCTGCCAAGGGACTGAATCTGGTTTGAGCTTCTCCCTTCGCGCATCTATAGTATTTACAATTAAATTTCAACCCGGCTCGTCCCTTGCTTTTCTGAATTATACAATATGAAAAATTGCTCGGTGCTGGGGGCGGGGCAGCAGTGGGTGAATTTCATGGGAACGACACATGGGGCATCACTGGGAGCGAGAGAGAGCGCACCATGCTGAAGGACGGCGCGCTGCGGCTGGACGCACGTCAAGTCCGCGCACGAGTGGCGCAAAAACTGACGCACAGACTGCACGGGAAAGTGTTCCTTTGAACCAACTGAATTACCTTGAGGTGCCGTTGATCGACAGGCTGCGATCGGCCGCTAAAGACTCCAGAAAGTGAGGATCTTTTGCCGCGCGCGCCGACATGCCGTCTAATTTGTCCAGCGCTCCCGATGAACTCCGCCGTTATTAGCACCGAGCGTGGATTCACGCGACGCGCATCCTCTGCGCACACGGGCGCACACGGTCGGCATGGATTCGCCTAACGCCAGTGGAATAGACGCGTTCACGGTGATCCATCTGAATTCCTCCTGGAGCCCGGACAGTGGATATTCTATAGCAGCGATAGCCGGCATCGCCGCCCTCGTAAGTTTCCTCATCCTCTTTACGGTGGTGGGAAATATCCTGGTGGTGATCGCCGTGTTGACGAGCCGCGCGCTCAAAGCGCCCCAGAACCTGTTCCTGGTGTCTCTGGCCACCGCGGACATCCTGGTCGCCACGCTGGTGATGCCGTTCTCTCTGGCCAACGAGCTCATGGGCTACTGGTATTTTGGGAAAGTTTGGTGCGGCATCTACCTGGCGCTGGACGTGTTGTTCTGCACTTCGTCCATTGTGCACCTGTGCGCAATAAGCCTGGATCGGTACTGGTCCGTCACGCAGGCGGTCGAGTACAACCTGAAGAGGACTCCGAAGCGCGTCAAGTGCATCATCCTGATCGTGTGGCTGATCTCGGCTTTCATCTCGTCTCCTCCGCTCCTGACTATAGACGGCAACAGCGACGTGAGCGCTCAGCCTCAGTGCGGGCTGAACGACGACACCTGGTACATCCTCTCCTCCAGCACCGCGTCCTTCTTCGCTCCCTGCCTAATCATGGTGCTGGTCTACATCAGAATATACCAGGTGGCCAAAACCAGGACTAGAACCATGTCTGGGAAGCATCCCAGGCCAGATGGCGCGACACAGACTGAGAACGGACTCAGCAAAGCCACCCCCCCTTTCCACGGCGAGAAGGAGGACAGCCAGTGCCAGTGCCAGTGCCAGTGCCAGTGCCAGTGCCAGTGCCCGCCTACA
Organism: Betta splendens; assembly: GCF_900634795.4. NCBI lineage: Eukaryota > Metazoa > Chordata > Actinopteri > Anabantiformes > Osphronemidae > Betta > Betta splendens. Next base: position 23,416,741 of record NC_040882.2, on the reverse strand, counting down.
CCCAGCCAGCGCACCGTCACCACGGGGCCCCGCACGGAGGACGCCGACGTGGACGAGAGCTCGTCCTCGGAGGGCGCGGGTCACCGGGCCCAGCGGCGCGACTCCCTGAGGGACAAGGGCAGCGGCGGCGAGAAGAAGAGCTCCCTGTCCAAACACACCACGCGCATCTCCAGGGTCAGCAACAAATCCATAGACCTGTTCGCCTCCAGGATGAAACGCCGCCGGAGCTCCGTGGCCAAAACCAAGGTCTCTCAGGCCCGGGAGAAGAGGTTCACCTTTGTGCTGGCTGTGGTCATGGGCGTGTTCGTTGTCTGCTGGTTCCCATTTTTCTTCAGCTACAGCCTTTACAGCGTGTGCAGGGACTCCTGTAAGATCCCCGACCCCCTCTTTAAGTTCTTTTTCTGGATCGGCTACTGCAACAGCTCCCTCAACCCCGCCATCTACACCATCTTCAACCGGGACTTCAGGCGCGCCTTTCAGAAGATCGTCTGCAAGTCGTGGAAGAAGTCCGTTTAGACTGGATGCAGGTCGGCGGCGCCACGGAGACAAATTTAAAATGAATTTTAAAAAAAAAACGATGACTGCATCATGTTACGTCTCATTGTCTTGTTGTGACTCAGTCATGGCTGTGAACCTGATTCACCTTCTGCACAAGCGTCTTTGTTCCCATCACAGGGTCAGTGACCGCCACCGCTCCTTCACCTGGTGTTGTGTGATGCCGTATAGTGTCCACCACGCTTTCTGAACATCCCCACAACACACGTGCGTTCAGTTCATGTCCTAGATGGCACCAAGGGCCAAAATCAGCTGCTGGGTCCCCCTCAGTCTCTCCTCCTCCCTGTGCAATGTGTCCTCAAACTCGGGATGATGCAAGCTGTGACTCAGCATGTTAATGTAGGAGTGAGTGACACAGCACTGATAAGACTGAACTTTGAAAACTTTAAAGCCCACTCTTCTTCAGTTTTGTTAATGATTTTGGGACTTTGATCATCACGTGTGAAGTCTAAGTAAGCAGCTGGCTAGCTTAGCGTAGCTTAGCTTAGCTTAGCATAAGGGCGAGAAACAGCAAGCGCCACCAGCCATGTCTCAGTCCAAACAAAACTGAAGCAAAACGAAATGATTTTAGTCCAGATCAGTTGCTAGGCGACCAGCTAAGTTACAGTCCCTTAAAACCAATAATGGATGAACTTATGCTTCAGCAGATTCTACACCCAGAAATAACTAAGTATGTGAACTTTAGATCTTTCTTTTAGATCTTGATCTCACCAAACTCTTACCAGTAGCTCAGAACAGTTTTACCAAAGTTTTTATGCGTCAGATTGTTTGGTTTGGCCTGAAATGAGGAGCTCACATCCAGCGCATTACGAAAACTTCCAATAATTAAAATAAAGGTGTATCCATGCGCTCAAAGGTAAAATATGATCATTCATAACTCATGGTAAAGCACAACAGCAGACTAACTAATGTGTTACTGAATGTAGAAACTCTAAGCAGGGCTGAAGCTTGAGACAATAAGCTAATTATTTCCATGGTGTGATGAGGTCAGTAGCCAATTATTTTGTGTGCGTTTGTTTTCAAAGAACTACCTCTTTGTTTGTTGCTCTTCTATTGCTGTTGTTTTCTTTTTATTAATATTTTGCAGTACACTTCCTTCCTATGCTTAAACTGTCTGCCGCTGTGCAAAAAATGGAAAATAAAGTAAAGCATGGATCCCAATGATGGCCGTGCAGACGTGCACCCTCAAACTAGACAGCTGCCGTGAAACATTGTCGTCATTTCATTTTAAAACATCCACAGCAGAGCTTCTGACTGTATTTAGAATTAAATGGAGAGCAGATTGGTGCAGTAACAACAGCGCTGCCTCTTAATCTAACATTCCCCCGGGTCCCTGTCGGCAGGACTGAGGTGAAACTGAATTCCCTGCCTGAAACTCTTGCTGTTTTTCCTCCCACCTCTCTGCTGTGTCTGAGCGTGCGCAGCCAAGCGCCATTTGTAACGGGCTACGGGTCCATCTGCCGTTGTTCCACCTGCTGTTTGCATGTGCTGTATGAGAGGTTTGTGTCAAGTGGTTGAAGCGGAGCAGCGAGACCTGTGAACAGCAGTGATCAGTTCATAAATGTGCGCAAATAGCATCACAGTAGCATAAATGATATCAAATAAACAAAGACAGGAGGAAAATGAATTCCATCATGTTTTTCCCCACATTATATATTCACAGGCTTCGTTTTTGTAGATTAACAAAGTATCTGGCTGCTCGTCGACCCCTCAGGTTCACAGCAGCCGGTATTTAATACTTGAAATACTGACGCCCGATCTCATTTTTGACCTGCGGAGCCTTTTGAAAAGTCAGCACAGAGAGTCCAATGATGGAAATTGAAGGCGATCCATTACTTTTCCTGGCCTAAAATCAAGGCGTCAGACTCACCAGGGAGGCAGATTTCATTTCAGATGAAAGAGGCTTTGGTGTCACTTGGTAAAACTGAAAGACATTTCATGGTATTACGACATGTGAAATAACACATTAACTCCATTCTTTATGGAACATTTCTTTAAAAGTTATCTCAAAGAGGAGATTTTGCAACAGGTAAAAGCCTCGTACAGGTAAAAAGCACATACTCTGAGATGACCATACAAAAAAAGCTCCTCCTGTAATGATGAGTGAGTGTGAGGCTGAAATGCAAAACCAAACAGTGCAGTTGTGGACTGCAAAACTAAACAATCACTCGTAATTCGTGCTGGGCAAACATGAAAAGACAACTCAGTTCAGTTCCTGCCAAGTGACTCAGGCCAGATTTTCTCACTGACGTGTGAAGATGCTGGTTCATAACTGATCTCTGACAATGACACTTTAATGTAACATCTCACTTCTGTCCACAAGTGTAAATTACCTGTCGTCATCTCAGTCCAAATATTTCAGCCTTGCTGGAGATTTTATCGGAGCGGACTGAACGGAGGATTTGTCACCAACCACTGAGGAAAATGCGAATGATTGATGTGCGTCAGTAAAAACGATCATTTGTTTGTGTAAGAAGCAAAGAATATGAGCTGTAACTCCTGTATATGAGATCAGGTGGGAGGTTGTTTGGGGAGAACGCAACAATAAATAAAAGACAAACCAATAAGAAAAGTGAGTTCCGCACAACAATGGCACTGTTTGAATGTGCATTTGTGGCCAGTTTAATATTATTTTAAAACAATAAGTCAAAGTCTAAAGAGAAGTGTGTGATTGACAGCGCCTCAAGCTTGTCTTGGTGATGACTTTCCTTCTATCTCAGCCCCTTCTGGGCTCCGGCAGAAACCAAATTACAGTTTGAGTAATGAGATTTGTAAAACTGACAACCAACTGACTTTAAGAAGTCCCTCGAGGCCTTGATGACTGTACAATGACTGGACACTGTACATGGTCACCATGGTCGTCATGGAAACCATAATAATTTAATAATAAATTACAGTCATTTCTAATTGTCCTGTAGAACGGTGTCCTGTGTGTGTGTGTGTGTGTGTGTGTGTGTGTGTGTGTGTGTGTGTGTGTGTGTGTGTGTGTGTGTGTGTGTGTGTGTGTGTGTGTGTGTGTGTGTGTGAGAGAGAGAGAGAGAGAAATGTAACCTTTCCAAAAGTCACTCCCAAGTCTAAAGTGTTCTATGGGGAGAACTGGGCAAAACACTTTTTAGGTCAAAGTTATTTAGAAATAAAGCAATTTCTGAAGGGTTCACAAACTTCCAGGCACCGCTGTAAATGCTGAAGAATGTCTTTCCTGGTCACATCTAACATCTCAACGAACAAACGGCCTATTTTCTTTGAACTATACAATTACCCCTCTGGAAAAAAAAGAGTACGAAGGCAGCAGCACCCGAGTGAAAAACCCACTGTTCTCTCAGGAAGCTGTGTTCAAGGTGCAGAATACGTACAGTTCAAAGCCTGTTGACAGCCACAAACAGTGAGGTTTGCATAAAGAGTGTTTGTAACGAGGCCAGAGGTCGTTAGCGTATTAATTATTGCTTTGGCCACCGTGGACTGAGCGTAAACACTCGCTCCTTCCTCAGGACACTGAGAAAGAGCAGAAGCTGTTTCACATGTCATCATTAAAGTTGGCAAATGCTGTGAAAGATGAAAGCGCTCTCCAGAGTCTCGTGGCTACGACGCCGCCACACCTGACTGGCTGCAATTTTCTGCTAAACATCAGACCCCAACAGTGAGGAAATATGGGGCAGCTGTGGCGAGATTGCGACAGCAATCCCATCCCGCAAGAGCCGCTCGGTGGCTGAGACTTCAAAAATGAGTTTGATCCAGAGGCACGCGTTCACCTCAGCAAAACAAGGTTCACTGGAAGTTTCCCCTCTTTGAACCCTGAATGCTAAAACATGCTAATGTTGACTTGATTTCAGGACACGTATAGACAGGAGCCAGGACCGAAGAGCACGGTTCACACCCTTTTAACATCTCGTTAATGTAACACAGTGGAGTTCACTGAAGCGGCATCAAAGTGGGACGACGCCCGAATCTACACTTCACTGGGCGATGAATTCGCTCCTCTGGGACAAGCGTGCATCGGCCTGAACCTCGCTTCACTCGCTCTCACCTGAGCTCATCGACACGGGGCGCCGAGAACGGAGGACGCCAACAGCATCACATGACTTCACAGCAGGGTCGACTAAGCAGCCAGGCACCTGTCGCATCCTCGTTCATCCTCACGGTAGGAGCCTGTGTAACAGAGGCCTAGAGCAGTTTGCTGAACAGCCCCCCCCCGACATCACTAGACCTTCATGGGCTTCTGTTCGGGCTCTTCCAGGGAAGACGCCAGAGATCCGCTCTTCTGCTGCAGCACTGGTTGAAATCCCATCATACATAATGAGACACTTTTCCATGGCAACAGTCTTGTCAAACTTAACTCATAATTATAAATACAGCCTGGAACCCTGTGTAAATCTGCTGATAATTACTTGTGCAGGGGGCGAGAGGGCACACGGAGGAAGACTTCATTTATTGTCTCATTATGTGACAGTTTTATGTGTCTGTGCGTTTGCTTTTACACCAGAGAATACGCGCAGGAGTCCGAAGCCTGACTACAAATATCCAGCAAATGGTGTGCGTTTGTGTTGGTACATCTTTAGCGCACTGATTACAATATGCAGGGAGCTGGACGCATACACACACTGTGTATGTGCACACTGATCAGTACACGGACCACCACACTCACACAAGGTCTGAGGCACCAGTGGGACGAGGGATGGATCAATACAAGGCTGCTGAAACAGTGGAGTTAAAACACACGGGGTCAACGTCACGCAGGGAAAGTTCAATGAGGCCGGAAGCCTTTTAGAGTCGACCACCGGGTTTCAGACGCGCAGGGAAGTGGAACTCCTCCGTTCAGTTGTGACCTGTCGGTGAGTGAAACGTCTCGTTTCGTGCCGCCCCGGCTGATGAGGTCCTAATTATGGCCGACGCACAACACAGCACATGCTGTGTTGTGCGTCGGATTAGCCGCGGTGTGTACCTCCAGCAGCGGGTGGAGGAGACGAGGAGTCCGAGAGTCTGAGCCGGAGAGCGGCGCCGATGGAAGCGCCCCGAAGCCTCCATCCACAGTCGACGGCCGTGTGCTCACGTCTCACGCAGCATCGCTTCCAACTGGCTCCTTCAGAGAGAATGTGTTGACTCGCGCCTTCGCAGGCAAATAAACTGCAAATGAGTTTGGAAGACAAGGTCGGGAATCAGCTGGGACCACAGAGGAATTATTGATTCAGCACTTTTGCCAAATGGCTGCGTTCTGCTTTAATGGGAACTGGGCTCAGGGCAGGTCTGGGATTTCCTCTTAATGGAGTGCCTCATGCCTCGCGCCGCCTCATCTTCCATTGAGAGTTATTGCTAGTGAAACAACTGCTCCAGCCCAAATTGAATATCATGTTGTATATTACAGGCCAGGCCACCGGGGAAATCAGCCGGCCGAAGGCTGAAGTCGCCACAAATCCACTTAAAACTTACTCCAGTTTACTTCTACATGTTTTAATTCCGCAGAGGCTGCTCTTTAATTGTGGCCTGGTCGAGCTGTGGCTGCTCCGGCGCTGGTTTCCCCGGGTGTGCGGTTCACACTGGTTCTTGCTTCATGCTTCACAGTCAGCAGCTCCGCGGCGTTTCCTCCAGACTCCGGCTTTGTTCCTCTCTCACCAGGCGTTACCTAGCACATCTGGATATTCCACAGCTGCTGAGACACAGTGGGTGCGGCCTGTGACATCAGCGGGGGCCGTTCGTCCGACGTTCGAAAACCGATCGGGGCAGAAATAAGCACTTTGTTGCCTCGTAGTGCGCTTTCATGATCAGGAATATTTATGGATCTGCTTTTAAGGCTCGGCCCGGTTCACGCCTGTAGCACGTCGCCACATAAACTACTGCAATTCAAATCGCACCCAGGGAATAATTAACCCCGGCCTCACCTCCCCCATTACGGGTCGCAGGCAGTGCAGGAGGTATTTTTACATCTCCGCCGCGTGTAGAAAGGAGAGCAGCCTCTCCTCCCAAAACCTGCATCTGCTCCATTCGCAGCGTCTCCTCATTCCTCCCATGCTGTGGAAGAAGGCAGGGGTGATAATAATTGTATTTCTGAATCTCTTTAAGAGAGGAGAAAAAAAAATGTTTTTGTCTCCCGAACGCAACACTTTCACGACTTTTGATTAGCTGTCAGTCAGCGAGCAATCGACAAAGTCGTACCTATCAAACTTCTACACTTCTGCACCCACATTTTCCACGCGCGTCCCGCTGCTTCGCGCGGCGCCAGCTGCACGTGGCGATGAATGACTGAGCGAACAGCCAGAACCCGCGGTCGTGACGCCTCTGTTTACTGCAGGAAGCTTTTGATGTCGCACACTCAATTTTCACACAAATTACATCAAAGCGAAGGTGACAGAAATTAGATTTCAGCTGCAAAGTAATGACAGTAAATTGGACGTATTGTAATTGTCCTTGTGATAAATGTGTTGAATAAAAGACCTGAATAATGCTGTGCACGCTTTAATGTCTTCATCCACCTTTGCCCAATGACGGCTAAAAATGTGATATTAATTCCCTCAGGTAATAACAAGGCATTAAAAGCAACAAGGAAACGTCATCGGATAATGATTATTTATTATTATTAATCAGCATTTTACATTTGTCCAATGATTTGGGGATTCTAGGAAGCAGAAATGTACAAATGGAGGAAGTTTTGTTAATGGAGATGTGAAAGTTCCTGACAAATGTTTCTATTTCTATAGTTTTGAAGCCAGAGAACCTGAAGAGAACCTGAGGAGAACATAGACCTCACACAGACATTCAGCTGGTCAAACACCTAACAGATCCAAAGTACAGATAATAGAAGGGCCACGTCCACATATTCATTAGTTTCTGCACCACTCAAGGTAAAATCATCAAGACAGTAAGAAACTGAAAAATCCTCCTTCCAGGATAAAACCTTGTTCTTTCCTAAATGTGGACGCTGCAGAAAGAGCTCAGTTTGTACTCGGGGAAGAATGTTTTAGTCCAAGTCTGCAAAGCCCTCAGAGGCGTTCTCACACGCTTGATCAAATGCAGTTTGGATGGAGCAAAGGCGAAAGGTACAAAAACAAATCTGCACATAGCTGATAATATAAAAATTAATGAAAGCACAAAGACTGAACATTTCTAGTCAGAACGAGACGTTCACATAAACAGAGCGAAGCAGTGACTGTGTCACTTCAAATGGGAAGTATTCAGAATTATGACTTATTATTACTTTCTAGACTGATGTGGACCTTGGCTGACAAGGGCCGTTCGTGTGTTTACAGTGAAATCAAAGCTGGCTTTTTAAGCTGGTGCGAGGAACAACCTTGAATTTACCCAGAATAGCAGTAATTTACCACTGAAAACCACATTTGCTTCTTTAAAGAGCTTGTTTCCAGTAAATCACTGCAGCAAAGCACAAACCATTACAGGAACACAAGGCGGCGACGACGGGAAGAAGCCCGAGGAGAGCGACACAATCCAAGGTGTCGTTGTGATCGATTGATTTGATCGGCGCGTGGCGCATTTCCTCCACGTTCATTACGTGGGTCAGAATCAGGTAGGTCAATATGGGCCTGGTTACACTGAGCACAGTGAGCTCCCATTCGGTGCCACTTTCCCTCTTCAGCCCTGTTACTGAGGACGGGTTCATTAGACAGGGAGAGCAGGGATCCACGCGTCCCCACAGACTACAAGCTCACGCCTTCCTCTGTGTTTAAAACCAGACAGGGTCTGAATACGGAGTCGGGCCGAGCCACAGAACCATGTGGGAGGCTGATAAGGACGCAAAGGGCGCGTGGTATTGTTCTCCCTGAAGACCGTGGAGGAGACTGGACTGGTGCTAATGCATTGTGACACGCCTCCCATTCAGCTCCTGGATGCACCTAACGCTGCAGGAGCCGCGGTTGGTGGAGAGCAGCGTTGAACGAAGACGCGTCGGCTGGTTCCTCTGTCCTTCAGACGCTGGACCCTGAGAGCGGTTCAGGTGTCTTCCTCTGACTGGGATCCACTGGGTTTCACTCACTGTAAGTTCCCACCAGAGCGACTGAAAGGACACTGAGGTACAACTAATGTTAAACTAACTCAGTCAGTATCATTTGTAACAAAGCCCTTCGATTACTGGGAATTTTACGCGATTCAGAGTCCGGCGATCACCTTCGAGCACCAGACGGACGCGCAGCCTGAGCCTTTAATAATTTGACATCGCTGGAGATAAAAGAAGTCTTACTCCTTCATCCCGTTAGACAGAGGTTCAGTGTCAGAGGCAAATCCCCCACAGATGATGAAAACGCGCGTCCACCAGGGCTCAAGCCTTCGCAATAGCTTTTGATATGATATTTGACAGTTCAGGCAGTTTAATGTCAACTCCTTGTGTGTGTGTGTGTGTGTGTGTGTGTGTGTGTGTGTGTGTGTGTGTGTGTGTGTGTGTGTGTGTGTGTGTGTGCGTGCGTGCGTGTGCGTGTGCGTGTGTGTGTGTGTCTGTGTGTCTGTGTGCGCGTGCGTGCGTGCGTGCGTGCGTGCGTGGAATAGGTTCATCCACAATTCAAACTCTTCACAGCCGAAACTTTCAGCATTTGGGTTTGTTAGATGATGGCTCAATCTGAACTATACAGCTTTTATCAAAACAGGCTTTTGTAGATTGTGAAACCAATAAAGTATTTAGGATTAGTTTCCCTGATGTAATTACTAATTCATGCTTCTATTATTTTATCTCACTGCATGGATCATTATTGCCTTTCATGGGTTTGTCTGTCCATTAGAGGTTGACGTGTGACAGTTGTGATGAACTTGTTCGTCTAGTTGTGTAACTCATGGAGCGTCTGAGCCGTTCGGTCCACACTCAGCCGAGCCTTTTCTTAGTTCCATACAGATGTCTGTGTTGGAGAGGGACATGATTTGCCAACGCTGCTGAGGGACCACGGCGGCTGCAGGCGGTGCAAATGACCGGGTCTAAGCGGACTCCTAGGAAACCGCCTCCTTGCAGCGCCGGTGCCGCCGCACATTTTAAGAATCCTGTTCATATGAAAGCCCACTAACGCTAATTTGCATTATGATGAAAGTGTTTCTCCTTTAGAAGTGATGGCCTTATGTAATTATTCATTTTTCTCTCTGTTACTTTCTCGAAGCTCGTGACAAGCACTATTCTCCATCTAAGCTCCTCTGAAGGACTAATTTGATTTGATGCTGTGAGAGAAAGCATGGGGAGTGTGTGCGTGGAGGAGCCCTCTGTCTCCTGGTGATGAATTAAGCTGTACATTATGCACAAGGGTCTAAACACATCCTCAACTTTAGCCACGCACTCACTGTGCGTCCACGCTGCCGTGCAGAGTTATCAGGCACCATCAATCCAGGCAGGTGTTGCTTCCGCAGAGGAAAACCGGCCACTCAGGGTGGAACGGCCTTATTTGTTTTCTTCTGGGGATTTCGGTGACAGCTCCTGTTCTCGACGACTGGCTTCTCATTTGACCCTGTCACTTCTCACTGCTCCAGCTTAGAGTGAACACCTCAAGTGATCACGACTCAGTCTCCACAATACAAATCAGTTTATGGACTCACAACCTGACTTGTTGCTGGGCACTAGAAGAATTTAGGCCTAAAATCTAATTTTAAACATTTCAGAATTAAGTATTTCAGCTTATTACTCTATAATATATAGAAATATTATACTAATATTTATATTATATTATAGTACATCATATGTATACTCTAATTATACTGTATATACACAGTATACATATATAATTTATATATAATTCATTTATATAAAATAACGCACAAACATTTAGTTTCAACCTATATAGCAATATTATCAATATTTATTCAATTTATTTATATCAATATTATTATTATAAATCTGTTCTCTACAGAGTAAATACTAAAACGTTTCTGTCTCCTGTTGAAGTAACTCGGTCCCAGAGGTCTTGAGTCTGTCTCTAGACTAACGCTGCCATCTACTGACTAGAGGATGCTGTCACAGATCGAATCCATGCAGTATTATCCCCGGGAGGTGAAGTCTTACAGACATGGCACCCTTAATATTCCATATATACGTTTAATTTATACATTTATTTTATTTGTATATATAGATGTTTTGAAAATATCTAAGAATAAGGTTCTGATATTTTGAATGTCTAGTTCAGATTTTAAATTCAAACGGCCTAAAAGCATAACATATTAATATTTGGGCCAAACAAATCGTAGAGCTAAACACAAGGTAACCGTTGTAAACAAATGTAAACAGCAGGCAAACTTTCATAATAAAAACAACTATTAAACGCACTGTCCTCCACCGTAGTGCGGTGGTTGCTGCCCCCTGTTGGTTGAATGTGGAACTACCAAACTGCAGCAATTTGACTCTTGAATCGTGTGTTGAGGACGTTGGACGGAGGTGAGCATGTGGTTCATGTACTTAACATGAGCGATGACTAACTTCGTGTTTGTATTAATGATGTTCAGCTGTGTTCACATTTAGCTCATGACTTTCCTTAATCGTTATGTAGACACGCATTAAGCTCATCAAACGCAGTGAGAGAACGCAGGAGAGCGCTGATCACAAACAGGCTGCACATGACAGTGTCTCGCTCTGCGTTTCCACATCCGCACGTAACACCAAGCCGAGTTTTAGGCCTCAGAGCCTGCGGGCGCTGCAGTGACCTCCCTCCCTCACCTCCTCTGAAACTATTAGCCCGTTTCTTTCATGTCACAGCATCGAAATGATTAACACAAAGACTGCGGCAGTGGTGGAGAATATGAAGCGCGTGCATTGAAGATTTCATACAAAACAAAAGCTGTTGATTTGCTCTAACTGGGAACACGTGGACATAAAAGCATCTTTCTGGTGAATAAGGCCTTTAACTGCTTGCGAAATGTGACGTGCTCATAACTGTGTGTACTTGTTTTCTTTTTAATTGGGAGCGTATGAAGATGGCGTTTTCTTCATAAGTCAGACACCTCTTTTCTCCGTCTTTCTGAATTTCCTGACTTTATTACAATAGTGTGTAAACAGGAGAGCGTTTTCTTTACACAGATTATTCTTATTCTTATTAATCTTAGTGATAATAATAATGATAATAATAATAAAATAATAACATAATAATAATAATAATGATAATAATAAAAATAATAATAATAATGACAATAATAATATAAACTATTTAATTATGAACACGATTGAAAACTAAGGAGTTAAGTCTTACACATGTGGTGAATGGTGTGTCTTAAAAACTTTGAAAATACGTTAATAAAATATTAGTAATAATAAATAAGTTGATAAAGTGTAAAAATACAATCCTTCTATATTTAGTCTAATTTCGTTTTTTAAAATCCCATGTTTACACTAAAGACATTTATTGTAGCTTTAATCACGTGTATATTATAAGTTAATAAGGGTTTAATGTTGTTTTTGGAACTACTAGTTGGTGAAAAGACTTCCTATTTAAATGTTTTTAATTTAATTTCAAACAGCGAATGTTTTGCTGCATTCTATAAAAAATAAAAGAAAGAAATGTTATTTTTCACGGCAGAAAATCTACGCACTGTAGTGATTTAAAAAAATCTTAGTTTGTTTTTATTCATATGTTGTATAGTTTTAATTCTTAATCTTTTTAATTCGGTGGGTCTGCTTCCCAACAAGTCCTTGTTTGTTTTCTAATAAGTATTATGTATTTGCTGAGACTGACTGAAGAAGTTGTGTTAAAGAAGTTGAGAACGAACACCAACCTATTCTGAAAATATGAAATGTTTTCATAAAAAAGTTAAAAAGCGACTACTTACAGAGTTTATAAAATAAGACGCAGCGTCTGTTGCAAATAAACATATAAATACATAACTTGAGAGATCAACGTGTAAATGACCACAAATCACAACATCTGCGTCTTTTTCAACAAACTGCTCCTTATTTGCTCACAGATGCTGTCACTCTACACCGACGTGATGCACGAGCTTGATTAAAGAAGGACACCATCATTCGGTTCCTCTGATCCTTGTCTCTTCATCAGACTGGGCTGTGCTTCCCATGGCAGCAGGACGTGCGTGACAAGAGGAGGGAACCCAGGACTTTGTGTCGAAACGTGTCCTGCAGGCAACATTAGCGCCGAACTCTTTCATCTTTCATCGTTTGCATGGTCTGTCTCTCTGCATGTATCTTTAACCAGGAGGTCCTCAGACTCCAAGAGTAGATTATTATAGTATTTTAGTAGCAGTAGTAGTAACGTTTTATCATATTTGCATGTGTAAAATTACCTGCAGATGAATCTTATTTATATTTATTTTATACTCCGTACAATTAAACATTGAAAAATAATCTTCTACTAATACAATTATTAGAATCCTCTCCAACTTTAAGTGGAGTTTATCAAAATTGGAACCTCACATGACCTCATTAACTGCAGTTGAGCAGCAGCAGGACTGGCTGCGGCTCAGAGTTCGTCCTTCAGGGACATGATTTATTGAAAAATATGGACCATGTGTATAAGCTAATATGACAGAAGTGCTTTGACCTCGGGGGCGGTGCACTCTGCTGCTACCTTGAGAGCTCTGCTTCTTCCTCACGCGATCCCTCCACTCCTGCGTCTTCGGCGCCGTGTCCCCCTTTTCTCTGCCTTACAAACATTTATTTGAGTGTGTGGGTAAAAACCAAGCTGAGCATGGACGTCCTGGGTCGGACAGAGCGTGCTGGAAGAAACACATACAGTAACATACAAGTCAATGACAACTTTGTGTGTGATTAATATTTAGCTGGAATGATCCTGAAAATCAGACCCAACGTTGACGCTTGACACCAGTTCCTGGCTCAGCTAAAGACATTAGTGGTATTACAAGGGCCTGATGTTTTTCCATTGATCTCATGTCCCTTAAGCCTCAGTTTTTTGTAGTGGGCCTTTAATCCATCAGAGGAGCTCCATCCTTCACCCCACCCCCACCCCCAGACACGTTTATTGTACCTGCTGTTCATCTGTTGTTCATCGCATGTGACCAACATAGTCGCTTTAATAGTGCGAAGGAAAGGTCCCGTGGCCGTTTGAATAATGGTACAAAGCTTCATTTGAGACGTTGGTTTAAAACGTCTTTTTGGTGGTTGAAGAAGATGCTCGGCTCTGGTCGAGGCCATGCGGCTGCAGCGTCGCGCTCAGCCTCCTTTTGTGCTGAGCTGACAAGCTGCTTCTAACAGGGGTTAATTTGCCATTCAAGGGTTAAACAAACAGGCATTAATAGTTTGTTCCAGCCGAGCCTCGATTGTGTTTAGATTAGAGGGCTGAGAGATAAAATCCACACAGAACCAAAAACAAGAAAGAGATTTTTGTTAGCGGGATTTTGTGCGCGGCTGCAAAAGCTTTTGCAATAAACCAAACAGCTCCCACAATGCCTTTTGCTTTTTCCCCATGAAGTGGGCTCTGGGTGCAGCCAGCTGAGGCCTAATAGGGATTAGGTGGGAGAAGTATGTGTCAGTTTGGATGGTTGTTCTCCAGAGTGTTCTTTTTGGGGGTTCTGAGCAGGTATGAGCTGCGTTCCTGCTTAGTGACAGCGGGGGCACAGGGGTCTGTTTTCACGCAGCGACTCAGCCTGACCTACTACTGAGGCCGCGCTCTCATCCGGCGGGTTTAAATTTAAACGTTTGAATGCGAAAGACAAAGGGAAATAACACGGCGGCGCAGACGGAGCGCATGGGGTCGCGGGAGGGACTAAAAATCAGACAAATTGGTCAATAGCTCCTCGCTCAGCGTGGCATAAAGGGGCCTTCTGGTTGACTGCCCTCCTTTAAGGCCGACCTAAGATGTCTGGACCTTCCTGACCTCGTATACACTGCTGCATTCTGGGCCACGGCTTTGACCTCAGCAGCTTGCATGGCCACAGTGGCCCATTATGGTTCCAGTATAATGATGAGCATTCGCATTCGGACGGGGATTCTCGTCAGGACAAACGTGCACTGATAATGATACTGGATTACAGCCTCATCTGGATTATTGGACCCCAGATGAAGGTCGTCGGGAGGCAGAAAGGATCATCTGTGGAAGCAGTTAACGAGACTCATGATTTAATATCAACTTTACATTTAACACTGTACAAGCAAAGTAATAGATAGAGCTGGAAAAAATACTAAGTAGGATTTAAGTAGGGGAGTAAAATTACTTTATGATACTGATTAATACTTTATTGTATTTCTCAGACATTATTATGCTGGTATAATCTTCTCTAATTCAGATTCCACTTTGCACTACGTTTCCTTCAGTGTTACTGAATAGAACACATGTTTAGGTTTGCGGTTTCACTACTTCTCGTAGTAGATGAAGTACCGTGAAAGAGTTAATGCAGCGGCTCCCGCCGAGGTCAAGTTGTTCATTGCATCACGTACCTTTCAAGGCAGCCGTGCCATCGGTGATTAGGAGACGCTGAACATGCCTCTGTGAGGCGCTTAACGAAGAGGAAGCGTTGCGTTGCTGCTGCGGGCGACGAGGAACGAGCTCGTTTCTGCGACCTGACACCGACACCAGTCAGACGCAGGTTGGAAACCTCGCGCTTTGCCACGGGCCCATCTCATGGTGGCTGGTAACTGTTAGCTGGACCCACGCAATGTCAGCGTGGGGGCTACGTCATCATCATCCACGCTTGTTAACGAGTGGGATCCTAAACGGGAAATCCTCTTACGGTTCGGGAATTCAGTTACAAGTGTTTTTGGAGGTGCTCTGCTCCGATCTGAATCCGCGGTATTAGGTTGCCAGGTTATTACTTGCAAAGAGGCTTTAATAAAGTCAATTTCGTGGCACATGGAGAACAATTGTGAGTGTAATTCTTCAGAGAACAAACACTTTGTTGTTCTCGGCCTCTTCTTGCTGCTCGGATCCACACGGCCTTTATTTTTGCTCCTCTGCTCTGGTCGCTTTCTTCCTTTTTTATTTGTTCACTGTTATTTAGGGAACTGTCGTGTGATAGATTTTAGATATAAGTGAAACCCATGCAGTCTGATTTTACGAGGTTGATCAACATGTAGCCTAAAAACCTGCAGCCTGGAATGTCCCGAGCAACTGTTCAGGACTACTTACAGATGAAAGTAAGCTTTTCACAGCGTTTAAATCCTATTAGCGCTCGTAACGCGGCGCTGTTTTACTCCACTGTTCAGGTTCTACTAAACATTTTCCACCTTCTGCATTAATTAACTCACGTTAAGCTGGAACACACTGTCAGTCCATCTACGGGCATTTAAGGTGCAGAGCCTCTTTCCAAGAAAAAAAGGCAAACATGAAATCTCTGAGGATAATCTACACTTGAATGTTCACGATTTATGAGCTGCAGTAAAATGCCTCCGTTTGGAGGTGGGACGATGTTCTGAAGGTTGCGTAAAGAACCACATTTAAAGACGATCTGCTCGAGGAGTAAAAACCTGATGTGCAAGTGTCAAAATGGGGGAAAGGTCTGAAAAACGTGTTTGCAACGTGTTCTGTTCATGAATGCTGTGTCACAGTCAAATGCTAAACCCTTGAGGGACAAATTAATGGAGCGATGTTTAGCGTTAATAGGGAAAAATCATAATCACAAACAATGAGCGTAACATTTCACTCAACATTTGGGCTTTTTTTTAACAAAAGACCAAACAAGGAAATAAAAACGATGTTTTAAACAACTTGTGTAAAAAACACTGAAAAGTATTAAAATACTGACATTGAGGTCCTTTTGCATTTACTCGTCTCTATCTTATACACGTCTTTCCACTTTAGAATTATAATAACTATTATTGTTATTATTACGCTTTATATGTTAGGAAAATGATCACTATTTGTTACGCAGTTACATAATAATATTGTGGCAAGGATTTGAATACACTGAAAACTCTTCCGGGCGGTTTTTCTCATGTAAAGCTTTAAACTGCCTGTCGTACAACTGCTTTAATTTAAATGCGTGTTAAATAAACATAATCATTATAACAAAACAGCTTCGCGGTCGAATACCTGAAATACTTTCTCTGGACGTTTGAATAAGACTGAGCTTGCGAAGTGAGGGAACAACGGTGTCGGGTCGCTCAGGCTCCGCGTGCATGGACCGACGCAGCCAGTAGGCGGTACTGTGTGTGTTTCAGACCAGTGTGTGTCAGTCTTCGTGAAGCTGTCTCCGTCTCCGGCCCCGAGGACAGCGCTGGATCTCTGCCTCGGTTCGCTCCCTAATTGACCTAAATACAGCATCTCTGCGCTCCCTTAAGGCAGAATATCACACAGGCTGCACGGCTGCGCTCGTGGAGGAATCCCTGCTCGTTCCGTGACTTCAACCAAGACGAAGGGTCTGGATTTCTTCCATGGCACCAGCCTCTCCTTTCATGGATTGCGTCGCCGGGGTTCGTTGAGAAGTCAGGCTGGAAATGACACATATACGCGGGGAATGATTTTATAGTGTCCGCGTCTGGGATTGTCTGTTTAAAAGCCTCTGGGAGACAGAAAAGTGAAAATGCTGGACGATCAGGCGCCGCGGTCGAAGCTGGCGCCTCCATCGAGAGGCTTTTTCATAGAGAATTTGCTGGGACCGACGCACAGAGGGACGTCCGCCGAGGAGCGCGTCCACAGCCCGCTGCAGGAATCAACACGTCTGATCTGGAGAGGCGCGTCACCGAACACGGCGCGCGGCCGCTCGAGGAGTGAGTACCTGCTATTTAGAACGGCCCCGTGTTCATATTGGGTCATTAAACGCGCGAGCAACCGCGTGCAGTTTGTGTAAATTATAAAGCACCCCACTCATTCTGCGCGCGCACGCTTGACATCGCCACCCGGACCAGAACGAGGCACCGGACGCGTCGACGCTGATCATCTCCCCGGACTCTCTGCCGCTTCATTGGGCCATGAGTGGACGTGACACGGGGGCTGAAGCGCGTTTAACGGCCCCAGCTCCGTGCGTAAAGCACCCCGAGTCCTTAATTACGCGCTCTGTACGGGCCAGCAGCGTTCTGGCAACCACACAACTAACGGGATCTGCCCCACAACGACCAACACCTCAGACCCGGTGTTTGGATCAACTCCCATGACGCGAGGAATAGCGTCGCGAAGACATGTTTATATGAAGTTTTTCGTTTTGTTCAAAGTAGGTTTTTAAATATTGTTACCACCTCCGCAGGTCCTCGTCGGGAGGACGAACACGCAGACGCGGTGCCAACCAGTGACCGGGATTCCTCCGCTCCAACCGGGCGAGAGGAGCAGGACGACGAGCCGGACGACAAAGAGGAGGATGCGCGCGCCTCCCGCCGTTGTCGCGAGGACACTGGCGACACAGGTGAGAAGACAGCACGCGGTGACACGTGTCTGAGGTACACCGCGCGCTGCGGGGACTCGTTACCACGCATGCGCCGTCCTCCCGAGGACATAAAAACCCATTATAAAACTGTTGTGTGTTTGTTTTCACCAGTGGGAGGGGCACGTAGTGTTTTAGGCTAAACTGTTATAGATTTTCACGTGAATTAATAGAAATGTTTTAGCAGAACAGGGCTGTACATAAGGCTTCCTGGGTCCCAGGGAAAAGACCCCTCAGGGGCACCTTTGAAACAAAACAAGGTAGATAGTTTAAGAATTATCATTAGTGGCTTAACTTATTGTATTAACCAAAAATTCCCAATTCATTGTGGTTACTTAACCCACTTTAAAATGCCCCATAGTTTATTTATGTATCACCTGCATTAGGTTGCTACAGCTCCAGTTACAGTTCGATCTCTGCTTCCTCCTGCTCTCAGGTGACAGCAAAGTGGGCCGGAAGAAGAAGACCCGCACCGTGTTCAGCCGGAGCCAGGTCTTCCAGCTGGAGTCCACGTTCGACGCGAAGCGCTACCTGAGCAGCTCGGAGCGGGCCGCGCTGGCCGCCTCGCTGCAGCTCACCGAGACCCAGGTGAAGATCTGGTTCCAGAACCGCAGGAACAAGTGGAAGAGGCAGATCGCCGCGGACATGGAGGCCGGCGCCGGCGCGGTCGCCTACACGGCCCAGAGGCTCGTCCGGGTTCCCGTGCTGTACCGCGAGAACGCGCCGGCGCCCGTGACGCTGGGCGGCCTGCCTCAGGGATCCCCGCCCGTGGTTGGCTTCGCTAACGCCGTTAACTACCCGCTGACTGCTCATTTCACTCATCCAGTGTCGTTTGTGGCACCACAGATGACTGGACTGGTGTGACCGCCGGCGTGGAAGTGATGCTAAAGACTTCTGTGACTCGACACCAGTTCTTTGTAAAGATGCTCCGAAATGTTTATTTTAGATCTGTGAAGTCAGAAATGTTTTTACTGCACTCAGGAGAATTAATTCTACGTTTAACCAGTTCTTTAATACAACCAGGTTGGGGTTAAAGTGGATCACTCATTGTACGGACTATGCTGCTTTAATGTCTGGACCATTTCACTACATTCATTGTATGATTCTCTTTATTTATTTGAGGTTTGCTAATTGTTTGGACCACTTAAGTTGTTTAACATATACAGGGTCGACACATTTAATGAACTACTGTTCAGCCTCGCAAGCCAATGGTTAACGTTTATAAACTAGAAAGCATTTTCTGCATCTGCAAATACACAATACACTCCATCACAAAGATAAAAGCTTGTTTACTTTGAAGTATGAATTTCGTTGCCAAAAAGTTCACTGCCTGCGTTCTTTTGGTGTCTCATCCACATGCTCTGAAGCTTTGCGTCTCGTTTTGAACCTGTATAACATGAGAACACTATGCACGCTGTCCTGGACTGCTCAGATCAATAATGAAAAGACGTTTTTTTGTTTGGGACCATTTGGTCTTTTAAAGCTGTGAGCTTATTTTTAGCAGTATTCTCCGACACATTTTCTTATTTAAGAGGATTTTATTATAGATTTTTGTACACTGATCACGTGTGAATAAAACTTGTAACACAGGTCGATTTGTGGTGGTGGTTAATAGAGGAGTGGAGAAACAATGGATTTAGGCTGTGAGTGTTTATAAATGTGATGCTTTGCAGGATCAATCAATAAGAAAAGTCAGAAAGTAAATATTATTTTTTTACATCGCCATGCTTCTATCAAGGAGGTGTTAAATCCCATTATCCACGTGACTCCAGTAAATACATACGGAAAAGACGTGCTAAAACATTAATGTAGGTGTTGGCTGATTAAGCAAAGTCCTCGGCTGCTCAAGCGTTTGAAGCTACAATATGGCAGCCAGACCTATAAATCTGCATCCCGCCCTCATCCGCACCGCAACCTCGCCAATCAAATGCGGCTAAATCGCAGTCTTCCGGGTCGTTGAAGAGCGCCGCGCCGACTCCCCCGCGCGCTAGTCGAAGCCGAGGAGCGATGGTGCTCGGACCTGGCGGATACGAGGGTGTTTCGCGATTGTCGCAGGCGCAGATGAAATGCCGGGGAACATGAGCAAAGAGGACGCCCCGAGCCGGAGCGCTTCTTTGACCTTCACCATCGACCACATCCTCAACCTCAAGCAGCAGGTCGGCGGAGACTTTGGGTCGAAGGCGCAGAGGAACAGTGGATGTACGAAAGATGAAGCGGAGCAGGAGGCGGTGCGGAGCGCCAGGAGGCGGCATCGCAGCGGATCAGAGGACGCAGGTAACTTTAAAGTTTACATTCTTTATTGTGATAAGTTGCGACAAAAGCCGGATGAGTAAATATCCATGACGCCAAGAAACCGGGGCTCGGGGTGAATGCAAGAAGTGAAGATGAGCGTTTGTGCGGCTTCTTGTCATCTTTTTTTTTTTTTTTTTTTTTGCGCACGCAGTCACTGGAGCGCGCGCTTGACTTTGTTCTGCCGCACCAAAACTCGTTTTGTCGCTTCATTCACAGTGAAGACCAGAATCCACCGAGCGGAGCGCGCGGGAAACACGCCGCCGCTGCCCGCCGCCACCAGCCCCGCGGCGCACAGCGCGCGCGGCTCGGAGGACTCGTCCGAGCCGCAGCCGCAGCCGCAGCCGCAGCAACAGGCGGCCGACGCTAAAGCCGCGGTGAAGAAGAAGACGCGCACCATCTTCTCCAAGAGACAGATCTTTCAGCTCGAGGCCACGTTCGACGTGAAGCGCTACCTGAGCAGCTCGGAGCGCGCGTGCCTCGCCGGCTCGCTGCAGCTCACCGAGACGCAGGTCAAAATCTGGTTCCAGAACCGCCGCAACAAGCTGAAGAGGCAGCTGTCGACGGACGCGGAGGGCCCGCCGGCCGCCGAGCACTTCTCTGAGGCAGCGAAAAATGTGCAATTACCGACTTTTTACCAGGACAGCAGCCTTCTGGGTGGATGCTTTTTACCCATGCCTTTCCCTGTCGTGTACCCGACTGCAAACTCCGCGCCTTACATTTACTTCTCCAACACTGGCAAATACTTGGGCCTGTTTGATGCGGACTGATGGATGCGAGTGTGAGGACAGTTGGACGAGAACAGTCACCGGTGTTCCCTTGATTTGGGCTTTAGACGAGCCTGTCACTTTTCCCCTTTGTTTTAGTTCAAAGACAAATCAACTAACTCGAGAAATGCATGTGCCACTTTTTGCCTTCCCCATTATCATTATTGTTATTGTTATTACTACATTTTTTAAATATACATGATGCATTTAAGTTCCTGAGCAGTTTTATTTTGCGCACCAGCACCATCTTCATGAATGTACATGTCTTTTGGAGTAAAGCTGCAGCAACGCTCCGCAATAAAACATCTTCATTTGAAGTTTTAACAATTTACAGCGCATCAACACTTCGTTTGTATTTATAAGGCCTTATGGTATTATTATTGTTGTAAATTAAACATTTGTGTGTTTTCACTTGATACTTCATACAACAGAACTAAACTGTGTTTATACAGTTATGTTACAACAACGATACATTTTGCAATAAAACGTTAATATTTGACTTTGTCAGCGTGTTAACTAGATCAGAACGATGCAGAACGAATGGAACGTCATGTTTTTTTAAAGCGAGTACCTCTCGGTTTTTATTAGGAAATTAACCCAGAGTCAAGTTGTATCGGAGGAAGTGTTATGTCATTAGGTGGGAACAGTCTCCTGCAGGCCCAGACTCGTTAAAACCTAAAGTTGACAGCTTCCGTACGTTTCCTAATTTGGACAGAAATTTACTTCACTACTTTACTAAAATTAAGGCTGAAATCACAAACTCGTTTACGCCAATATCACGCTTACCTGCATGTGTTATTGTTCTCGCTAAAGCAGTTTATACCTAGAACAGATTTATTTATTGTTAGTTTCTGTGCAACTTTAAAGCGTTTTGATAGCAAAAAGTTAAAACTCAGGATTGTGAACGCCTCTGACCGCTGCCACGTGTTTATTCTTTGCGCATTTTGTTCAAAACATTTTTTATCCACAATTTTTTTTATTTGTTTGAGATGTTTAAATGTTTTAAGTGAATGACAACATTTCTTAATAAAGCCATCATGTACCACTTTTTTCAGGCTGCAAAATGCCCGAAAAAAACTAAAAAAATGTAAACAAGACGATAAAAGCGTTTTCAACTTAAACGTATTATTTATAATTATAAAATACTACTTCACAAAAAGAAATTTTTACCAATTAAAAATGTTCCTTAAAGTTTTTTTTAGAGTTGCGGCAGTTTAAATATTTGAGCAGAAAGTTTGAAAAATGTTTATATGCATATTTGTTTTTATGAATTTTGCTATTCTATCAGGAATCTGACTCTCATCTTTGATGAGTTTTTAGAAGTTTACTTAACAAAAAAATCAAATAAAAAGCTAACTTTAACTCAATGAGAGTTCTTTTATAACTTTTAATTAAGAGAACAAACTAATAGTAAAGTAGTTAGGGATTATTTAATTTTTTTAAATTTTCTAGTCAAACTTCGAGTTGCTCTTTTTGAAGAGGCATTTGAAGTGTATCTGTTTCATGCTAAAATGTCAGGACAGCCTTGGCCATAGACATCGAATAATATGAAAAAGGGCTGTTATGGCCACCAGAAGTGGAGCTGGTCCAGGCTGTATGTTGAAGACAGTTAGAAATTTAACGTGAGAGAGGTGGAATCTTGTGATACAGTTGGTTTAAAGTCACTTACTAAGATGAAAAGCAAGTACAGTATTTGTACTGCTGATCAACATAAACATCAACGTTATGCGATGGTGAAGGAACTAAAGCTAAAGCCACAAGTAGGTTTGATAAGAATCCATCAGTCTGTCACCACCAAGCTTCATCTATGACCATGCTTTGTTCTAAACAGTGATTCTTCTGCTATAAAGCTGCTAAAACTCCAGTGTCTGGTGTTGAGCGACAGGCTGTGGGAGATGCATACATTCAGGGGCTGGCTGTCATGTGCTTGTCTTTGCAGTTAAAGTGTAGCTAAGTCATGCATCTCTGCAGAAAGAGCCCAGGAAGTAAGAGAAATGTGTATTTAGGTGGATCAGTGCTTAGTTGCATCAGTGCTTCTGGAGAGATTTTTCCTAAAGGCCCTGCAAGCTGCACTTACGCGCCGTTTCCGGGTCACTTCTCCCTTCAGTGCTAGAGCCTCTCACTGCTTTCTCCCTGTCACAGCTATTCAAGGCCCCGTCGCTGTTAACCTGTTCACTCAACCACTTAGACTGCCCGCAAATCTGTTGTTTTCTCTGCTAAATTCCAGTCCACCTTTGCTGTGTATGTGGAGTTGTACTGTAACCCATTATTCCCACACAGCGCTGGAAGGTCACAGAGGACACAAAGAGTTGTAATCATGTCAAGTTGACGATATATTTATGTGTAAACCAATATGGAGACGGGGAAATAATCCATTCAGACAAAGATACTGTATTTCAAGAAGGACTCATTTAAATACTCCCTAATTAAATATATATGACATATTAGGTTTTGTGTTATCTGAAAAATTTGGGCACCAATATTTACAAATATTTCACAATTTACTGCAAAATACTATATCATATTTACATTTAGAGAGGTATTATTGGTACTTATTTCCAGTATGCCATATGAAAGGCTTAGGTGTAGAAAATAAGCGTATATATAAAAAATGACATATATACTTTATATGTTTAAAAAATATATACAAAAAACTGATGATTAGAAATAATGATTAAAAATTAAACAAGATACATTATATGATGTATTTTTTTTACTATTTACTGTACTATATATTACATTTACTGTACACACATTCCTACCATATTACCAATAAGTCAGTGATCATCACTGAGCTGGAGGTAGATCTGGGCTCTACGTGAGCACGAATGTCCTGGGAAGCGTACGGAGGTGCCCGCTCGGCTGCTCCTGGCCCGTCTGATGACAGGAGGGGGAGGACGGCTGGGGGTGGGGGGAGCGGGGCTGGGTGGGGTTTACAGTCGCCAGACTTCCTGACTCTTCCGCTGTCGGACACTTGTGAACGCAGCGTTGGCTCTTTGTGCTCTGCAACCACAAGGTTCAAATGACCCCACCGGCTGGCCTGGAGTCGTCCCTGAGACCCCCCCCCCCTCCTCCTCCCGAGCCCTGTCTGTCAGAGGCGAAGAAAAATCCATTAAAGCTCAACCTGATCAAAAAGACGCCCAAAGACACCATATGTGCTCGTTTAGGGCCATCAGTGACTGGCGAGCGTTGTGGGGCAGTAATGCATGCGGTTGACTTACTGCCAGCGGTGGCTGCAGAGAGCGTTTTCCTACAGACAGAACCAGAGCTGTGAGTTTGGTGGAGCTATTCCAGGCTGATCTGCACCTCAAGGCCGTCCAGAGCTGTCAGCACGTTTCTCCAGTTTGACCATCAGTAACCCACGCAGCACATGGTTCCCATTCGGCGTTAAACCTATGAATGCTGGGCACCATTGGTGAGTCATTGATCCCCCTGAATTGCAAGTGGTGATGTGGCCCCGCTGAACGATTGTGGCGGGAGTTGCTCTCATGCCGCTCGCATGCAAATGCAGAGACGTGATCCAAGTGCTACGGTTTCGTTTTACCAACGGGGTCTCCATTAGCCACCCTGTGAAGTTTGGGTAAGTCATTTCAAATCACGCTGACAACGTAGAGGAAGTCAACGGAGGCCACCGTCTGCACGTAGGGTGTAGCTTAGCGCGCGTAGCTTAGCGCGCGTAGCTTAGCGCGCGTAGCTTAGCGCGCATAGCTTAGCGCGCGTAGCGTAGTGCTTGTAGCGTAGCATGTGTAGCGTAGCGTGTGCTGTCTCCGTTAGCCAGCAGAGCATCGTTTTGTCTTCATCACCGAGGAAACTGACGTGTTGTCACGTCTCATTTCACCTCCTCCGGACAGCTTTGGTTGAGATTTCCATATCAGGCCTTTAACACGGGTCGTGTTCAGAAGCGGACCTGAAAACCTGAATAGATGCACGGCCATAATATTCCACGTGCACACTACTCAGAGAACCGAGGCTTCTGAAATAAGCTTAACCACTAAACGTAACATGATGCAGCTGTAAAACACTATCACTATGCTGATCCACCCTGCAGAGCGGAAAGACATAACAATACAGTAATTAATGGGCAGTTCAAGCATTTTCAGATAGCTGTCAATAATAGTTAAACATATACTGCCCATTTATTTCATTTCTGCCTCTCAGATCTGAGTCTGTTCTTCTTTCTTAACTAACCCCACCCGTCACTACATGCTGGTTGTCACTTAGCGCTGGCCAGGTGCAGTACCAAAAACCAAAGGTATGAGCTGGAGCAAAGTAAGCGCCGAGAGGAAGCGTAGAGAACATCACAACAGCTTTCAGTGTCAGAAGGAACAAATCCAACCACCGTCAGAAAAAAAGAGGCTGTTTAGGACTGGATGTAGACGAGAGCAAGGAACAGTTCAGCACCCTCAATACGCACGAGGTCTCAGTTGCTGCAGCTCTTCAGGGACCACACACGCTGTGAAATGTGACTACACTGTAACAAATCTGGGCCATAATGCACAGCCCTCAACTGTGGCTTCTGTTGAACTGAGGAAAAGAAAATCAATGTGTTTTCTATTAATATAAAAGCTCAGTTTTCTTTATTTTTTCATTACATTTACAGATGTTTTCAAAAAATATATAAAAGAGCATTTGTTATACAGACAACTCCATCTGGATTGTGTCCACCTCAAGTCACTTGGAAAGAGGACGCTTGTTTTTCATATGTCCACTTTCCAAATAAAGGTGAGTCCTTGTATATCGTTGTAATTTTAGGGGTAATAACAACATTACATAAGCTAAAAAACAGTTCAATGATGCAAAACGATGAAATGAATTTTAGAGGTTTCACGGCCCATTGAACCCTTAATGCTGCATCATACAGTACAGTACAAATACCAGTAATGAAAGTAGTTACGCTTCTATATTATGATCTGATCTTAGTTCAGATTACTTCTTCCAGTGCTGCAAGCTCTGGCAAAGCAGTTGGTTTGTTCAAAAGACTCAGTGACGCTGCACATTACAACATAAACAACACCCCATTCATTATGGCCGGTAACCCGAGAGTGACCGCTGGGACCTGGACCCTCCCGTCAGGCTTTCAGGGGCCTATCGATCCATTAATTTCGTCAGCTTTAGTGGTCTGCAGTGACACAGTGCCTCTGTAAATTGAATGGGGGCTGAGGGATTACAGCGACCGTATCTGATGAAAAGGTGCGGCACGAGTGGCGGCGACATAAATAAAGCCAAAGGTCATTCATCCTTGTCTGTCAGGAACCGGTCTGCGGCCTCAAGGATCATCTGGTCGCTCCCTCCGGCCCCCTGGTGGCAGATATGCCTGCAGCTGCATGCCAGCGTAAGCCGGTCACACGGTGGGAGGAGGCAGTGGACCGCGGCATAATGTTTTAGTTATTTAATAGGCTTCAACAAGTTACCATTTCTTATGATAAGTAAGAATTTGCTTAGCTTGAAATAAGAGGCATCAGACCATCATTTAAAAAGAAACGATTGTTAAAGCGCCTTCTTTGTGTTCGACTCGTTGCCTAAGTCTATTCTGTTAAAGTAGGTGAAGTCAGATATGTCAATATGACACTTTGCAGTAGCAGATGTAGGAAATGAAGAGAGACCATGTTGTTGCTCTAACTGAGCGGTGATATCTGTGTGTGTGAAAACAACGGCCCGTTTCATTGTGGCCTCTGAGATGAAAAGACTTGACCTTCGAGGGCACTGGTCCCGTCAACTTCAAGCTACTTGTCATCTGATCCTGGTTCGGATGACAGCTGCCTTGCACCGTGAGGGCGAGTCGGAGTGGCACTCAGTGACAGAGGTTCTGAAATCATTTAAAAAGCGGAATGATGAGGAACCAAGTGACAGAACCTCTGTCTGTGATCTGTGAAGATCAGCGTTCATGCTCTGAACAAAAGACACGACAAATCAATAATACAAGTTGCAGGAAACAGATACTTGAGACTAATGGACACTGGGAATTGTGGCTGATGGGCGCGAAGGGTTGAAATTCATATTGATACGGACTTCACAGGCCGGTGGGCTCCAAGGGGGCGAGAGGAGGTCACAGCTTGCTTTGACAGTCTACCCCCTGTTAATGGAAGCCTATCGACTGAATTGGGAAGAAGCCCCAGTAACAAACATGCTACCAGGAGGCACAGAGTCTGTGAATGCAAGCACTAAAATAAATGTGTCTGTTCGGGCACTAGTACATGTGCACCTTTTAAATGTGTGATTGTAGACATATCAGTTTCCTAGTAGTCTTCAGGGATGCGTGCTCTGATCGATAGCGGCTTATTAGCTGCTCGATATTCTGCTGAAGGGCAACATGCTTTGATATCTGAAATGTTAATCATGCCTATAATAGAGCGCCTGTATTATACTGTAGCGTTTCAAATTCTTTAGTTTCTTAATAAAAGTAAGATACAAACTCCTTATTTTTGAATTTGCTGTATATCCCTTAAAAGTCCACTTTCTCTACTAACTCTGGTCAAATCACTTGCTGCCTGTGTTTCCTTTGCATCTTAGGATCTGCTAAATTAGACATTTCCAACTTTTTCACTTGTAACTGGTCACTTGCTTTGCTTTAACCCGGAAATGGTGCAAAGGTTTGTTCAGTGATGGGTCAGAATATGATTAGGTCTTATCATTAGGTCTAATCTGTAAACTGTAGGCAGGATCCAGGTCTAGACAATTAGACCAACTACAGTAGATTTGCTCATTCTGGCAGATGGACCACACGCTGAATCTAGACCACAGTTAAGGGCTCGCTGTATGAGATTGTTCATGCTTTCATTTCATCCTGACTCCTGTGACTTCCTTCTCACCTTCCCTACCGCCTCCCTAGAACATTTACCGCACAGGTGGCTCATAATGTTGCAGCCAAGCTTCCAAGTCTTGCGCAAAGTTCTGACTTATCACACTGGCTTCCTGTCAAGACTCTGGCAGTTACAGTTTGAGCCCTGCATGGCCAAGCACCTTCCTACGTTTTTACATTTTTTCTCTGTCAGTGGTGTCCAATAGCCAGATAGAAGTAAATTGTGTATGTACAATTTGACACGATGGTGTTAATTGGCAGCTGGTGTATTTTCTGCTGATTTATCCTCCTCTTCCAGGCAATTGGTGACAGGACAGTAACCTGACCCACATCTCCCACCACAGAAATGTAATAATACTGAGCTGCCTTCTGAATTGACGGCATGTGCTCCCAGCTCACGCCGCCCCCACCCCCCACCCCAAGGGCTGAGCAGCTGCGCATGGCTCCGCTCATCCTGTGCGACAGCCCGAAATCACAAGCGCAACAGCCCAGTCATGGGAATTTACCGCCAGCAAACACACATATCAGCGGGCAACCGGCGTCAGAGTGGCGCACGAATGGAGCTGCAGCGAAAAGGGCAACTCCTCCCCACAGACGGATCCTGAGTGGCTGCCTGCCAGGTAGACGCACCTGCGGCATCATCACTACAGTTAAACCGTTAGCGCGTGAGAGTGTTATTGAATAACAGCTGAAGAAAAACACAATGCACACGAGCCAGTCGCCGAGGAAAATGGACCAAGTAACAAGTACCAACGAAAAATGGTCGAACACGAACACCCAGGTCCCAGTAGGTCGCGTGTAATGTGTTGACTTATGTGGACACTTTATTTGGGAGAAATGAACACACTGTACAGTGCGTGCACAGATGTGTTCATTTCAGAATGTATTTCTTCTTTTGGCTCTGTTGTGGTCTACACCAACCCCCGAGGGAAACATCTGGCTGCAGTCACAAGCTGGCTTGGTGTTGAAGAAGCAGCCGTGATCTGCTGAACGAGAGACGTGACAAACCAGATCTGCAGCCAGTGCTGGTGTAACGCAGCGACAAATCTGTCGATTTATAGTATGCTTTAAGGCTTTGTGGACTTTATACGGTGCGATACATGCGATACCACTTAATAAGTACTAAGTGGTTTATGAGTTGTGCCTGTCAACAGCTGAGCTTTATTTCTGCGTCACCGCTTCGAGCTCTGTCATGTTCAGCGCCTTCCTCTTAACGAAAGCCTGGATTCACCACAGCACTGGAGAGGCAGCGGCGCCGTCCTGCACTATGCTCGTTTGGCGACCTACTGAACAGCTTTCCACTCCGTGGGCAGGTTTGCCTCTGCATCAGAGCTGTGACCCGTTCACCAGCTCTGTGGCTCCTACTGGAATCCCAAGCGAAGCTCCCTAACAGTGAAACTATTTCTGTCCAAATCACTCATCTGAAACAAACCCAGTGACTCTGAGCAATATACGGATACAGATGGTGCAACAGAACTAACAGTCCCGCTAATTACTGCATGATGGGAACTCAGTAGTTCTTCCTCAATCAGAAAACATCTATTTAACAATTTCCTGGATAAAAATGTCAAGAAATCATAAAGCTGCTCCAGATTATCTCCACTTCACGTTTCAGCCAACAAGTGGCAGCCTGACAGCAGCCCGAGGTTGAACTCCCATCAGCATCTGATGCTCAAAAGCCTCTCACACAAGCCGTCATCTGTCATCCAAGCCAGTCTTAACAAGCCTGTCAACATTACTCATCAGTCCATTTGAATGATGTGTTTGCAAAGGTCGCAGTTCAAAAGCATTTCAGATTGTCAACAAACGTCTGCGTCACTTCAGCTGAACATCAGAGGACAATGAATGCCACACGCTCTCATTCCAGTGATGCTTCACACGTATAAACAATCGCTGAAGGTGTCTGAGTGTGTACTTGTTTTCACATGTCACAACGCACAGTTAACTATGAAAACGCAGGACACGTCAGGAAGGTTGTTTACAATGTAATGTGCGAAGTCAGATAATCGTAGGAGTTGAGATGTTTAATAAGTTCCAGATCCTTTTTAGCAAACATATAAATAACCTGGGGTTATAGACGTTTAGTCTTCATGGTCACTGAGCTGTGCTACAAGAAGTGACAATAATACACTGAATAATAGTAAGTGTCATTGTGCTTTAGGATTAGCATTTAGCATCAGAGGACCTTTAGTCCTTAATTAGCGTCACACTTGAGCCTACATTTCCCAAAATACAACATAGTGGCATCTTTTGTCAGACCACAACTACAGCTTTAGCCTGCAAACACCTGCAGATTTGATCATTTTACACAAGTCTCTATTCTAATATTTCAAGGTCATGGCATGATTCAGTAACATAAAGTAGTTTAAGTGAAAGGATAAGAAGAACAGATGCTACTAGTAAAAAAGTCTCCAAAGATGATCTTCATGTGTTCGAATGACTTGACAGCAGCTATTTGCTCTGAAGTCAACCAACGCTTATATCTGTACTGTACCACCTGATCCCCGGTGCCCAGGAAAAGAGGGAGCTCAGAAGCAGGTTCTCTCAGCCATGTATTATTCACCACTTTAATTCCTCAACCTACAAAAACAGAGTTGTGCGTTTATTTTATTTATTCCTTAAATCCACAAATAGACAACTGTAAAATGTTCTTGGTTAAAAATGTATCACCAAGCACCATGGTCCGGTTGGCCTGAAAGGTTTATGTCCAATATCTGGAATTTTCTATTATCAGAAAGAGGTTTGAGTTCACAGGCACAAACTGTAAATAAAAAAAGATGTACTTGAACATCAATGTGTACCAATGGTTTACGCTGCCTCTTATCTTCATGCTAACTGAAACATCTTGTTTCATGTTGATGAGTACCGCATTGTGAATATTGCAGCTGAACTCCGACCTTCGCGAGTGCCAAAGGACTGGCTCAGTTACCTTTATGATAAGGACAAGCCGTTAGGAAAACCACTGTATGGGAAAAAAGCCTAGAACAACACACACACACAAGTAGGCGGGTTGTTAGACAGCACACTGTTAGGTAAGATGTAAACAGGCATGCTGGTATATTTTACGGTTTACTGATATCAGTACCAATCCTCTCATTGCACACTCAGGAGCGTTGGGTCTATTTGGATGGTTTATTACTCGACAATGAACAACCCGTAAAACATCTCTCACAGATGAGCTGGTCGGAGCTGTATCTCAGAGATTTCCAAAGCCCTCCTATCCTCTAGACCGAAGCACTCCACCAAAATGCTTTGAGATTTGAAGGGAAGTGGCTGAACAGATTGTTATGTCACCATTAGGGAGCTGTAATAAAGTCATATTTCTTTTGCATTTTGCATGACCGGAGGGCCTTCCACTCTCGCCTGTCTGCTCCTTTCACATCAGCCTCCCTTAAGTGGAGCAGTTCTGGGCTGCAGGTTTTGCCTCACTGCCGCCAGAGAGTGTCTGTGCCAGATAGCATTGCACGATTACACTCAGCAGCGCGCAACTTTGTCGACAGCGTTATAGCAGGAGAATAAAATGTCTTAGGCCTCATTAAACGCCCACACATTTGGAAATTAGAAACCAGTTATTCATCATTGTGACGGGAACATGGGTCATCAAAGTGAATTGTTTTATAACAGACCGTTTGCAATAAGTCCAAGTGAGTACAACCTTGTGGATCTATAACTGGACTGAGCAAACTGTAAAATAAGGAAGTGCAGTCTGATCCTATGTGGCACTACTTCTGGCAAACTCATTTCTTGCATGAGCCAATGAGCTGGAAGAGAAGTGATTGTAATAAACAGTGACAATCAATGTGTAGCTCGCCGCCATGTTAACGCTGTTCATTTTTCCAAGTATTATCCTGAATATGGGGCCAAACTTCCCTTTCCTGCTCATGAATATTTTACAAGATGTTAAATTAATTAAAAAAAGCCTTCACTGTCAGCTGGTACATTTCAGGGCAGCAACTATGGTTATATGGAAAATGCATAGCTGCAGCTGAAGCCTAGATCTATGCTGCTACAGGGTTCGGGTTAGTGTTTGACTCAACCTAAAGCTCCTTGTGTGAATGCTAAGCTGAACTGAAGGTGAATTCCTGATATTTCTGTCCTTTCTTCCTTTCAAATGTCAAATCACAGCTCGCATCTGTATTTCTTTCTGTGAACAACACATTTTCTTGTGTGGTAGACTTGACTTGACGCTCTCTGTTAAAATGCATGAATTAATAATTCATATACTGCCCTCCTATATATGAAATCAACACATTCCATTTTAGACATGCTCTACCTACCTCACCAATGCCATCAACACCACAACTGGTTCCACCTCAAAATGTGTCTGGACAAGAAAGCCACTGAACCCCAGAACCCAAATGCAGCCACCTACTGTATCTACAGTTCCACCCAAGGGAAATAATACGATAAAATTATTATTCTTGAAGTTTGTGATATGAGCAGGTAGTTAAATCTAAACCTGCAGACAAGCTGAAAATTAAAACACAGTGGACAAAGGTTTGTTTCAACATTGCTGTGTCAGTCAAAGAGGAAGACTTACTGTAACATTACCAGAAGGTCAGAAGGCCACGATTGATAGAATTTAGTGACCCAGTAGACAACCCAACAATTCCTGGGAGGAAACAAGCAGCAAGTTGGCCTGTTGATGTGCAGCACTGGGAACCACTTTAGGTAAAGTGGTTTATGTACTGGCACAGTACGTCGTTCCTGAGCATCATCGATGTCTCCAGCACGCGTTATTAAAAAAAAAGAGAGAACGACTGGAAACACCAATATGTGCCTTACATTTGAACACACTGGATGACTTTATTGCCATCTGTAATCAATCGGACCCACACTGAACAGATCCGGTCAAACCTGAGAACAACTGTGCAACGAGAAGGAGGAACTAGCTGCTTTACAGCCTGTTTCAGCAGGAAGTACTGTAAACAAGTGGCTAAATTCACAACTAGGACCCTGCGGTCCTTAATCCCAAACATCAAGAACGTTTACAGTGCTTCTTTGATATACAGCAGGCCTCCTAGTCACGAATAAAAACACCAGAGGTGGAGCATTAGTTGTGTATCACCCACTCTGGGATCTCAAACCAACTTGTTGAAGGATCATGTTTCCAGCCTCTGGACTGGGCACGGTTGCTGCTTGGCTCTTCCTCGTGGCTCTCTGGGTTTGATTTGAGCCAAAGAGCCACAGGATACGACTTCCAAGGCATTAGCATTCTCAGCAGTCACTCCGCAAAATTTCAGATCTCGCTAGTTTAAAGTGACAGGGTGCTTAAAACTACAGTACATGGGGGTAAGAAACAACTGCCTGCCGCTAACTGCAAACACATTATGTAAGGAACACTGATGGGCTCGTGCCCTTTCATCCGTTTCTTACTGTATTTCCCAACACTATAGTGTTACACCTCCTGGGTATGAGCACTAGCGCCTTTAAAGGCAACGCAACTTTATGATGTGGTGCAAACTAATTTCGAAGTGGATGAGACCAACGCTGTTTGACTCATTCTACAGAAACTCGAACAAATTGACTGAGCAGAGGCGCTGCTTCTACATCATCGTCATCACACCAGAACGAGGGCTCATAGCGAAAGCTACTTCACTAAAATCCACTATGTTCCATTTTTATGTCTGTAAAGTAGATTTAAGACAGTAACTAAGTGTAAATAATAATGCTATGCAAGAAATTATAGTTCTACTTTGTTTGATTAGGTTGGAGGAAGGGAAAGTGCAGTGTTACCGCCATGACAACATTCTGGTATACAGTAGATCATCTTGATAAACATTTCCATTGAATCTAATTTAGGTTTCTTTCTGATATTTTCCTTTTAGACAAAGCGTTGATCAGTGTCATTAATCTACTGTGTGTGATTATGCTGGTCTGCGTTTGAATACTATTGGAGGCTCTCAGCAGTTGAGGTGAACGTGTGGTTTTCTCTTACTAACAAAACAGTTGGTAATATACAGTATCACTCAGTTATTTTCTTCACAGGTTTCTTTGCAGGTGGATGCTGTAAAAGCTGTGACATGGAGGACACCTTTAAGACTAGTACTGTACTGTACATTAAATCAAGGATTCTTCTCATTCTGGTGGTGTGATACTGGTTGTATTTCACCTCGTGTGGTTCTGCTGACATGAAAGACGTGATATGTTACAGTAGTTCTTTCTACATTCCTAATAACATGCACTCATAACATGCTCAAACATCCTGTTTGCAGGCAGAGCGGCTCCACTGGTGAGGGTAATTTGCTGTAATTGCAGCATGGGTGAAACCTTTGAAGACCCAGTTTGTGTTGTGACTGAAACAATGATGATTAGGACTTGTTCACATGTCACAAGTAATTAGGAAAGCAACCACGTATATAAAGCAGGTTTATAGCTTTATATCATCCCATAGTAAAGTTTTAATAGAGTTTACATCAAGACGTGCAGCGTTGTATTGTTTGAAAAAAACTAATTATCGACTATGCACAGGCTACACAAGAACATATTTACATTTTAGCTGCAGGGAAAACTGTTTCAGAGACAAACAATACGCGGCATGAGTGGACTGGAGGCTTGAAAGGCACCACATGATATAGATTACCTTTAGAGAAATCTGGGCACCCATTAGCACCACCGTTTGATCTCAGTGGCACAAATTGGTCCAAGGTGAAGAAATTGTTGCGTAATTATGATTGATGATGACAAGAAGGGGAAATGATTTGTGCCTTTAAATCCTCAGTGTGAACGTTGTTCCTCGTTTAAGACGAGCCTCAGGAAGCTGCATTGAAACGTGAGGTTTCAGCTGATTAGCGGCTAAAATTATCCGGTTAATAAAAGTAAAACACATTACACATACAATTTGTTCATTTAAGTAGAGTACGCGGGTGTTCGTTAGAAAGATGAATCAATTTAAGTTTTAAAAGCACTATATTTTCTGCATTTTTAGGCCAGTACAGATACTATTATCTAGCTGATATGATATGAGCAGAACCGGTATCAATCTGTCAAACTGCTTATACATTTACTAGGTAGTTATTAGCCCAAAACCCCTTTGATTAGCCCGTTAGCATGCTAACTAGCATACTGTAAAACATATAATGTCTGCTCAGTTACTTCAGACATTTATCAGAGCATTTATCTGATGTACTTAATTGTTAATTATGAGTCATTATGTGCCAATAGCCACATCTGCAGTAAGAGAACTCTGAACATTGGGTTTAAGTACTGTACCTTGAGGTCAATTATAAAAGGAACAGGAAGCAATGTGCAGGACATTATTATTACATTGCACTCGACACAACTGGAACACATTAATACAGATATATTTGGATCAGTGACCTTTGCTCCAGCCAAAACATTGCAGCTCGTTCCATGAAGGATGTTGCCTGTTAACAAGCTTCATGCAGTCTGTTTAATGTTGCTGTTTCATGTAAGCGTCTGTCTCAGGAGAGACACACTGTCAACAGTCTGAAGCTGTGACTGGTTTAAAAATGGAAAACAGAAGCAAAAATATAAAACCATGATTGCGTTTTAATATTTTTTTCCCCACAGAGGCACAAGCCTTCAACATTTTTCTCCAATTGAGCACAGAGGGTTTTTACAGTGGCACAGCATCTGTGACTCAGTGTCTAGAATAACTCTCTAAATAAAGAATAAAAGCAATCTGCTCCTGTTTCGCTCAATGCACCTTTTCCTTTTCCTCGTTGCCAGAGGGATGACCAAATGCATTTCATGTGCAAACTTCACGCTTCGCTGCCCGCTGAGCACAGACCAGAATCATGTTCCACTTTAAAAACGTTAATTTTACATTTTTAATGAGTGGCTGATGGCCTAAGTAAGTGAACAACACTGGAGAAGATGTGATGCTCTGGAAATCCTCCACCACCTCCTCATCCTGAATTAAAGATCTCTGGTGGCGAGTGAAGGATGGAGCAGGGTTTTATTCATGGTTTGTCAATGTTCATATAAAACTGCAGCTTTCAAGGATGCAGACTTGTACTTTGCTGCACACTGTGCATGCTATAGGTTAACCTGCTGCAGTGGAATCCAGTTATTCAAGGAGATTCCTCAATTTCATGGCTGATTAGCCTGATGCCAGGATTATCGCTTGTTATTTTAAGTCAGATAATACAAGATTATGACCTAACGAGATCTGTGAAATCAGCTGGAAGACACCGGAGGGCCTCTCTGCTGTTCATACTGCTCTGATTAGGAATTGTTGAGGTTAAACCTTTGACCAAAGTTATAAGACCAAAGGGAAAGTTAAACCCAAATAAATCAAAATCAAAATCCAATTAATCTAAGAGTTTAGATTCAAAACAATGTATATCTGCATAAGTAATTTGAGGTCATCCACAAACCTAAGGTCTAAACGTCCCACTTCCCACAGCGACTGTAGCTGGGTAGAGATTTGCTTAAATGTGCCTTCCATTTACGCAAAGCTGTTCACAGCGCAAAATCTGCTCTTTTTCTAAGGTAATTAGCTTGTGCTCAACGCTGTCATATCCATAAGTGCAGCTGCTTTTGAAACAACAGGGCAAGAAAACAAGAGGCCAGGCCTCCCCAGGGTCAGTGCCCACCACAGCCTGGATTATGGCACCAAAGGAATCCTGGGAAGCGTGTATTGATTTGGCCTGACACTTGCTGCCACATTTAGCTTAGCTGCTGCTGACTCGCAAAGGCTCCGAGCAGTTATCTGCCATATTCTCTACTATCTTTAAAGAGCACTGAGAAATTACCTCATGCCACAGAGCATTTATCATCACATAATTAGCTCAGTGCACCTAACGGCAGATCTTTGGACTAATAATAATACAAGCTTAAAGTTCATGTGCACGGGAGTATGGTTAATTAACTTGTTAGCATTAGCATGCTGAGACAAAAGTGCTGCCCTTTATAGACTGCATTTGTTTAACAGATACTGTAGTCTGGTTGCTCTGCTGTCTTGTGATGTTGTGATGTCTGATTTCTGCAGGACGCCACATACAACACTGATACAACACCATGCAAACTACAGGCACACTGTGGCAGCTGTTTAGTAATCACTTATCTAACTCTCTCATTAAGATGTGTGCCAGTGTAAAGATACAGAAGACTCACCAGTATTGGATGGTCCTCTTCAAAGTTCCTCATCATGTGTTTGCCATCTTCCTCATCAACCTTTGGCCTTTAGTCAGTGGAGGAAAGACAGATGAGCTGAAAACAGATTGTGAGTTCACAATGTATAATGTATAGAGGATAATGGCATAAGGCTTTTATTTACATTGTGCAAGTTTAATCATAGGGTTAGCATTAGCCTGGATACATATAACACTGGATACAGAGCTTTCATAAAAATAACCTCTTGTGTCGCCAAAACATCAACTCATGTATTCAAGTCAATGTTCTTTGTCTTTGTGTGCTCTTTAAATGAACAGTAGCGGTTTACTGAAACTAAATATGGTGGTTCTTTCTTCTATAGCCCAGATTCCAGCTCAGCAGATCTTGATTCCAAAGGTGCTTGTGTCAGGCCCTGTCTTTTGAGGCGCAATAAAGACATGGCTGCACTGATTTTGAAAAGCTGAGATGTTTTTACTTGGTGAATCATCTGCTAAAGCCACGGTCATGTTTGTGCAGTTTACAGCCAGCCGTCCATCACGCCCTAACTCAACATGCTGTGCTGCATAAGCAGCAATATTCAGTAGAGTCATGTCCTCTGTTAACATTGTGTTTGTAATGTTCAGTGAAATTTTGTCCAGTGTCATGGGCAGATTTGACTCCTCACATGTCTGCTGAGCTGTAAACATCTTCTCTTCCAATGTTGTTGCCCTGGAAGATTCTGGGCAAATACTTTGTGCAAAGAGCAACTCTTGGCAAATGTTTGTCTGGAATCATCAACACTTCACCCGTTGGACCCCTTGGAGCACCCACCGGCTTCAAATGGCCAAATGCCATCTCATTTTATTTTATTTATGTTCCTGCACTTTTGAGCTCTGATGCTCTCAGCAATAGCATAAGTCTTACCCCATTTTCTTTCTACAACTGTAAGCCGGATCTGATTTCTCTTTTTAATGCTTTTCATTTAATTTAATTCTCTGGGCAACATTTATAACTTTGTGAGGCATCTTCTTCCATATCTCCTGTCAGCTGCAAATGTAGTAGTGGGACCCTCCTGGATGAAATGGGCAAAGACAGCCTCACAATTGCCAGAGGTGTTATTCTAAGATCAGGCTGGAATCAGAAGTTTTGTCGGTTTCAGTTAACCAGGGCGCTGCTAAATGGCTTAAGCCAAGCATCAGTGCACCCTGCGAAGCTGTGAGATATTGCTGCATGACAGCTAAAGTAGCCGGCTGCATCTCAGACATGTACCCAGCCTAAAGAGCCTTCAGGCGTTTTCTTCTTCATGACAGTCTTTTTAAGTGTTTTAGCCCTGGGACACAGGCGTAATGTGCATTAAGATCAAGAACACTTATTTCAATTGTGCTTTATTATTCTGGCTATAAATTCAACACTGTCTAGACCGTGCTTTGCTGAGAATAGCTTGCATGGGAGAATTCCCTGCTTTAAAGAGTTGACTCTGAGTATGCCAGCATTGGTCTGCTCTGCTTTAAGAGGGGTTAATCCAGGTAATCATACACTTAAAAAGAACACGCTTTAATATCTAAGCATGTATTTACAAACATAAGTGCCAGTTAATGACGCTACACTATCTGTGTCTGTTGATTCTGCTGAAGATGCAGCAGTTATTCAAAGCTATCCACTGTAAATTATTTGAATTTATCACATTTTTAGCCACAGATTGGTGGAGAGCAGCTGCAAGGGGCATGAGCAATCAGCTTAAAGCCAGCTACATTGGTCATGTTTGCAGAAATGAAGAAACGTGTCACTTTATGATGCATCTGTGGCAAAAAGAGAAATACACAACATCTGCCTGTGGCTAGAAGAGATTTACATCATGTGTTGATTCTTTCGTGGGCTTGTGCTGACCACATATAACAAGTATACATATAATGAGTCATGATTAGCAAAGAAGTGTTTGCAAATAGTAGCCAGAACTCAGCAACTAACGCTGCCATTCATGCTTTTCTGTACTTAAACACAGGTTACAGGTAGAATCAGACCATATTAAGACAGAGGACTCTCACCTGCGCTTTAGGAAACAAGTTCACACAGTCCAAAAGAAATTAGAAACATCCCATGAGTATAAGAGTAACTTCCTGTAAAGCCTTTACTTCCTGTGGCAGGTAGGCAGGAACAGGAATTCCAAAATAAAAGTCCCACGTGACACCTTCCTCTTGTTTAAGAAAAACCCATTTATGGTAAATTAATTGTGGACAAATAATATAATTGCCTTAATATTACTAAAGTAAATGAATAAAAAACTTGAAACTATGTGATTCCTCCACCAACAATGTGGAAATGTCTGCAACGTCTCTGTCTACAGAGCATTTCAGTGTGTGTAACCTGCAGTAAAGTGTTGGTTCTCTGCTGCTAAACATTGGATCATTTGACTTATTTCCCTTTTTTCACTTGCTCTGGTGTTTCAGCTGAACCCTTTCTGTGTTTAATATTAAGATTGTAATCCTGGAAAGTTGGGTCAGCACAGCTCAGGTGCAAACGCCAATGGTTAGGTCTTTCTACAGGGCTGTAATTCAATGATACACAACTGGCTGATGAGCAAAACATGCTCTCAAACAGCTCAAGCCAGAAGGAGGTTCACTGTGCTGTGTACAGTACTTTACTGGGTTCAGCTCACTCCTTTAAAGCTTCCACTTTATGGATGGTATCAGGGGGTTTGACTACTTTGATGCAGACTGAATCATCTAAACAACAATTGTGGGACTGTCTCACTCAGAAGAAGCTCTCAGAGTCCAGATGTACATTTTCCCAATAGACCAGTTTGTCCACAAGTCTTTTATTTGATTTAAGTCAAAACCTAGCTTTAGAACATTTCTAGTGCTTAAATACCATTGTTAGAGTTTTCTAGTGCACCACCTGATTGTGGTGGGCTAAACAGTAATGAGCTTATTACTGACGCCTGAACCTGGAAGTAAAATAACAAGCACTAGTGCCAGTTTTGGAAAAGGTGGCTTTGGGAGTTTAACAGTGGTTTGAATGACCAGGTTAGGAATAGGTTAGTGCTGGGCTCAAGCTAAGGACAAGGTGAGTGTTTCCTATGGGATGAACTGTTGAACCCAGGACGGACCAATGCTTCAC
This sequence comes from Betta splendens, assembly GCF_900634795.4. Lineage (NCBI taxonomy): Eukaryota > Metazoa > Chordata > Actinopteri > Anabantiformes > Osphronemidae > Betta > Betta splendens. The sequence continues at coordinate 23,376,934 of NC_040882.2, read as the reverse complement.
ATCCTGCCAGCTCCCAGTCCACGGTGTGCCGGCGTGACGATGCCCTCGCTCCTTTGACCCGTCACTATGGCAGTTATCAGAGCGTTGCAGGGACGAACGCAAACAAATGAACACAATCAAACTTTGGAGGAACATGTCAACAAACATGATTCTTTATTAGAGTTTGCAGGTCAGATTAAGTCCTGCGCGGCCAAGTTGTGCAGTAACCTCTGACCGTCATGCTGTAGAAGAAACCCCAAACAAACCAACAGAGACTCATCACAAAGAAAGTCTCCCATCCTCAACGTACCTCCCCAGTTCCTAAACACCGCTCAAACCAAACCAAACAGTCTTATTTCCAATAGGAAGTGACTTTCACATCGAAGCAGGTGTATGTGCTATTGTTATGTCCTGTTGTGGTTGGAAATCCCAACACTATTAAAGTGGAATCACCTTAACCCAGTTGGACGTGCTTTTGTCGTAGCTGAGGGCTTTTCCACAGGAACGATCTGTGGGGTTTTGTATACATTCACGCTCAACTGGCTGCATTATCTCTGCTTCACGTGTTCCCCACCCTCGAGTTTGTTCAAGGTCGGTAACAAAGAAAGTGGCTTATTATCACCCGCTGCAGGAGTTGTCTGCACATGTATGATTTAGTAATTGCTGGAGCTCAACAAGCAGATGGAATTGGACTTGACACTGAGCCATTGTTAGGAAATGAAATGCTGCTTTTGCAGTTTTGGGAGGTAAAAACAATCAAAAATGCACGGAGAGACAGAACTGTAGAACATCCGCGGTCAGAATTTATGAATGACCGCAATTCTTCGAGTGCTAATACTGATTGACTAGCCTCCACTGTGACATTTACAGTAGTGAAAGAACGGTTTGTAAAAATGTGCTGGGCATTTAATAAATGAACGGTGAGCTAGTGGCTCTGTAACAATGCAGTGGACCGGGTGTTCATAAATAGTCCTAGTAGTTGCAAACTGATCTGGAGGAGGGACATACGTGTATTAAAGCTCTTCTGAGAAGAGAGCGAAGGTTCACTGAACTGAAATGAGGCGATACTTCCATACTCGCCAGCAGCATGAAGCTAATGCCACATGGCAGCTCAGGGCAGCTCTCTGCTACTTTCTCAGCCTCACCGAGTAATTGGCGGCCTCGCACCCCACCTGACACTGGAGGCTGAGGGAGCCGGCCCTAGGAAAGCAAACAGCTCAGGCCTACGCAGGTCTGTTGTAGGTTCTCTGTTAAGCATGTGACCGGTCAGAGCAGCGGTTCCCTTGCACTGGGCTCCGTCTGACACTGTGTTTGGTTTGGACTTCAGTGCTGTCATTCTGGGCCCTCCGTGAGAGGGATTACTGGAGCATTAATGTCACGTTTCAACATTCCTGCGTGTAGAACGTTTGTGAATCAGGCCTTTCCTTGCTAAGTGACAGACTTACGCCTACTGGCTTCGAAGCCGGCTGTGAGATGGCTGAGAACTGACTGGCAGCCAAGGGGCCTACAGGTGTATGTTGGCTCATATTTAATGATTTACTTCAAGAGATTGAGAGCTTTCAGAAGGAAACATAGGTGTATTGTGAGAGGTATTGTAGGCAGATTATACCCAGCTACTGTATACTGTAGACAGAGCTCTTTGTAGATAATGCAAACACCCCACATACTGTACGAGTAAAAGTCAGAACCTGTAGGATGCCGTGAATACCTGGATCCCAGTCAGACTGTTCACGGCCTCTAGAGCAGGGTGTGCATCACGTCCTAGTATCTGAAGCAGACCTAAGCAGTCACAGTGGGTTACTGGGGCGATGTACAGTATTTTCCAAACCTTCTAAAGATGGAGGTCTCCCCTCCGCTGTTTTCCTGACCGAGTTTGGTGCCAAATCATGTGTTTGTGTTTTGCAAATCCCTTGAGAAGTCTGGTATTTTTTTCAGTGACTTGTCACAGGTCCAGTAGTTCATGAAGCAGACGTTTCTCAATGATTCGGTAATAGTATTCCTCGACCTTTATCTGGGAGTAATTTGATTTTCCCATGCTTCTTTCATGACCCTATACAGAAAATCCTAAGAGTTGTTTGTTTATAGGATCTGGGACTACGCTGAAACCCTGAGGCCGACGACGCTCTTGGATGCTTCGCTCTTCCTCATCTTAGTTTTGATCGTTGCGTTGTCTTTGGTGTCTGTGCAAAGTTCTGCATTTGTGCTGACAAATGTTTTCTATCGCTTCTTCTTTATTGGTTTTATGTGGTCTACTCCACAAAGCACTCCTTCCCTTTCATGTTCAGTCCTCAGATGCTCAGATTTTTCAGATAATTTATGCTGTTGCTTTGACGTAGCCTGAGTTTGAACTTCTCCTTTTTGTTTGTCCTGTCAGACGTTCCTTCCTCTCCTGTCTCCTGCCTGTCACTGTTTTATGGCCTTTACGATAGAGGTATTGCACCAACCTGCGGTAATGACATCAAATATATCACAGCAGGTACGGAGGAGTGTGGGAGGCCAATATACAGCTGATTTAATTGTTGGGTTGTACACACACCACCAATTGACTGATGTCTGCTGTGAGCTGCCACTGTTCTAGTGGGAACGTGGTGGTTAGATCCTTTTAAAGTTATGTCACAAGGTTAAGCTGAAGTAACTGGAAGTAAAATGCTGGGAACCACAAATGTTTCCCCAGGTTCAGAACTCTAGGAGTGAAGTTCACAATAGGATAAATATATAAAGTCCATACAGTATGTAAACAGGCCTGTGCAGTCAGTTTATTCTGCTTTTACAAGGTTACGTCAGCTGCCGTCGGTAGATAATTCTAGTACAGGTCTATAAATTCCTGGAAGAATGAAAAGTGAACTGGTGTGTTTCATCAGCAGCGGGTAGGATGGTTTTAGAAAAGAAGCAGGGAAGCGGCCTGGAGGAAGTCCTTCAGGAACCTTAGAGGAACCTCATGGTTTCAATAACTTGATTCAGGCCGCCCCCTGCTGGCCACATGCCGTCATTACCTGCAATGTGCATGTTTCATTTAGGGAAAGAGAGTTTGAACACTATATGATGAGGTTGGCAGCAAGAGGAGATGGATGAATAGTAGCTGAAAGAAACTCTGACAACCTACAAGTTGTTTATTTTTGTCGTATAACTATGAAATACAAATATGTGTTGTGTATATTATAACACCAATGGAAGCGGAACGTCATGTATCACAGCCTTCACTCTTGCAGCTCTAGTAGTGTTTCAGCAGCCAGGTGGGGGCAGGTCTCCCCGGCAAGGCAAAGTAGCTCCACCACCATGGCTTCTCTGCTCTCTCCTCGCGGATGGAGCTCAGATCGGTCATGGTGGCGTAGCGCTCGTACTGGTTGTACGGGTCAAAGCGGTCGTACGTGCCCAGGGAAGGGATGGAATCGGCCTCCTCCTGCACGTCCGGCTCCACCACGGACTTGTGCAACACAAAGTCCACTCGTCCGGCCGAGTCCATGCGAGAAGGCAGGCGGACCTTCTTCATGGCCCTGGAGAAGCCCGGAGCCGAGGCGCTGACGATGTGGATGCCAGGGGTCAGGAGCCGCCAGTAGTCTCCATTTTCAGCTGTTTTGGAAATGAGTTATTTCAAGAAGTGCTATGATGATGTGACCCATGGGACTGAGACAAAGAGCTAAAGTCTTCCCTTTATTTTCTTTGTCGTACATGATAACAAGCAGTACCTGTGGTAACGTCGTGGCGTATCCCTCTGACTGATACTCGTGCCCCCTGGATTCCGTTTCCATCCTCATCTTTGACGATGCCCTTGATACCTTGATGAGCCTGAGGAACAACACACACACACACACACACACACACACACACACACACACACACACACACACACACACACACACACACACACACACACACACACACACACACACACACACACACACACACACACAGTGAAAATGCACTGGTTGGGCTGCAGGTCCAATCGCTACTCACCAGCTCCGCAAACTTGATCAGAGCCTCCTGGTTTTCATGCCAGCTTGTCAGCAAGTCCTCATCTGGAGGGAACCGCTCGCAGCCCAGCTCCACGGTCACCTCAAAGCAGTTGGTGTGCAGATAGTTGAAGTCTTGCATACCTAAACACAAAAACAAAACACACTGAGGAGCTGTGCTCACCCTCCGCCTCCAGCTCCAGAGGAAACAACCAGTCGCCCATCGCCACCTAGTGGCCACATGTGACATTACATCCAGTGCTCCTACTCACCGCCTGCAAAGCTGGACCACTGTGCACCGTTAACGGTTCCATTCTGGCTGAACGCCCGGGATGAACCACACTGTGCACTCTCAATGGACATTGTCCCGTGGGCATTCGCATAAGTTCTTGCAAGAAGCTTAAACACCTACAAAATAGAATATGTTATTGTTTTTGTCTCTCTTAAATTGCAACAGTTTATTGGATTGCAATTAAACCTGATCATATTACAGATTAAATTCTGTATTATCCCTATTTGGACTGTGACACAAATGTCTTGTAGGAGTTTTGGTCAAAAGGAGACCTGAAAGCCTGAAGTTCAAGGCTCTGGTACCTGATCATCCGGCGTCGGGGAGAACATGTTGCGGTCCAGCGGGTGTTTGGACACGTCGTAGGGGTACGACACCACCAGGTCTCCACCGTGGAAGTCAGCAGAGAGCACAAAGGGGACGGAGCGGATCCACTTCATGACAGCGTACGTCTCCGGCGCGACCTGGACCGCAGCATTCAGACTTTAACCGATGCGCAGCCTCACAAGGGAAGTGGAGAAGGAACGTAGCAGACAGCATATGGATAAGGACTCGTACTGTACCTTACCAAACCAGTAAGAGTCTGGGATTGGGATGTGGTCGGTGCGGTAGCCCTTCTGTCTGCGCCGCCTGTAAACGACGGAGGTCAGATCAGGGAAGTTCCTGTTCAGGTCCACGTTCTGGGCGTTGTTTCGACCGATGGAGGAGGTGTCGTATCGGAGACCCTGAGAAATCCAACAACCGCAATGAGGCTTAATTATTCGCATTATCAACTAAATTTCAGCATAATTAAATACAATCTTTATGATAATCTGTTCATGAGGCAGCTCAGAAATCCAGGGCTGAATCCCATAATGCACTGAGCATGGCTCAGGTGACCTGGCGCCTATCAGCTCCAGACATGCGAGTGCATGAGCCCAACTGACCTCCTGCTCGTCGCCATAGTTACTGTCCTGGACTCCGGCGGCCGCCACCTCGTAGCCGTCGGGGTTGACGGAGGGCAGGATGTGGATGCGCGTGCGGTTGACGAGGCTCTGGACGCGCTCGTTCCCCAGCCGGTACTCCAAGCACAGGTACTGGGCCAGGTAGATGAGCAGCTGGCGGCCCAGGACCTCGTTCCCGTGCACGTTGCCCACGTACTTCATCTCCGGCTCCACTGCAAATGAGGAGAGAGACGCTGAGGACGGCGCAGGGTGTCGATGCGTTCGTCGAGGAGCTCACGTACACAGCTCGTGGCGTCCGGGGTTATTGGAGAACTCGATGACGAGCAGCTCCCGGCCGTCCGCGCTGCGGCCGATGCTGTAGGTCCGGGCGATGTCGGAGCAGCGCTCCTCGGTTCTCTTCAGGACGCTGATCATCTGCGCGTTGGAGTGGTGGACGAAGTGGATCACTGACGCCGCATCGTCGGGAGGAAGCACGTCGGCGGCCTCCGCTCTCTGCTCTGCTGTCAGGAAGGACACCGGCTGTGATTAACGCGCGTTGGGCTGCGGTGAGAGACCACATGAAAGCGCTCCCAGAGAGAAACGCTGCTGTTGTTGTGCCAGGGTCAAAGTAGGATGTTAGCGGAGTCTGGTATGTGCAGCAGAAACCAAGAATGCATCCATAATTACCAGATACTGCCATGTTTCCATCACCTCTTAATGGATTCATAGTATTTGAAGTCACATCTTGAAATTGTTTCGTCTATGAAAAAAAATACAGCACTGGGATGGGACGCTGGTATTCGAATGGGAAACGCTGCACAGGACTCTGGGTCACATGATATCAGAACAGGATATTCAGTTTGAAATGAATATGGAAATAATTACAGATGTCAAACGCGCTGCCAGACATCTGAGCCGCATTCCAGTTACAGGGAAAGGCCGTAAAAACTGAGCCCCTGCAATAAAACGCTACGAGACAGAGGCTGGTTTATGGTTCAGACTTTTATCACCGTGTACGCACACGAGGCAGCTTTCACTCCAGTGGTTTACAAGTCAGTGTTGATGTTCCTGTGGAGCAAATGCAGCCACGGGAAGCGCTGACACGGGACAAGGCTTTCTCTGTGTGAGCCGAGCCACGGAAACAAAGAGGTCAAAGGTCAGAGCGGCGGCCTCACCTGAGAGGCCCTCCAGGGGGTCGTAGCAGCCCTCCTGCTCGCTGAAGAAGAAGCGATCGCAGTCCATGAAGTAGGGCCAGGCCATGTCTATGGCCTGGAAGGCGCGGCCGCACCGCCGCTGCACCGCCTCGCAGACGCCGCGGCACGGCTTCAGGGCCCGGCCCGCCTCGCAGCGCGGGGCCAGCACCGAGCAGCCCAGCATGCGGACCTCGGGGTTGCACTCGCCGCCGAGCAGAGACTCGACCACGCTCAGCAGGAGGTACTCGGCGCCGGCCTCGGCCTCCTCGCGCGTCCGGTGGCCGATGATGTTGGGGAAGATGGTCTGGGAGTAGGCCATGTCCTCGCAGTAGGACAGGAGGATGCTTGTGCACGTGGCTGAGATGCGTGAAATGAGATTCGGCCCAGATCAGTGGGGAAAATGAGATGAACTGTATCGTACTTTAAAAGATGAGGAAACTTATCTCCATCTGTATGGATAAGATAATAATAAACCTCTCCATTCTCCCCTCCACTCGCCGCTCCTTAGTATTTCTATTATCTCGGGAAATTAGAATTTTAATATTTCATAGTGCCATTGATCATCTAAAAATACACATGATGGTTTCATGGCTTTGGTGCCAGATTCCATTAAAACTAGACCCAGTGTGACTTATGAGCTCATCCCTTTTGTTGGTTAAACAGTGACTCAAGCTGAATCCACAGGGATGTGGATGGAGAGCGTTAGCTCCTGTCCAGAGTGGGAGGACGAGGAGCGAAAGGAGCGAGCGGTCCAGACATGCAAAGTCCACGTGGACGCTGCCAGCGGGTACTCACGTTTCTCCTCCACCGTCGGTTTGCACGCTCCTGCAAGACACGTCATTGTTATTAGCTGACACTAGATGGCAGAGTGGCTTCTGTGAATGTCTTGATGTGGCCTGTCTTCAGCTAATAAACCCCTGGTTTGGCCTCGCACCAGGTTCGTCTCTGTCACCAGAGGTTCCACGTTAATCAGGACTGAAACGACGCAATCTGACGCCGCCATCTGATCATAATCACGCAGCGTTCATTTACTAAGGTTGGATGCGTGTAATTTGCCGCATCACAGTCGCTTTTTTCCCCTGGAAGTGTCCAGAGACTCGCGCAAAGACGCAAAGAGGGCGCGTGCGCGCAGCAGAAAACGTTTTCGTGTGATTAAAGTAAGAACCTTTACCTCGAAACGCTGGGTCGCAGCGCAGAGAGGACGACGCAGCGACGGACAGGAACTGCAGCAGCACCAGCAGCATGGTTCTCCCTCGTCCGAGCGTTCCGCCGCGTTCCGATGTGGCACCGCACGCGCGCACGCAGCCAGGCGGAGGGTGCGCGTTTGCGTTTGAACTTCCCAAGTCTGCAGAAGTTCCCTCTGAACTGCTCCTAAAGCGACTTTGCACACGCGCGGGCGACTCTCGAGTTACAGAGGAAATAGCTGTGGGGTGAAGTAGGGACGTGCGTGAAAATGTCAACTTCAGACTTTACGAGGATGACGCAAACTTGAGGTTTAAGCGAATCAAACCGCTCCTCACTGAGTCATGTTTATTGTTTAATTTTTTTTATTTCAGCGTGTAATTGAGTTCTGGTTAGTGTGAATGTCATCATATTGTTTAAAGCTACTGTAGGTTTTGAGCTTTTTTAAATTTTATTTTGTAGAGTTGCTATTGACACCTCCCATGACGTCAGACAGATTGAGCAGCCAGAATTTACGTAAGCTCTAAAATGCTGCTGTAAATTCCATAAACAAAACATACCTCAGCATTATCATTTCCAGTTCTTTGCTTGTATTAACAATGAAAATGATTTTTTCCATTTGTATTTAACCCATTACAGCAGACTGGAAAAACTCCAAAAGCGCTGTTTGTAATTCCTACAGATTCAACCCAAGTGCAACTAGGAAAATCCTGTGCCCGTGCCGGCTGATCCAGGATCTCTCGGGATCTCTGCTGCAGCCGCAGCTGGATGACTTTCGGGGGATCACGGCCCTGTTGACAGACTCTCAGACACCTGGGCTCCAGCGCCTCACACAGGGAACAGCCCCAGAGCATCACTGAGCCGCCACCGCCTGAAGCTGGAAGGCCCATTTCCTAAAGTGTTGTTGCGAGTGAATCCGCGTAGACTCGTTTACACTTATGTACATATATAGGGATCATTTCATCAGAAATGGCGCTTTCAAACATGTGCCTTAAGTCCTAAACATCACACTAATGCAGCAATGATTCACAAAGTCACTTCTAGGTCACTCGGCTCCCACCTGACCCGTTTTCCAGCACAGCAGCTGTACTGTACAATTTGTAAGTGTACGGAAGCGCTCGCCTCTCGCGCACCGCTCCACTTCTCCTGCAGCGCGACACGCGGCGCCGTTCCTGGTGGCTACGTGCATTTCGCACGTGAACTTGTTTTGCTCGTTCCTCTAATTACAGGGTGTTCTCTGCTTGAAGCTGGGCTGACGCGAATTAGCATAATGGCAGTCGTGATCGTTCATCACGCAGGCAGGCGAGGACCCCTGGGTTCCGGACTGGATAGAGGACGGCGAGAGTGAGGGAGTTTGGGGCGGTGCCTGTTGGAGGGAAGGATGGAAACCTAGTTTATCCTCCAGCTAAAGCAGGAATATGAATTGTGCTGTAAATAGGGCCATTAATTTGCACAGTGCAGGAGATGAATGAACGTACTGCTTCTTAAAGGGAGATGTGTATGAGCAAACATCTACTCAAACCACATATCAGTGTATTCCAACAGCATTTATGGTCTTTCCTGGTGTGAACGTCAATCACTCCGATGATCCCCCGTTTTTTCTCCAGCACGATGTTGACATTTGTGCAGTAATGTCACCGCTATTGATTGGATTGTGATGAAATGTGGTACAAAGCTGAGTTATTCTCTGGGTGAATGGTGCCTCAGCGTTTTACTTATAAGGTCAAAGTTTCCGTCTGTGCTGTTCTTTGGTTTGGGATCAAGTAATTTGGAAACGTTGCTATTTGAATTTTTTGAAGTTTGAGTTTTAAGAATTGAGAGCTATAAATACATTTAATGACATTTATAGAAGAAGCAGTATGAGCAGCTGGACACACCTGGTCCCATTTACATATGTGGACTTCAGCACGCACACACACACGTCCTCATACGTCATACGAGCCGGTTTAAATGTCAGCTGCTTCTCAGGTGCTGACCAGGTTCAAAGATGCTGCATTAAGTCCCTCAATTAACGCTGCTGATAATTAAAGTCACTATTGAGATGCGTGAATCAGACTCGCAAACAATCAAATGCTGTTGCAGACCTGTCTGTTTTATTACGCTCGGCAGCCGCGGAGGCCGATCATGCGCGGCCACGGTCGTATTTATGCCACATATTGTGTGTGATATAATTAGGGCCACAGGGCAGATGGTTCCATAACGATGTGATACACGCGCAGATGAGCTGTTGGTAAACAAGGAACCACAATGTGTTGAATGGATTTCATTAAAACTTCCCTCCACCCTTTACCTGCATCCTTCAATTTCACATATGGAATATTGACAAAAATGTTTCCATAAACCTGTAATTAGTGAAATAAAAGTACAATTTGTCATTTAGTGTCCAAGACTTTTAACTGCACGGTTTGAATTCAATTTACAGACTTTCAAATCAAATCAAAAGGGCATTATCTCGATTCAATAGCATTACTGTGAGGACATCCATATGGTTAATAGCTTCAGAACTGACAGCTTTTATTGCACATTTTAACTAATAGCTAATCACACTGCCAAAGTACAGCAAGTGGCTCACAGGAGGAAAAGTATCCAATACATCCACAATATATCGTTTTTATAGTAAAGAAGCGATTCTGCTAAAAGAAATCACACATTCAACTGTGGCACAGACGGAAAAGTGTGTTTGAAAGCACTTTAAGAGCATCTCTGTGTGACATCACACCACGGCCTTTAATCTAGACAGAAAGTTTTTCCCTGTACAGTGTAAAATATATAACACCATGTAAATGTCCGCGGGAACAGCGGCTCCCGTCAGCGGGAGAAGCTTCATTCAGGTCGGTGGAGGAGCTCCACGCGTTTCCCTTCAAGGATGTGACCATCGATGCCTCACACGTGAGGGTTAAGTTTGTTCTGTCGCCTGTAACCTTGTAATTAAACATAAACCTCCTACTGTGATCTCAGCCGTCCCATAAACCTTCATTCAAACTTTCAATGCATTGACTGAATTAATAATGCGTGTCTTTGCCCTGACTCCTGTCTCTACACAATCACTGCGGCCACTAAAGGTCACTTAATCGTGGCACTAATTGATGACGTGCAGCTCCAGCTTGGCTCCTCTGGACGTATTAAAGGAGTTCACAGCAGCCGTCGGACCCTTCACAGCCCCAGTGGGACCAGTGGGACCAGTGGGACCAGTGGGCTGGCGTGAAGCAGTCCAGCACAGTCAATGTGGAACTTGAAGCTTCGCCGCTGCTTTTCGTGTGTTCTGTCAGAGCCGGCGTCCTCACATCGACCCCGACGTCCACTTCCTGTCGACGGCTGTCCCGCCCCCTCCCTCACCGCTGTCTCTTCAGTCCTCTCCACCCACCGCTGTCCGTATTTGTGCTCAGAAACCCCCCCCACCCCACCCACCCACCCACCCACAGTCTGTCCCCTTTATCTCTCCCTTTCTTAACAATATCCTGTCCTCTGTGTCTCGCTCCACATTCTTGTCCTCCGCCCACCTTCTCCCTCCGAGAGGCAACCTTTACTTTTGGCCTGTGGTGGGTTCCTGTCACGTCCGCGCGGTCCCCGTTAGCTGATCCTCTGGAGGCAGTAGTCGTTTTCTGTGTCTAGAGAGCTGTTGTGGCCGGACGAGGGGTACAGGTCGCGGCGGAGCAGCCGGTTGACGACAGTCACCAGGACCTTCTTGTACTGCTGACGCAGGAGGGAGTAGGCGAAGGGGTCGGACGCCGCCTTGCTGTACGTCAGGCACTTGCTGATGATTCCCCAGTGGCGGCTGATGTCCACGGACGGCAGGAGTTCAGCCAGCCTGAAGGGGCGGCGGCAGAAACATGAGTAAACACAGTCTATTGATGCTTCTTTTAATAAACTGCAGAAGAATTACACTTAGAGATAAGCACCAGAGTGAGTCTTGGTTTATTTCATTATAAACAGCACAAAGAGTGTCTTGTTTTTTTTCTTCCATTTTGTAGTCTCTCTTCTTTGGCCTATGACCAGTGGAGGCAGATGACCTCCCACCCCATGTTTGTGTTTTAAACCACTAAAAAGTGTCTTGAGATGATGTGTTGTTATTTGCCACTATATTGAATTTAACCAATTAATTGTTTTTTTTTTTCGATTTTCACCATATTTCTTTCACACATTTTGATATTGTTTGTGACTAAAGATTAGGTTTTAAGGGAAATTAATGTGAAATTGTGGAATTGTCACTCAAGGTCCTTCACAATTATGTGACTCAGATGAAAACATCCATATATTAATTGACGGAGGAATTGATACTGAACTTTAAAACTGGGGGCATTTTACAACAAACTCAATTAAGCACCTGCCATTTTGTTCTGTTCTACCATTAATGAAGCACCAGTTTAAGTCTGTGCTTAAACTGATGGGACGTGGAGAACTGATCATAAGTACATGTTTCGGGTTCTCGGGTTGCTCCCAACAGGCGGGACTGGTCAAGAACTGGTCAGGAACTGGTCAGAAGGTCGCTCTCCCATGCACGCACACCACCAGCATCACGTCGACGCATCGACACCACATCTGGCTGACGAGTCACAGTGAAGTATTTCCCCTGTTCTCAATAAGCCACTTCGCGCTGGCAGCATTGTGTTATTGCGTAATGTTTACCTGTGTTTCTCTGGAACCTGTTTGCGCAGCACAAGCACAGTACCTGATGAGCCACGATTCAAGATTAAACAGTATATATTATTATTTATTATTATTATTATTATTATTATTATTATTATTATTATTATTATTAGACAACTTTTTTAACAGCAAACTGGGAAAAGCGAGTGGAACAAAGGTCCCCAGGTCGAAGCGGTGACGTTGGGCAATAATCGGGCAAGCGCTGCGCAACACGGCGTCAGGTTCAAATAAGCAGCGTAGCGGTGCACAGAGAACGGGAACTTTGCTGTCGCGCTGTCGCTGATCTCATCTGACAGATGGAGTCCTGTACAGTCGAGGACAACGCCGAGGTCATTTACTTTTTGCGTGGGTTCCGCCGCAGGGCTGGAAGTCCACGGGCGAGTTGCGCCGATGTTGTGCAGTAGAGGAAACGCTTTGCCGCTCACCTTGTGACGACGTATGGCGCAAAGCAGACGATAAAGGAGCCGATGAAGATGCTGATCTTCTTCGTTGCCCTCTGCTTCCTCCTCTTCTGCTCAGCCAAACACCGTTGTTTCACGCTGGACACAGCAGACAAAAGGCGCTCGGTGTTAATTAATTGGCACTGTAACAAACCCGACTGATAAAACGTGACGTCGGTGACAGTTTGAACTGGTGTGGGTGAGGTGAGGTACCTCGGGTGAATGTCCACCAGCAGGAACAGCGTCTGCATGGTGATGATGTCGATCCTCTTGCAGTGAAACCTGGCCACTTTCAGCACCTTCAAGTAGGTGAAGCACAATATGAGCAGGGAGAGCGCGAAGCTGGTGGCGTGGAACACCACGGTGAACACCGCGAACCCGACGGCGTCGCCGCCGCCGCCGCCGCCGCCGCGGCTCGGCCGCAGGGTGCACGACGCGTACGCGTCGCTGTAGTCGGCCCAGGAGAAGAGCAGCGCCGCGAGGGAGAAGGTGAAGGAGTGCAGCCAGGCGTAGAGCACCATGAGCAGCGCGTCGCGGTAGCGCATCTTGGTGGAGTAGCTGAGCGGGAACACCACCGCGATCCAGCGGTCGATGCTGAGCGCCGCCATGCTCAGCATGGTGTTGGCGCTCAGGAAGGTCTCCAGGAAGCTCAGCGCGTGGCAAACGCGGTCCCCGAAGGGCTGCTGGTTCCGGACGATCCCCACCAAAGTGGCCGGCATGTTCAGAACGGTGATGAGTATGTTGCAGAAGGACAGGTTCATGGTGAACACGCCGGGCACCTGTCGGCGGATCTCGGTGCTGTGGACGAAACATAGCAGCACCAACAAGTTTGACAGCAGCGAGACGACCGCGACAACGACGATGCACAACGCGACAGTGGTTTCAGCAAAGTCCATGTCTCACACCAGGGGGTCCGCTGTCGGTTTACCTGCGCCGGCTGCCGATAAGAAACACCTAGACTCAACCATGGCGCGCGTCTTTTCCCGTCTCCGCTAAAGTGCCGTCAGTTCAATTCCCGTGCGTCCGCGCGCCGCCGTCTCCTCCAACTTCCGCGTGCGCTGTCCAGCGTGCTGAAGCCAGCCGCCGCCACCATGCCGCCCCCGACCCCGCGGTTATTCCCCGCGCGCGACACGTGCGGCGAGAGTGAACGCGGCGTGTGTCTGCGCGCGTGTGCTCGGCAGCAGCCTGGCTCGTAGGAACGGCCCACGCATCGGGCGGACGCGCCTCAGGACGCGCACTGAGGAGGGTCGGGGCAGAAAGCGGCGTGAAGTGACACGCGGAAACAACTTGTCCTCGCCATCGAGCTCCCACAGCTTCACATGACTTCCTTTAAATGACAGATGTTCCCCGTACGCCGCACCGTTTGATTCCCACGCGCAAACTTGCGCGCAAACCGCTCATCCAGCTGCCGCGTTGCTATTTCACACGGGGTTTTTCTTCGTATCCTCTGCCTGGTTCGAAATAAAAGCGGATCTGGAGACAAAGCGCGCAGAGGAACTCGGGGGTGCGCTCCCTGACGATTGGAGACGCGTCTGCCGTGACCGAATGGCACCAGGTGCACACGCGCCTGGGAGGCACGGGGGCAAATAGATCCTATTCCTGAAATGAATTATTTATGACCCCACGGCTGCAGTAGATGTTTGTACTATTACCATTTGTGTCCAGCCTGCAAAAATATACAGAGGATGCTGCTATGTTAAATGTTAAATCAGGAATAATGTCTGTGTTAATGAGGAAGAGCAGATGCTTCATTTTACCAACCTGATGAGATAAGTCTTCAGCATAACTGTAGCTTTTAATTAAAGCAAACTAAACAGTGTTACACCATTGGTCCCTATGGAACAATGAAAACCACTGAAAGACAAAGGGAAATATATAGTTACAAAGATGCATCTAATAATACAATTTGCTTTCCTTTTTCCAAGTAGCTTGTAGTTTGTAAAGTGTGACCTCCAGCTGTTTTTTTATGTAAAACATATATGATAATAGCTGTTTGAAAGAATCATCTAAAACAAATATATCTTTGCAGTTTTTTTACTGTGTCCATCTATAAAGAAAGGGGCAGTTAGGAAGTGACAAACTTTACTATTTGGGTCGTTTCATGGCGTAAATCACAGAGCAGTAAAACGATGCCCAGTGCAAACTGGAGTAACAACTGCAGCCTTCACAGGAGCCCCTTTGGTGCTGATGTACTGAGTCCAGTTCAGGGGAAGCTGGTGCAGCCAGTGACTCACAAGGGTCAGACGCAGCCTGCAGGCTTTTCATGTATCTCTTATTTACACACACTGGTGCTGAGGCCGGTGCCGAAATCCGTCCCTTTCAATGAAATGCACAGTTTTGCTTAGTTGGGAGCGAAACCGAGCCTTTTTCCACCCCGCAGCCGTCACAGTGGTAGTAGCCGAGTGTATTATGCGAGTCATTGTGGTGTTGGGAAACCCAGGGGCGCTTCCCCATCACCGGCAGATGATGAGAGACGCGCTAACGAAGCCGCCACAGGTCTGAGGAGTCAAAGAGACAAAAGGGCTGATATCAAACAGGCGATCAAATGCCTGGGAGAAGGCTACAGCTGGGCTCACGGAGGAAAAGTGCAGCGCTATTTATAGCTCTATTGGGATGTCACCTCCAATACAGCTCTCGGCGCCGCGTGTTACCTAACAGAGGTATCCGAGCAGCCACAAACAAGATTGCTTTTAGAGGACGCTTTGACGTGAGTCGAGTAATCAGCCGCCGTTGTTTCAGGAATCCTCCGATGTGCCTCGAGGACCTGCAGCAGCTCAACAAATGCACCCAAACTCAAGCTGATTACAGCAGAGCCTGTCAAACAGACGCGTGACTAACTGAATGTTTACGTGTCTCCAAGCAGCACGGAGCTGGTTTATATGGTAACGCAGCAGAAAAGGGGAAAGATGCTGCTCCTCTCCAGAGCCGCGATTGAGAAGAATGAACACAATTCTAATTCATTATGAGTCACAGAGCGATGGAAACCAAGTGGAGACAGGACAGTAGGTGCAGGTGAGATGAGATGAGATATGAGAGATATGAGATGTATGAGAGATATGAGATATGAAATGAGATATGAGATGAGATGTGAGAGATATGAGATGAGATGAGCTGAGATGACTGAGCGCTCTGGCGCTCTGCCTCTGCCCTCTCTCTGCGCTGCGCTGTGCGCTCTGCGGTCTGCGCTCCGCTCTGCGCGCTCTGCGCTGCCTGTGCGCGCTCTGCGCTCGCTGTGCGCTCTGGGCTGCGCTCTGCCCTGCGCTCTGCTTGCCCTGCGCGTGCCTGTGCGCTGTGCGCTCTGCGCTCTGCGCTGCGCTCTGCGCCTTGCGCTCTGCCCTGCGCTCTGCGCTGCGCTTTGATATGAGATGAGATATGAGCTGAGATGAGAGAAATCCAGGAATGTCACATGTTAAACTTCTGCCTCCATAACTCACAGATATAAGTGGTACATTATTTGGATTTAAGATCATTGAACCAATCAATAATAACAACGTATTCAATTTCATACTGTACAAGTCCTCGCGTTTCAGGGCAATTTCTGAAAGAGCAGATACAATGTGTGACATTTGTGCTTGACAAGCGTTTGCCAAGTAATCAAACTGTGTCATGTATGAGTGAGAACAGTGATTAATGGAGATGAAATGAGGAACAGGACAATGAGGCTACAGCACTAAAGAGTCAGGATCAGATCCACGCTCAGTTTAAATCTGCACGAAACACGGTGTGCTTCAATGTGTTGGGCACGATAGCAGCACGTCCTTGGTAAGTTATGACGAGCATTCATCTTGCAGCTTTCTGCCATTTTCTAAATTAAAGACGTAATTAATCAGCAGTGAAACGAACCTCTCGCAGGCGCTGGAACAGTCTCCACCACAGCGCCGCCTGGGGCGTCACCGGCACGGCTCTGAACTCAGTGTTTCAGCGTCTCCGTGGAGAAGAGCCCGCGGCCTGGACGGAGGAGGCTTCAACCGAGCCGTCGCTGCGTGCGCCTCGTCCCAGAGTCACCGCAGCAGCTCCAGAGGCCGGTCCGAGGACGGCCTGGTGGCGTAAAAGGCCTCGGGCCGGCACAGATCCGGACTTACGCTGCATGTTCAACCACTAAAAGATTCATAAGACGTCCGGTGAGCTGCGTGTTCCGGCCCAGCGCAGGAACACGGCACCAGCAGGCGTGAAGTGATTTACTGAAGCTCTACCTGCCTGCGAGGAGGGATCTTCATCCACAACCTATTTGTAACGCTGTGAAAAATGCCATCAAACGCGCAGCGGCGCCTGTTTGCCGCTTCGTCAACCTGCTCCTCGCGCCGCGGCTTCCAGGTGTGCGCAGCTTAGTCGGTCCGGACTGAATCACAGACCTGTGACCTCCATGAGCAGGTAAATATGTTAATCTGACGGCCGTTTCGTCTGAATCCACAGGGATCACAGCACAACGAGAGACAAGCCCGTTTCACGACGCACTGCAGGTTGAACTGGTGGAGGTCGAGGCAGGAACACAGACAGGTTCAGAAGCAAGGTCAGTGTTGGCTCACCTTCAGAGGCTGCTGTGCTCAGACCCGCGCGCCACTGATCCCCCACACAGATCAATGCTCGGTCTCCAGCTCAGACGGCGCATCCTCCTCAGGCAACGCGTACCTGAGGCGCCATAAGGGTTGAGTGTGGGTATGGTTCATGCTGTGCAGCGTTGCATGCTGGGACGCGGCCGTAGAGGACGGCACGGCTGTGAATGGCGGCGAGGATGTGGTTACAGGACGAGTAGCGTTGGAACACACGGACGTCCTCCGCACTTGTTTCTACAGTAGAACTAGTAGAAAAAAAAGAGGCCGACGCTCATTTCTGGTGGCTTTAAAGCAAAAAGCAGAAGCCGCGGTTCCCTGGAAGCGCAGCTGGTGGGAAGAAAGGAGCACGGCTGCAGCGGCTGCTGCTTGTTTCACCAACAGAAACTCCTCACGGCGTCTCCAGGTAACAGACATCCACCAGCGCTAATTACCCTCACATCAGACATCATCTGATCATATGGTTTACAAACATTCAATAATGAAGGCAAATGGTTCTGGTTGATGTATATCGTTTTCCCATTCGTGCTCTGAACCTCACCTTCACCTGCGAACGCCTGTCACGTTTCACAATGTTTTTATTACACAGGCATCAACTGTGCATAATGAGGCTGCAACAGCACTCTATGACTATGTTAAACAGCAGAGAACGCGTTGTATTATGAAGCCTCCATTAGCTCCAGTTGCTCCTTTCTTGGCCGTTCCTCACACAATGTGGCCTAATGTGTGGGACTAATTGATGAAGACCGAGCAGCGCCTAATAAACACGTCTCCTGTGAAAGACGCTCCGCGCGAAACAAAAGCCCTTTTTTTTAGCCGTGTTTTTCCAGACATCTGATGTGACGCGTTATTGAGAACGGAGGCCCGGCTCCGCGAACAAGGGGGAGCGCGGCACAGCTTCCAGGTTAAAGCGGCAAGACTTGTTGAGTCACGTTCCCATAGCAACGCCTCCGTCTGAGAAGTTATCGCTCCATCTCGGCACATGCTCTGGACGCACGTGCCGCTCGCACGATATGAAGCCTCACATCAAAAGGGCGGAGGCGCCGCCGCCTCGTGCCCCCTTTTACCCGCGGACCTGAAGGAGCGCAGGGGTGAGGACGGAACAGAAATGGACCGAGGACGGCCCACACAAGCCACGTTCTAAGGACGCGTTTAGTGTTTTATTAATGATCCAGCCCATTTATTGATCCCCTCATCAATCCTTTCTTAAAGCGGAAGACTAGAATCTATTACAGGGAGGAGAAGGAGCTGAGCATTGTTAGAGACTGCTGAGTGCAGCACTGGCCTTGGATTTGAGCAGCATTCCTTTTATTTGGACCATGAGGCCACAAACGCTTTGTTTTAGCGACCGCAGGTGAGGGAGTTCAGCGAGGGAACGATCCACGGAAGCGGCGGGTCCACCGGCACTGAGCAGGCGCCCGCATTCATTCTCATTAATGACAGGAGCCCTCGGAAGCAGACGGAGCGGGCGGCTCCGGCAGAAGGCCCAGGACGAAGAAGAACGGGACGCGGCCTTTTACCTATTAAGGGTTCACTCAGCGAAACTGCAATACATCACTGAAGCCAAGTCATTTACTGTGGAAGTAAAGTAGATTAAGAAAATGTGAACACAGACTAAAAGTCACATGTTTTGATTTTACAGTCTAACCTTTCATTCATATAGTATAAAGTCACTTAAATAAAAGACACATTTACTCAGCAGCGGAACCTCCAGCCACGCACCGAGCATGAGGCCGGCTCCACCACACGGTGCTCTGGGCTCGAGGCGCACGAAGCCCTGTCCATCACACAACCACCCATCACTGTCATCAGAGACAAACCCACAGTTCAAACACTGGATTTCACTACACAGATGGGTTTCACTCTCCTAAATGCATAAATGCTCATTTCTGCTGTTGGAGGAAAACTGAAAAAAAGGTTTTAAAAAAAGGTTTAGTCAAAATGCAAAAACAGATGTAGTCAGAACCAGTTTAAACTGTGGCTACTGCTGCAAAAACAGGATATAAACAAGGACAGTAAACAGATAAATAAATGTGCTGGCAGCAGGTTAATGCAACGTGGTTAATGACCGATCTGCACCAGTTTGAAGGTGTCTCCACTTTTTCTCCACTCCAGGAGTGCAGCTATTATAAATGTACCGTTTCCTCCGCCGTCACCGTTCCTGCTGACCCTCTGCCACAGTAAACTCAGCACTGACTCACTGGCTCCAGCCCAGTATAAACACAGGCCGGGAGCTGAATCCCAGCGGGAGCCGTCGGTCCTGGCGGCGCATCTCGCACACTTCCCCGCTCCCGTCCAGTCTGCACCGCGACCCTTCGGCCCCGAGGACGACGCTCCCCCGCAGCACGCGGGTCCGAGAGCATCCGCTGAAGCAGCTACTCGCGCTAAATGCGTCAAAGCGGGAGGAAAGCAGCCACAACACACTGCACACGGGAGCAGGGACGCCGGCCTGAGCCGAGGGCTGTGTTTGCACACGGTTCCTCTGGTAAAGACACAAACACCACAACGAAGCCCTTAAAACCAGGCTGGAGGAGACACATGCAGCAACAGCTCCTTTAATGAACGCACACTGATGAGTTCGGTTCATATATGAACATGTTGGTTTCAGAGTCTTTGTTTCAGTGACAGCCAGTGAATCAGCGTGTTGGCCGAGCACCAGCTCCACAGTCTGCAGCCCGTCGCGGGGCAGATGTCACGAGCTTTTCGGAGTGGCCATGCAGTATTAACAGGTGTTACATAACCCTAATCAGAGGAGTAGAGTCGGGCTTGGAGGAACGTCCACATCAGCATGCCGCTCCTCTTTAATCTTTAATTAAGCATAAGGTGCAACATCGATTCATCCTTTCTCTGCCAGAGCTATTCTGGGCCTCCGTCGCCCACTCGTCCCTCTCTGGGGAGGGGGGGGGGGGGGGCTTTAAAAGCAACGGCCGCCAGACATTCCTGTCCAGGCGCGATTACACTGAGGCTGCTTGGGTTGTGCTTAGGCCGCTGGAAGCACCAGAGCCTGCTGATTTCATGTTAAACATGCAGAAAGTTCATGGACCGGGCGGCGGTGGAGGGGGCGGGGCCATGTGACGCAGCATCCGAGGCTCCGCCCCTCTCACGTCGCAGGTGGCCGCTCTGGGATGGTCCTTCATTGGCCAAACATCACAGCATCATTGTTTGCCTCGTCCTGCGCAGCCACACACACACACACACACACACACACACACACACACACAGGAGCGATTCTATATTTACTGCCTAGTTTTAACACGCGCTCATCAATCAGGGTTATTACCGCGTCATAGCACAGCTTCTTTCCCGGCTTCTCTCTAAAAGCCTTCATGTACTGTACCTGTCAGAGCGCCGCGGTCCAACAGGCTCAGCTGCTTTTGTGCCATCTGGGTCACCGCGGCCTGTCGCCCTTGGTAACGACGCCCCCTCTCTGGTCTGCCTCTATGGTAACCCCGACTTTCGCTGCACATCAGAGCTGCCGCGCCGCTCTCGTGCTGCTCAAATTAATTCCCCTTTTTCACTTCAGCAATTTTTAACAAGGTGAGTCGCTCGCCCCACGGGGACCGGATGCCCACGGCGCCTTTACATGGTCACAGGCTAACGGTGTGATGTCACACGTGGTATCATACAGAAGCTAATCTACCTGCAGCTCAGCCAATAATCATCATAAATATTTTAGGAAGCCTGGATTATACATAAAACAGATTAATTACCACGACGTGGGGAAGGTTGATGTGCAGCAACATGCTGACATGAACTGGATCAGGATGCAGCCAGAGCCTTTTATCTACCGCTCACATCATTTGATTATATAAACAATTGCAGCAACACCCAAAATGTAGCTAATTTATTTATAAGGAGGAAGGTGGAGAAAAACTCGACCTGCAGCAAAGTCTGGCAGCCACAGGAACCGAGGTTTGCACATAAAAACCAACACTAAACAGGGAATTAGTGGTGAAACAAACAAGCAGCCCTGAAGTCTGCGTTGTGGAGTAGGATGTCATTTTACCACTGGATGAAGGAAACGGACATTCGCTGTGGAAGAGGAGGCGTCGCCCGGCTCCCAGCATTCCCACTCTGAGGCCTGTGTCGAACACAGTATTAGATTAACATCTGATGAAATATTAAGTGACTGGCTTGGCTCCGACGTGAGGCCAAAAGAAGCTGCTTTGATGCTGCGGCTCAGCCAGAGAGCGATGGAGGAAAGAGAGCTTTTACAAAGGGCTAAACCCGTAAGTGTGTGTTTTCCCATTTGTAGGAAAACAGACGGCTTCTAATTTTAACCGTATGTTAAATGTAAAGTGGAGTTAATTGGGAGGACGCCGCAGCTCGGCCCGTGTGTAGAGAAGAAGCACCATCCACGCTTGGCAGCGCTCCACCGCTGACGCCACCGCCCTCAGCTTTTTGAATTTCAAGTGAAGTGAATGGAGAAATGTCAAATGGAAATGTTTCCAAACAAACCTTCCTCCCGCTGTATTTTGGTTCGTCCTTCCCTGCAGATGGAGAGTCTAACACAAGTACCACCAGTACCTCCGAGCGCCGCCCACCAGGTCTGAGTAACGCGGCTGACGAGGAAGGTGGAGGAGGAGGAGGAGGATCCTCCTGCAGAGAGCGGGGACACGCGCAGGAAGAGGCTCCGGCCTGCGACCTGTCACCTTCAAAACATCGATCCTGGATCAAAGCGTCCTCAGCTTCTCTACACAGGTGGGAGAGTGGACTAAAGGCATGTGTTTGACTTTTTTACCTACAGAACAAACCATCGATAACAGCGTCCAAGCACATTTTATACTTGACGACTATATATTGCGTTTGCTGCGGACCGTGATTGCTGACCCAGAGGAAACACCCCCCTCCAAAGCAAAGAGGGTGGTGGAAAAGACAATCTCCTCACCTTCCTTGTTTCCAACACTTCAGTCCACACATCAAATCACCCAGTGACTCACCCACAGCTTGTTAATTTATAATAGCAGGTCAGAGGCATCACGGTGACTAATCTGTTCTCCTACGAGGAGACTTAGTCACAAAAGCCATTCACTTTTTATGGGAGGATGCTGAATAATAATGGAGATATGCCTAAAAGGCCTAAAATGAGGGGTTTTGTTAACACGTGCATCTCCACCACTTTAAGAACGCTCATAAACGCACTTATAGAAATAGAAAAAAGTAAAGATGGATTCTTCTAACGGCAGGCGCAGAGAAGAGGGAGCTGAGGCGGTTCACACATTATTTACTGCAACTAGAGGAGGAGGCAGCGAGTGGAACAAAAGAAGTCGTTTCAGGGACAGCTGTCGGCGCTCGCGTCCTGCGTGGCTCACTCTGAGAAGAGAGACGTCTCCGCGTCCAAAATGAAGCGTGAGAGACGTGGTATCAAACCCCACGGTGCCGCCATGCATAAAGCATGAGGAGAGTTGTTAGCTTAGGCAAACAGATGCAGCCACTTATCCCCGACCCAGATTTCAAACACAGAGTCGTTCCTCTGCCTCCTGACGCGTCCGTCTGTCCTCTCTGGAGCTCTCGGCTCCTGGATTGTGCGAGACAGACGGAAATAAAAAACTGTATTAAGAGCACTTTCTTCCAAGGCTGTTGTTGAGAACTCGAAAAGACGGGACGTGACAAAGCAAAGCCAGCATCTGACATTACGCAAGAGCCAGCCACTTTAAAAGGGACCAATCTGTTTACATGCCGCGCATAGCTTTCCAATAGAACAGCGCGTCTCCGGTGCTTCTGGCTGGAACCACGCTGGTCTGGGACCAGCCGTGGAGCAGCCACCGGCCCCCGAAGACCCTCACGCATGACTGCTGTTCAGTGCAGAGAACAACAACACTAGTTCTCAATCCTGATGTTTATGTTCGTCTACGTTTATGGGAATGCAGTTTAAAATGAGACAAGATTGTGTGAATTATTCTTACAGTCTCCTATTTTGCTGCGTTTTGAGCTGATTTACCTGATATTTTTAGCCTTATTCTCCGCTTTCTCCTACAGCAGTACATTACGCCAACAGTGTACATCAGCGGGCGGCGCACAGGTGCTGCTGCAGCAGCCACAGTATATCAATACATCACAAAGGATCCACCAGGGGACCAGAACTCGACCAGGAGCTGAGGAGGCACAGGTGCGACGCAGCCTCTCGTCGTTCTGCAGAACCTTCCCTGCAGCTCAAACACTTCCACGTGTATTCTAGTGTCCTGCTCATCACATACACCACCAGTAGAAGATGCAGGTTTCCACTGATCTACTGCGCTGCGTCATGGTCCCAGTAAGTGCAGACCAAATGGGACGGCGTGTTGCTACTAAAGGCTGTGGCCATGCTGCTTGAGTGCAAGAGGAGCTTCCTGAATCCATCACACGTCCTCCTGCAGGCTTCACGGCGGAGCCACACATCCAGGAGCCCTCCTTATGTCTTACAAACACACCGGGATTAGAACCAACAACCTCAACTGTGGGCGTGCGGGATTCCAACCTGCACGCATGATTATTAGCTTCCCAGTCACAGCATCAACTGTCAGAGCCGGTCTGCTTTGAATGTGTGACACACAAAACCCAGTTGTTGCAGGGCTTTTTACCCTCCACATCTGGAGGCCTCCGGCTCAAACCTGCCACCATGAAGCCGATAAGCAGCATTCACAGAGGCATCACTCAACGGATCAGCATCACGACAACTACATAGTCTGTAAACCAGACATTCAAATAAACCCCGTTTATCCAAATTCTGCCTATTTTTAAACTAAACTCTTCTGTTCTGTTCTTCGATACCCACAGATGGCGCCGAAACATGGTGGTGCTAATCAGCATGGTAACGCTTCCTCCACACGCAGCCAGCAGCCGGGCTTGTGTGAGAGTCACGCTCCGTGTGGGCGGAGGCGGCGGTGGTTCCGGTCTCTGGGGCAGCGGAGCGAGACGGACGCGCACAGTCGTAACCAGGAGTTATTGGGCAGCAGCCGGTGGCAAAGGGCCGGGGGTCAAAAGGTCACGGCAGGAGGGGGCTGTGGACCACTGCATGCTGGTGAATCATCACCATCTCCACCCAGACCGTTATCAAGGCTTTTTTGATAACAGTTTACTAGCGTTTGACTCGTTGCTTCTGTGTCACACAAAGCCAGCGGGCGTGAAGGGCGTCCTCGGTCCTGCTGTGGCCTTTGCTGGGTGACATTTCAGCCACAGGGCGACGGCGAAGCGTGCAGCGGCGTCCAGGGGGACAGCGCGCCGCCCGACCCCTCCGCTGCTGCCAACAAATAATTCATAGCGCTAACATTTACTTTGTTCAAATGCTGCCTGGTCTTTATCCACCGCCCAGCGCATGAACTTTAGAGGCCTGGTCTGATGTGAATTCAGCCCACGTGCACGATGGAGCTTTGAAGGCGCTCGTGCTGTTTGAGAAGTTCAAAAAACACCCTGAGCTCGAAGGTAACGCTGGTATGAAGAGAGACGGACAGAGAGTCAGATAGAGAGCTTTAGCTTTAGCTTTAATATGAAGCGGCATCCGCTTCTGAACAGAAGATCCGACTCAGCAAAGAAACTCAAAAACATGTAAACAAACCTCTTGTTCTTGTTGGTTCTGGTGTTATTTCACCTCCAGTCACTCAAAAATGTAGTTTTAAAATGAATGAATGAATAAATAAATGGACTTGAATGTTCAGGTGGAAAATGAGAAAGCATCACACTTCCTCTTCCTGAGAGGTCCGGCGGACGGCCTGAGTTCCTCCGGCCCATGAGCAAAGGCGCAGCGTTGGGCCGGCAGAGGGCAGCCCTGAGGATGGTGGGCGTGGAACCAGCAGCCGCGGGTCTTCAGCGCGCCGGGCGCCACGGATTTCCGCTTGGCGTCTGCCGCCGAGGACGTCTTGTCCCGCCAGTCCCTGATGTGCACCGCTCCTGCCTCCACTGCGAGAGAAGGAACCAGAGGGAAATAAAGGACGCTGCAGCCGCACGCTGCAAATAAATCAGCGCTCGCAGAAAAACGGGGGGTTATTTCTGGCATCCGGCAGTAAACAAGCGCTTTATTTTCTGCGCGCCGTCCACAATGAAACTCTCCTGGTTGAATCATCAGCACAAAGGATGAGCCACCGCGTTAGAAAAGATCTATCTTTCATGGGAAGAGGGAGGTATTTTATTATTAGAAGACAGTGGAGCGATGACAGGAAATGAGCAGAGGCTGGATACTCTCACAAGCAGTTCCTCCCCAGACCTCTTTCACACTGTGTGTAAATCTGGAAACTCCCGCTGTATTTATTATAAGGTACGAGAGACGTCCACAGCCTGTTTATATTAGTAGTAACACAGTTTGATTAGCGGACAGTCAACCAGCTGATCTGAGACACAGACTCAAGGACAAATCTAAATTTGTTGAGAATCAAAACGTAAAGCTTTTCTTAAAACTTTTTTTCTGTGAACTGAAATATTTTCATTGCACTTCTCTGCCTGGATGAGCCAGTCCTTCAGCGGCGGAGCAGCAGGAGCGGTCCAGTTACCTTTGAAGACCTGGTGGTTGTTCCTGAGCAGCGTCTGGAGGCCTCCGCACTCGTTCTTCAGGAGCTGCAGCGTCTCCTGCTGCAGCAGCCCGGCCACCTCGCTCACAGAGAGGCTGCCTGAGGACGAGACCGCGGAGAAGCCATGAGCAGGTCACGTGGGTCGGGGCTGTGGACCACGCGCCCTCAGAGTTACGACATTTCAGGCTTTGGCCTTTTTTCCCCAGGACAGAATTCAATCAGAGCTGACCTTTGCTTTGTACAAATGACAATCGTCCTCCTCTTTTCTACATGTCAGCGAGGGACACACCACCTGGTTTCTAATGCCGGTTCATGACCACATTTGACCTAAATCTGCAGAGATGCCGCCTTCATCGAACTTTTACACTAAATCCCTGGTGGCACTGCAGGGACGAGAGCACATGGCAGAAAATCACCAGTAAAAACGTCTGCGCCAAGTAATTAATGATATCTGTAGCTGCCATTAAATGAGTTAGAATTCAACAGTAAGGCCAATATTGACTTATGATGGTTCTTCTTCTCTTCTGCCACCAAAGTTCAACAGAACAAACATATTGGACGCCCAAAATAAAGCCTGAGTGTAACTGGTTCATCCCTAAAATATGCAGCACACTCCCACGTTCACGGACACTTGAAGCAGCCAGAAGCAGCCTTGTGCCGAGTGTGAAATGAGCAGACTGTGGAGACACAGCCCAGACGCCGGGGAGCCCCAGCCTTAATACAATATCAATATGCTGCTTAGCGCCGCCCCGCTCTGCCTGCACTCTTAATGGGGATTAATGCCAGAGGGCCAGTATTGGCAGACCAGACTCCGCTTGGACCAAGAGCAGGCTTAGACCATTATTAATGGCTCCGTTTTATGTGCGGCTGCTCTCGTGTGAGGTTCAACGTCCCCTGAAGACGATCACTAACAATTAATTGCTTGTTGAGGGGGACTGTTTTTGCTGCTTAGGCCAATTCAGAATGAGCCAAAGTGACTAAACAATTAGCTCTGGCCTTGCTTGGTTCTGAATAAAACATGTGAGGATCATTTTTATGTATTTAATCCCTATGAACTTTCCACGTCTACTACAAAGAATGAAGCCAGAGACAAACAGGAAATTTGTGGCACGAAATCTAAACTTTCTTTAATTGACTCAGGACCCTGTGGCTCTTGGGATTGTTTGTATCTGTACTTGTGTCGTTCTTCTTTTCATAGTAGCAGTTCAGATTTAACAAGGCGATGAAATCTCCACTAGTGTGCTAGTTTTCCTATTTTTATAAGAATAACTTTGGTTTGGGGTATTTTAGTTAAACAATACATCAATTATGAATATATGGTTTAATATGAATGATCATTTTCAGTAACATAAAGTGGTCAGCAGCTAAATATTAAGCTTCCTAATCAAAGCGTGAACCAGGTGCCAGCTCCTTCAGCCGTGCAGGTGGAGCATGAGTACAGGCTGCGCCTCCTGCAGGACCGTGGGCCCAAAGCGTGACGCGTGCGGTCCACCCCCGAATAACACGGTGGAACAGCACATTTCCACCAGACCCTGTGTGGATTTGTGACTTTGTGCACTTCTCGGTGTTACATAAGTGCATGAGCCCAGTCAGCAGTAAAGCATGCATGAATTAGTAACTTGACTTAAAGCTACAGTATCTAAACACACAGCTGAATACTGTGAAGTAGTGCAACTACAGAGCTCAAGGCGTTCTGCATGACA
Organism: Betta splendens; assembly: GCF_900634795.4. Taxonomy (NCBI): domain Eukaryota; kingdom Metazoa; phylum Chordata; class Actinopteri; order Anabantiformes; family Osphronemidae; genus Betta; species Betta splendens. Next base: position 23,349,598 of record NC_040882.2, on the reverse strand, counting down.
GCAGTAGAGCTTGTACATTTTACTCTTGGTGCTGCAGGCATCGCTGTCAAACCGCTCAACGTACTGTATAATATAGATTAAAATAGGTCTTAACATGCACTCACTAAAGTAAAATCAAGTAAACTTTGATTGAAGTCATGTCCATGACCTACAACATCACGTATTTGCTTGACAAAATATTTGAAAACTCGTAGTCTTCTGTCTGTCAGAAACTTGAGAAATATGAAACGTGAATTAATTACAATATCAATAATCCTCATATTCTTTGAAGATGCATTAAAAATGAAGAGAAACTGAATCTCAAAGGCCTGTCCCTGACTCTGACGACCTCCTGGAGCTATTCAATATCAGCTGGGCCACCCTGAATTTACCTTTTGTTCTTACACAGCACATAACTGCTAGGAATACCTCCATACAAATGCATACTCATGCATAAATCATACACGGCGGTGCATTATTCATCCAGTCATCTCTATACAGAGTAACGGCCTCCCTTTATTCGCTCTGCCTCATAGTTTCTACCTCTAATTTAAGCTCTGACATCCTGACAGAGAATTTTATGTTTTAATCACACCCGTCCTCATCTCATTCATATTGTGTGTGTGTCTGTGTGGCAATGGGGCTGCAGGGGTGTCAGCAAAGGTGATGTGTGTGTGTGTGTGTGTGTGTGTGTGTGTGTGTGTGTGTGTGTGTGTGTGTGTGTGTGTGTGTGTGTGTGTGTGTGTGTGTGTGTGTGTGTGTGTGTGGTGCAGAGGCAGCTGACTGAGGGTGAGGAGTTTAAAGAGGCCTCGCTCTGAGTCACGACCGACGCCGAGGTGCTGGGTCACTGTACCAGACAGGAGCTCCAGGAATGCATCAGCACATGCCGACGGTAAATGCTTTGTTTTGGCCGGGTTGAGGTTAAATTCCTTGCCATCTACAAGGCCGGCAGACACTAACAAAGTAATTCATTGTGAAAAACAGTTTGATATTTGGGAAAAAGGCTAAATGGTGAGTGGTATCTGTGAGATACAGAAACAGTTAGGGTCCAAACACGTTCGCCAGCTCTGAAGACAACAAAACCCAGGAACCACCGCTAACATTGTATCCTCATGTTACCAGCTTGAAGCTTCATATCTAAAACATGAAACACTAGATTAACACCTTTTAAATGAGCCTACTGATGTTTTCCGTTTAATGAGCCATGAGCATTTTGTCTTTGTAATGTCTCAGTGTAGCACCAGGTCCATTATCCGGAAAAATATGTATGACGCTGTCGCCATGAAGCGAGTGGTTGATGTGAAAGCTGAACTTCATGTGCACAGCTCATGTCTGATCTAATCTCCTGCCATCTTGTATCAGTCAGGTGTGTTCAAGTATCGAATGAGGCAGCAGCTGAAGCCGATCGTGAGAGAATCGGTCCCCTCCAAGCAAATCTATTTCCCCCATCTCAGGTTCTGACTTTATTGTTATATCGACAGCAGATTTCATTTTTAACCACTAATCAGTGAAAAAGCTAAATTATCTTCAACCTCTTTAACAAAATGTTCGAGTAAAGTTACTTGTTACTACTTGAGTATGTTTTCTGTATTCCTGTTTATTTTGTTGCCTTAATGCTGTCGAAGTTTAAAGTTATACCATGAATTATTTACAGCTCTTCTATCTGCTTTTCCAGCCAGCCTGAAAACTTTACTGTGGCCTTGTAACTTTCCGGTTTGTGTCTAATGGACTGGATCTGCACACTTCACAGATAATTAGCCATCATGTAAACTTATGTTCATCTGAACCTGTCTGATTTGCTGTTGTGGTGTTTTGCTGCTTTACCTCCTTGGTTCCAGTCACTGGAGGACCTCCTGCCATCATCCTCAGTCATTTGCAGAAGAACATTAGCAACGCGCAGGACCACTCCGTCGACAACGTCCCGGGGGAGGGTGGCGCAGTTTCGGACCGCTTCGACCTTGTCTCGGGGCTGGAAGCCAGCTCCCCAGCCGCCCGTCACGTGGGCCGTCCTGTCTGACTCTTGAACTGCGACCCCAGAGGTTGTTTGGCGGCTCTGGATGTAATGAGCTCTGCGCAGCTCTGCCTCTGCTTCGGCGGACGCCTGGTAATTTCTGGACTTTCCTACCAAACACACCTGCAGAGGAAATGTCAGGAGGAGTCCCCTCCATGATTAGGCCCAAAACTGTGAAACAGAAATGTAATCACCGCCTCCTGGCTTCAATTATTTCTGACAACTCACTTGATTTCAATAAGCGAGGCACTGTTGGCAAAACAAGAAGATGAAGCACCACGGAACACTTAATTTTAGATTCCTCTGCTGACGTTTAGAGAAATTAACAAAATTATTGTTTCACAAAACTCCATGACCTTGTGAACAATGAAAAAGAAACTTTCCACAATCTAATTAGATCCATGCTTATCTTCTAAAACTGCTCCCATGTGTAAAAGCAGTTTTTCTATTTATCACTAAACTGATTCCAGTACAATAAAGCCCAGTAAATATGAGCCTGCTTTGGTTGTCACGCTTCCATGAGTATTAATGGATACGTTCTATGAACCAGGGTCCCACTGGGAACAATGAAAAGCTCAAATGTGGTCTGTGCAGCTCGGTTCTGACTGACCCGTTTGGTGGAGGGGATCCTCAGACAGTCCTCTTCGGTGCTGAAACCGCACTCTTGGCTGACCTCCGCCACAAAGTCGATGTATTCTTTATACTGAGACCTGTTGCACTGGCGTCTCTGGTATTTTCCGTAGAAGTCGAAGAAACAGCAGGGAAGGACGAAGAAGCGGCAGGAGTACGAGGACCTACAGCGAGACAGCAAACGGAAACAATCATACAATTGATCACAAGCTTATTAGATACTAAACTACAAACATTTGACTGCATTTCCAATTATATATTTATTCATTCTTTGAATGCAAAAAGTAGGGCACAATAATCTGAGTACTTTTGGTCTGGCCCAATATAAAGGTCTCTTTCCACCCTCTGCTTTGTAATCTTATCTATTTCCTTAAACAAATATCCTTCTCATCATCCCTTTATTTTTTACGCCTGTTGTCGGATTGTGCTGCCTTGTCCTGGTTCGACCCGTGCTCTCAGCTCCTACTTTTGTAAAAATATTTTTGAAGGTTGTGAAACTGAAGCAGCCTGAGCTGAACAACAACAACCAGAGGCCACCACCATGAGGAACAGCAGATTGCTTCAACACGAAGCTCCACATCGCCATCAGGTGTCCGTCTCGATAAACACACACTCGCTAACCAACACGCAGAGAAACACACACTGACACATCCGCTCTCTGCACATAATGTTATTCCAAATTGGAGAGATCAGCTGGCACTCGAGCGGCGGGGTGAGATTGTGTCTGCTGAAGACTCGCCTGGCTGCGATGACGGGGATCCACGGTGTGAGCTCGTCCGAGTGGTTCCCAATCAGCCAGTCTGTATCCGGGAATAAGAAGCTTTCGCTGGGAGTAATTGCCTTTTCCTAAAATAGACAAGTGCACCTGAGAACATGACTTGATTCTGAAACTTAAAATTAAACTTTGCTTCTATTAACACTTGTAGATGTGATGAAGATGAATTTATGATTCAGTCACTAAGCTGGTTGTTGATTCAGCTTCTCTCTAAGTTAACAAGATAATGAGCCCCCTGTGAGAACATTTTCCTATTTATAGCGGGAACACCACAAACTAAACAACATCTATTCATTCACTTACTTATTAACTGTGGTAAATTACTGGATGTTAATCAGTGTACTTAAGACTTCACTAACTGTTGTGAGACCTTTATGCAACATCAGCCTAAACTAAACATTTCAATTAATTGTTTATCAGCCTTGTACCTCAACAAGGAGTGAACAGCTTCAACTCAAGGATCAACTGTTTGTTTTTACTTATATGAACAGTTTCATCTTAGATTTAATTATGTGCCTATACAACTCACTTGCTTCTTCATGACTCAATTCTTCTCATTTAACACAGGAGGCTCTACTGTTTTGCTACTTTGTAGTTTAAAATATGAGTTTTCAAAAATGAATGAGTTTAATTGTTCTGCAAAATTAAATAAATAAATAACCCTTATAATGACTTTGCCTGGTGAACCTGTTAAAACGTGAAAAATAGCTTCTCCATTTAGACACAGTCAGACGTATTTATACCAGAGAGGGGGCAGCTCAAAGCGTCATTTGACGTGGTTTCCCCCTTTAAATGTGAAAAGATAATAACACTAATTAAAAAACCTTGGGATGGTTCATGCTCGGATTACTCACCTCAAGCAGAGTCTGGGGGCCGTACATGTCCCAGATCTTCCTCCTACGAAGGTCGATGCCTTTTCCAGGATGCTGCAGGTGATGTAGAGGATGATATAGCGGTCAGCCGCTAATCGCACACAGACACAGTCACACTGGGACTATAACCTGGCTTGTGCAACTTCAATTACAGCTGATCCCACATAAGAATGACAACGAGGGAAGCATCAAAGTGTAATTTTAACGCATGAGTCCCTTCACCTGTGCTCCAAACAGCAGCATATCATTGATTAAGCTGCCACTGAAGATTGGCGCTAATGAAAAATCTCTGGCTAAAAGCAGTTTAACACCAGACTGTTCACCTGGTGGTAGAACCCCAGTCTGCTTAGTGTGTTTCTAGTACACGGAAGTCACTTTGTGGTAATCTGTATCTAGTTCAAATTTTACAGACTAAATAATTTATCAGTTCATTTGAAAAAAATCTACAATTAGTAGATTAATCGTTGATAAAAACATTAATAGACACTAAAACAATAATCCAAACTACAACTAATAGATTTCGATTAGTTTTAACCTCTTCACTCATATCTGCTATGGGAAAGTCTACTGTAATCATGTTTAACATTAAGCCCTTAAAGTTATTATGATATTAACTGATATTTATCATATATTTCCTAATTTTTCCAGGCTTTCTGTCATACTTCTCCTCTTCTACATTTTAAAAGATGTTATTTAAGTATTTTTTTTAATAATGTTTCTGCTTACCTTTACTATTATTATTTCTGTCACCTTAATCATTTGCAATTTGACAAATTAAAACCTATGTTTATTTGTTTTATTTCTTAAATTCAGTTACTTTTCTGAGCAGATTCCCACAAAACAGACAATGCCTAATAAAATTGAGACCATTAGGAGAATGGAGGCTGACATTATGAATAATTGAAAGACTTTAACTAATGATCATGAACTGACCAAATGTTCCAGCTGCTACGGTAAACTCACCCCTTCGTTGGTTAGTATGTGAACCAGGAGGCCGTTTCCACAGCCGAGGTCTACAAAAGACTGCCTGCAGGTCAGGCCTTTCTGTGCTCGCTCCTCAGACCACAGCACCTGCACAGCACATTGATACACACTCAGCTCTACTGAAAGTCCAGGACACATTCCATTATTTTAACAGAACACCTAAAGTTTGACACCAGCTGCTGGTGGTCTGAAGTGTATCAGGCACAAGATTGGCCAAAACTGTTTTATATAGAATATTAACAACCAGACGTAAACCCACCAGAAGGTATGTAGCGATAGCAACATCTTCATAGACAAACTTCTCAGGATCTGTCACTTCAGGCCAAACCTAGAAAAGAAACGCATCAGAATATACACAGCATGTGTGAAAAGCTGCAGTGACTCTCACTCTCTCTACCTTCACCATGGCCTTGTACTTGTCCTTCAGCTGCTGGTACATGAGGCTGTACTTCTCCACCGGCAGCAGAGACAAGGTGCTCCTGAACTCACCGCTCCTGCTCTCGGTGGCCCAGCGCACCAGTTTAGGCAGCAGTTCTGAGCCCAGCCAGGGCAGTTTGGGGTAAATCACACCGTCAGAGAACCACGCATCTGGATCCAAGGCACACAGCTTCAAGGACCTGTAGACAAAAGCAAAGACATCTAAGAACCATGCTTTTTATTGTTTAACTGACAAAATAACTAACAGCACTGGGTACTGGTTAATACTCTATGTTCAGATAAACATAGGTTTACATAACATTATACTTAATATTCTGTCCAAATGATTTCAGACTTACCAATCATTACAGTCTTGACTGCAGAGCTGAATCTGATAAATGTTGCCCTTTTTTAAAGACACTCGTCCGTCTGCGTCCTCTTCATATGGAACAAAGGTCACTTTCTGCCTGTCAAAGTCTGGAGAAGACACAGAAGTAAATAAACACGTGTCTTCGAATCTGAGCTCAGTAGATCCTGGTTTTACCTTTCAGGACCACATCTTTGTGCAGGATTTCCCCATAGGAGTTTATTTTGGGGACAATTCTTCTGACAGTAGAGGAGAATGCTTTGTGCTCGTCGTGTGTCTGTGCAGGTGAAGCTCCACAGGTGATGGAGGTCAACACGTCACCGGGGAGCTCCGAGCGGAGGACGGGGTCACTGAGCAGCGGGCGCAGCTCCGCTCCGTCCGCGTCTTCCCCGTCTGTCTCTTTCACTCCGCACAGACGCTTGTTCACAACATGGGGCTTTTTTATCCACACACCCACAGCCGCCCAGAAACCTTCAGGGAGAGTGTTACATCCTGCTGGAAACGTGATGTCGAAGAGTTGTGGCATCGTTGAACATCGCAGCACAGTCGTTTATGAACTCACTGTGGACTTCGCCTTAGTTATCATGTTGGCGGTAAACGTAAAACAAAAACATATTTGTGACTAAACTGGGCTATAAACTAAGTTTAACTTCTCATGTTAGACAACTAATGTTTGTCTTTATTTTTCTTCAATACGAACGTGTCGTGAGAGGAAATATTGCGTCGCTGCGTGATGACGTTTACAAAAGCGACACAACAGATATTTCACCGCTAGGCGGCGATGGAGGTTTGGATTATATTTGTATTATATTATTGTTATTGATTGTACAGGAAACAACACGGTCATGATTATTTTACTCTTGTATAGGATGAACTTTATTTATCCTAAAGTGGAAAAGAATTTCAGTTGCCATAGCAGCCAAAAACGTCTTGCTGACGTCTTGCCTCAGGCTCGGTTGCATCTTTATTCTTCTATCATGTTTCATAACTCAAAAATTTCCAGTGTAAGAAGAGACGCTGAGGGATTATGTCGGTTATTGACAGGGTGAACACAGCCCATGCCTGAGGCAGGAGAGCTCTGTCGATTATGTCCATGAAGGTGCAAACGGTCCTCCTTCCCACACTCAAACCAACCAGGGATGCGTCCCATGCTGCAAGTGGGCGCTCAGAGGGTGAAGATGTCTTGTTTGTGAAAAAGTGTGAATATCCTGTCATTGTAATTTTCCTACACATTCATCACCGGTGCTTGTCATAACTTGCACTGTGAGTTAAGCTGATTGCCTTCATTTGTTGCAAACCAATATCTTATATGAGTAGAAGAAATGTCAGTGAAGGCATCACTCAGGTTACTCAAGTTTTCTGAAAACAGACACCTTATTGGAGTTGTGAGAAACCTGGAATGTGAAACCTATCTGTGGTACTACATACATATACATAAAGTACACACTCCTTTTTTTAAACACAGTAGTGACATGGACATAGCTGCATGCAACCACTCAAAGACTCAAAGAAATATGACAAAAATATAAATGAAAGGATTTTTTTATGCTCATCTAAATGATATTTCCCAAAGATGATAAAAACACAAACTGATAAATATTTTATCATAAGGCCAAAATGCCTTCTGATCATTTAGACCTATGTTCAAACAGCTTGGCGGCTGCGGCACTGGACTCTATGAGTGCTGAGTCTCAGGGAACAACTGCTCCAGACCCGGAAGTGCAAAGTGCAGGCGGGCTCTCTGCTGCGCTGCCTGGTTTGCATTCAAATGTACAGTCACGTGGGGGAGGGAAAAATCCTGCCCGACTAGTTCTGCAACAAGGAGAAAATGGCAAACACATTGACAAAACATCAGAGTTTCTGACTCACGGCAAGTTTCATGTGAGTCTTAATGTGAGAATTAAACCATCCCCATTTAGAAACTGAATATTATTCCTGGTAGCCTGTTACACCTCAGCAGTGACTAATGGGAAATTAGCTGTCTAATAGTGGTAATGATGGTGACAATTGTAATGAGATCATTTGATTAATAAAGGTCAACATCACATCCCAGTATGAGTAGCCTGTCACGATCAGAGGAGACACAGATTTAGGTTATTGTAAACGTAAAATCCCAGTTACAGATTCTTACACAGCAGCTATAAATGATTCTGTTTATTACAATAATTCACAATAATTTAACTTCATGGACATTTAAATGTTTTTGTTTGTGTTGTTTTCACAATTTTTCAATTTTTGTAATGACATAATTTCCGGTTGAATAGTTATTATATGAATGCAGAAAAACAAGTTGCCACAATAAACCTGTTGCTGTTTATTACCAAGCAAAAGCTTTTTGCCCATCATTGCAGAGGAAGATGATTATTAGCGTTTCAGCTACGTGGATGTTATGTCATAACATTCCACAAACACAACTCCAGTATTTAGGTTGTGGCACCTGCCTTAAACACACAACATAGACTGAATATAAAACTTCATTGAGATGGTTTCAGGCAAATGAGACAGATAAAATCAATCTAAATGTAGTTTGATTGGGTAACATGAACCCAGGTTAGTTTATGAGACAAACTCTATTCGTCTGTGTACAGTTTAACTGCTTTAGCTATGGGCGACACAAATGATAATTCATGTTATTTAGGTTTTTGACGAATTTGTTTGATCCTTGAATCATTGTGTTGTCATCGATCATTGGATAATTTGACCTTTTTTGTGCAGCTCCTCTTCCTGTAAGTGTCAGTGGAGGAAGTGATGGGTAGACACATAGTTATTTCTTGCTTAACTGACGTTATCATCGCTCATGTCGCTCATCGACTGATGACGATGCTCAACCTGTGTTTGTTGGAAGTTTGTTTTGCTCAAAGCTCAGGTGAGAGCAGGAGCAGGAAGGGGCGGGGCCTGGAGAAGGGGCGGGGCAATGGACAGGTAGGTCGCAAACACTCGCATTGTCGTTTGTAAAAGCGACGTATTCCGAGAAAAACGTACTGATTTCAAAGCGGTGGTTTGTTTACGGTGCTTTTAGGAGTCTGGAGTTTTGACTGAAGGGGAAACTCGACGTCTCTGGAGGTTTCAAAGCTTCATGGATCGCTTGATTCGGGGTGTGTTCGGTTTGAAGAAATGGCTGTGAGCAACCGGAGAAGCGCAGTCAGTGATTAACGGTGAGTGTGTGTGGTTTAGCGAGTTCTGGCGTCGAAACCTGTGTTCTTGTATAAAAGGGTGTTATTACATTGTGTTACAGTGGATTTTACTTTGTGTACTCCGTTATTATACAGAAAAATGAACCAATATTCAAATGAACTGTCTCCTATACACACTCACGGAGGCTCTTGGAGTTCTACAGATGTAAAATCATGTTCTCTTATTTCCTTTTCGGGGCTATAAATACTTGTTGATCAGCTGCACTTGTTTAACGTGGAAAACGTGTAGCTAAGCAGATCTCAGCTACAACATTAAATCATTATAGTCCATAATGTACCATAACATTGATGCCTGTCTGTTGTAAACACCAGTGCCTTTAATCTCACATCGTTTGTTCTCAGAACAGGTGTCCAGGAGCTGACATCACGTCATGATGGATTATTGTGTGTTCATTTGACCCAATACTGGAGTTGATACTAAAGTCAATCAGCAAGTTTTTGTGCATTAGTGATTAATTACAGGAGTCTGGCTTGTTCCTGGGCTCAGGGAGCAGGTATGACCAGTGTAAACAAACACTTGTTCAACAAAATGCTTTGTGTGATAAAGTTCTACCTAATCATCCAAATCAGCTAAACAGCCCCTGGTCACACACAGCACTAAACTAAAGCGTCGGTGGTTGGGTTCGGGGGGTGAGCGGGTTAAAGATTTATCCTTCTGCACACAGGGAGACAGAGCTGTCTTTGTGCACCACCATTCACCTCTGTGGGAGAGTTTTACCTGGCGTTTGCCTCATTAGTTGGCGTTGTTGGAGCAGGTTGGTTGCTGGTAGAGCCTCTTGTTGTTTGGTGTGGAGGGTAATCTTGACCTGGGTGGCTGGTGAATGGTGGAGCCTGTTCTGACTCATACCTGCTGGGCTTGGTGTGCTGATAAGCAGGCGATTTATAACTGCACAAACCTCCAGATGCCAGAGATCGCGTCGACCCAAAGAATTTGCAGCGCTGTGACTTTGAGGCCACGAGGAAGTGGAACGGGCCCGTGCGTCACAAGGCATCACCCCAAACGCTGGTTAAATATCAACATTAACAACATGCGCATGTCAAAGTACATAATTAATTTGAAAGTGTAAACAGAGCCATGCAGCTGGTGCCGCGGACCACGACTTCGCTAGTTTCATTCATACTGTGTCAGGATCCGGTTCGACTGGTGTCCCTCAGCTGCTCAAGCTAGCGTTTCCGCCCCTTTTGACATTGACGCAGGACTCGAGGATTCAAACAACCCATTCCCCTAACACTGCCCCCGTTGTCTGCTTGTCTGCGCTTCTGAGGAAATGAGATTCGTTTCTGCTGTTGGTTTCCCCTCAAGCGTTGTCATTTTGTGATTTTACTCTCATTTGATACATATGTCAAGTGATACTCGTCATGTTGCTCCTGTAAACGTGTGCTATTTTTAAAATGTCCCTCAGCAGAAAAGAGAAACGAGTTTCTGTTTGAGATCTTTGAAGATAAATACAACAGCTAAAGACTAAACAGTCCCATCTGGCTTCACACCTTAGAGCTTTTTGATACGTTGCCATGGTAACCTGACAGCTTCTTGATAGAAAGAGGAGAACTAAGGTTATAATGGTGCTTTCTGGTTTGTCTTAGATCTCTAGAGTGGAAACACTGGTTGAACGATTGACCTTTGACCCTGAAGGCCTGTCGGCCGGGTCATGCTGATGGACCAGGACACTCAGTGGCTGTACCAACTCCTGGCAGAGGTCCAGTTGGAAAAGTTCTACCTGCGTGTGAGAGATGGCCTCAACATCACCCGCATTGAGCACTTCTCCTATGTGAAGGAGTCCGACCTGGAGCAGATCGGGATCAGCAAACCCGGTGAGCAAACCCCTCTTTGATCATGTCTGCTCCAGTAGAGCCGTCCATCAGTCACTGTGCTCCCCAAGAAGAGGCTTCAGTCATGGATGTTGCCTCTGACTGTCACACGTCTGTCTACTATTTACTGTAAAAGAAGGTCTATTAACACTAAGATACAGATTAGACCTGTGCTGTAATGATATCAGTGAAAGTTCTGTGGGATCCAGATATTTTAATGATAATGTGAAATGAAAAGACGCAGATCTTTAAATTTTGCAATTTTCCATAAGTAACTGATACTTCATATATAATGATAAACCAGTGTATAAAAGATCTCCTTTGTGAACTTCTGTCAATGAATTAATGAGCAAATGTTTAATATACTTTAATTTTTTGTTTATTAATGTTTTTAAGTTGTGGTTGCATTTCTTGTGCTGAATATATTTATCGATCAACAACATTTTGTTGATTTAAACGATGATGCGTCATCTTTGGCAATTTTGTTTTACAGCACAAAGAAGATTATGGCACGCTCTGAAAAACTACAAGACAAATTCCCGTTGGCCCAAGGTGCAAAATCCTCAAAATGATTGTATGTTGACTACCTACAATAGTTGCAGCAGTAATGAAATTCCTTGATTCCCTCAGACGTCCAACATTCGAAGCCCAGAGGGAGGGGACCAGTGGAGTGGTTCTGCCCAGGAAGCAGGGAGCCGGGCTCTTCCCTCTCTGATCCAGGACAGTGAGCTGATCCTGGGGGAGAAGCTGGGCTCGGGGTCCTTTGGGGTGGTGAGGAGAGGAGAGTGGCACACGCCCACGGGGAAAGTGGTGAGGAACACTTGATTTGATGGGTGCATGGCCTGACGTTTAAATGCAGGTTTAAACCTGAGGTGGACGAGGGGGTGAAGGGTCCCCGGTGTGATCGGACCCGAGTATGTGGAGCCTGATACATGGCCATGATAACAGAGTCTGAGGCTGAAGGGTCAGCGTGTAGGGATCAGCCTGGGACTAAACCTCTTTCCTGCTCGCAGGTGCCCGTTGCTGTGAAGTCTCTGAAGAGCAGGCAGACGGACACGCTGACCGACTTCCTCCAGGAAGTGACCACTATGCAGTCACTGGACCACCCCAACATCATCCGCCTCTATGGCGTGGTGCTCACGCAGCCCCTCAAGATGGTGGGATAGCAGGTTACTCAGGTTACGGTCAGTCCAGACTAGATGCAGAGCCCTGACCCGTGCCCCCTCCCCACAGGTGACAGAACTGGCCCCCGTGGGCTCTCTGTACGACACGCTGCGCTCACGCCAGTACGAGTACCCCCTCCTGCGCCTCTGGCTCTTCGCTACCCAGATCGTAGCGGGCATGGATTACCTGGAGACCAGGAGGTACATCCACAGGGACCTGGCTGCCAGAAATGTGCTGCTGGCCTCCAGGGAGATGGTGAAGATCGGGGACTTTGGGCTGATGAGAGGCCTGAACCAGGATGTCTACATCATGTCAGCACACAGGCGGATACCCTTCGCCTGGTGAGGACCCCTGGGAAGCGTGGGAGTGGGAAGTCAACACCACTTAGAATCCCCTATTAACAATGTCCTATTGTTTTGCAGGTGTGCTCCTGAGAGCCTTCGAGTCGGCTCCTTCTCTCACCTCTCGGACGTGTGGATGTTCGGCGTGACGCTGTGGGAGATGTTCACCTACTGCGAGGAGCCCTGGTTCGGTCTGTCGGGCCGACAGGTACGGCTCCTCTTTCATAACCGCTCCGTGCCAATCACGGTATTGTCTCCGCGTCCCCGCCCTGACGCGGTCGGCTCCTCTGTCTGACTCGCGGCTTCAGCGCGTCTGTCCTCTGCGCTGCAGATCCTGTGGCGCGTGGAGCAGGAGGGCGTGCGTCTGCCGAGGCCTCCGGATTGCCCCCAGGAGCTGTACGCGGTCATGAGGAAATGCTGGGCCTGCAACCCCGCCGACAGACCCAGCTTCGCCCAGCTCGTCGCCATAGTGACCGAGGCAAAACCGATGGAGGTCCAGGCAACAAGGGACTTTGCAGAGCCCAGAAAGGTGGCGCTGGCGCCCAGCGACCTGATCACCGTCATAGACCACGGGTGGGTGAGAGGGGACTTTGAAGTGGCAGCGTGCTTTGTCGACATGAAAGCAGGGTTTGAATGGGCTCGCTCATAATCGCACATTCCAACCGTGAGCGAGCGCTGAAGTTGGAACCGGACCGACAGCTTTGGCACCAACGTCATGTCGTTTTGTTGCATAACCTCGGATCTATCGAATCGATCTTGCCATCAAAACACTTCAATGATCAACACTGATATTGAATATTCCCTTTTAATATGGGATCAAAAAGGGATTAGTGACCAAATATTTCTTAAACCTCCTCCGGAGACCTGTTTTTACAGTAGAAGTAGAAGCCACAGAATGTGTTGTAAGCATTCCTCTGTTGCTGCAGGTTGGAGATGAGCGAGTGGAAAGGCCAGAACCAGAGGACGCTGGCCGTGGGCTGGTTTCCTGCCAGTCTGTCGGTGCCCTTCTTTCCTCCTCCTCCTCCTGCTGCTGCTGCTAGCGCTGGGCCCAACCCCGCTTCCAGCACCAGCTTCATCTCAACCCCGGTGAAGGACACGCTGCAGCACACGGGACACGGAGACGTCAAGGCCGAGCGCTGCTGGGGAACGCCAGAGAGCGTGGACAGGTCAGTGATACTGCAGCGACTTCTCTAACAGATAGGGAGACAACCCTATCCGGGTATAACCATAAAGCTGCACAGCACTAAGAATGACTCAGCAGTTTTTGTTTGCTGACTAATGATAAAGCAGCCAGGTCGTGTCCCACAGCATCTTCTTTTAATTCACGTAAACAAGCAGTGAGTTTCAGCACCTGGGTTCGTCTTGTAGGTTCGGTTCATGTGCTTAGCAGTCGTTTGTGGTTCTGTCGGACTAACGTGTTCTCGTTCCGCTCCGTCCAGCAGCACCTGGAGGGCGGCAGCCACCAGAACGAAGGAGACCTCCAATCTGAAGAAGATGGCAGGTACGAGCCCCGCAAAGCTGGGCTGCAGCATCACAGCAGAGATGTGGAATATTATGATGTTACAGGATTCAGAAACAAACAAAAGCGTTTCATTAGGAAGTCAAATGGATAATTTTATATGGAGGAACAGCTCCACTGCTTTTGCTTCCTGATGTTCCCTACAGTTCCTTAGTCCTTGTGGCTCCAGAGTCATGACGCAGTCTAGAGTTCTATGTGTGGACCAAAAACATGTCTACATTTATGTATTTATCCTTTAAGTCTTCATTGTGCTGATTTTTTTTAAGATCCTGAAAATGGAACTTACCTTCCCCTGCGTTTAGTGAACTCAGTGAACTCAGATGGTCACATGTTGACTGTACGGGTACATGTGAATGTTACTGGCCTCCTGTGTTGCCTCTTACTGGTTTACTCACTGTTGCCTCCTGGTGGTTGTTTGACACCTAGCAGTCAACTATGGGATTTCTACAGCTGTTGGCTTTTTCGTCACTTGTCAGATTGATCACGCATTAAACTGTGTCTCCAGGTTTATCTCAGAGCCTGGAGTCCGTCTTGAGCTCCCCCCGGCCTCGTTCTAACACGGAGGTGCTGGTCAGAGCCGATCAGCAGGGCCGACTCCTGCCCGCTGTCATGGCAGCTCGCAGCGCGGGGCTGCACCAGGACCCCCGGCGGTTCAGCGAGGCCAGCATCACCCCCCCCCCCGGCCCCCGCCGCCCAACCTGAAACGTCTGAACCTGAAGGCTCAGAGGAAGCCGGTCGTCCACCCCGCTCCAGGCCCCTCGTGGGCCTCCCAGGGGCTCCTGTCTCCTCCAGCGCAGTCGCAGCAGCCTCCGCAGGGCTACGGAGGCTCCAACCTGGCTAAGATGGCCAACCTGGCTCGCTCCACGCCGCAGCTGGACGAGTGCTCGGACAGCAGAGACAGGGAACGGGTCCGAGAGCGGGACAAGTCGGCGTACGCGCAGAACCCCAAAGACAGTCTGGTGGCGCAGGTGAGAGGGCGTCACCACTGTTCTGGTCATTGTCTGCAGGAGGCGCTTTGCTGTATGGGTTAATATACATGCTTTAATGCTTTATGGCTGCGCTCAGGTGATGGAGGCAGTTCACGGGGTCACCACCGAAGAGGCCCAGACCGCACTCCAGCGCAGCGAATGGAACCCAGTACGGGCCGAGCAACAGCTGAAGGTCAGACACCGACGGCATGATTTAACGTTTTATCAGTCGACCGTATTTCTGCTTCTGAGCCGCATCCTCTCCTCCAGTTAGAGCAGCTGTACTCGCTGAGCCTCTGCTCCAAGGAGGACTGTGTGAAGATCCTCTCCCGGTACCAGTGGAACCTGCAGGTGGCCAGCCGCTACCTGATCCGCTGGTCCCGGGACGAGAGGTTGGGCCAAGTGGACAGAGAGCGGCCTCAGATCAGCGCAGAGAGGCGCGTGTGACGCGTGTGACGCGACCGGTGGATTGTCGAGCCTTTGTTGACTTTCTCAGCAACAGCGTGCTTCACAGTGACACTGCGGCACAGGAAGCTGCTCTTCGACCACGGTGGAGTGGGAACACGCTCGGGAGGTCCGGTGCATATGGAATCAGGAAGTTTTTTTAAATACAAGAAATTTTCGCCAGATTTTTTTTACTTTTATATTTGTAGTTAAATAGTTGACCCTATTGTATTTTTGCAAATAGCTGTTGTATCTGAATGAAGGTGTGTATATAAATATTGACTATATAAGGAATTATTAAAATCTGATATAAACACTTGTTGAGTCTTTTGTAAAACTGCACATTTAAAAACATTTCTAGGGTGCAGCAACCTGCTCTTTGATGCATTGTGGGTAATGTAGGCACCTGATTCACAAAGACTTTTCTTTGAAAATATTGACGTGAAAGTAGTAGCACTTTAAGCTTTTCATTTTCCTGCATGTGAAGTAACAAGGTAAAGATTGTTTGCATATCCATTGTGTACATACAGCAGGTTTATTAAAGCAAACACTGAGTGCAGCAGCAAGGTTCAAGTGAAAAACACTTAAGAGAAGGACAAAGTCCATCAGGTTTGATGGACATGCTACAAATACTGCAAATGTACTTCACTTTTGTTTCCACCAGATGGAGCAGAGGCATAGAGGAATGAAGGCGGTTCCTAAGCAGGGTATGGATTTCACACCCCACAGGATCTGTAAATATATTTAAAAAGTTAACCTTTAACCAGAGGACAGGGACTTTGTCTCTTTGGCTCCACAAACTGAGAAGGGATTTTCCTTTGAAGCAGCAAGTGAAACCAGATGTTCCACATTGAGGTTTCCTGGACAATCACCATCCAAAAAAGTATGAAGGCCCAGAGGTGACAAGAAAGGCATAAATATAAATTAATGCAGGATTATAAAAAAATTTTAAATGTCAAAAGTTGTTTGAAAAGTCTTTTGTATCAACACTTCAACAATGAATCAATGTATAACTTTTATTTATTCATATTGTTTGTTTCTGTAATAAATGCATGTAACAATGACAAACAATTTGATAGAAACAGAAAACTTTAAACTTATGATCATGGACAGATTTACTTTCAAAAGCATGTATAACAGATAAATATGCATCATACATCCTTTGGGAGGCTTTCATTTGTTGTCAGAGGACACACTGAACAAGGCCGATTGTGGCATATAAACACGCAGACCATAAAACACATTTAGTTACCGACAGTGTAGCAGAGCTGCATAAATGCAACAACTAGTGGTATCTAGCCTCACAGGAATCACACCCACGCTTTCTGCCTAACAACTAGTGATTGCTGAACAAGGCACAACGTTTGCTCCTTTAAATGATTGTAAAGCAGCAAACAAAACTGGTAAAGACCAACATTCAAGTCTTTTCACCAGGTTGTGTCATAGTGTTTCTGTTAAAGTCCGGTCCACTGTGTGTTCCCCATTGTGTTGGTCCTGTATGACTACACTGGCTCGTGTTGAACATAGCGACAAGAGACTAGTGTGTGTTTGCATGAGATGAGACGTGGAGTCACCACGACAACCACTGGACCACAGAGGAAACACATGATCATTTGCACTGACGACTTTCTGTAATAATGCACTAATGGTTTTGAGACACACGGGACACAGAGGAAGAGAAAAGATAAAGGCAGGAGAGGTAGTATAGCACTTTGGTAAATAATGCATAGAAACCAGCCTTTCACTGAAGTCGCAGCCATTTTCAGCTAAATACCCAGCTGCTCTTTACTGTGGTTAATGTTACACTTCTGTTATTTTATGATTCTGGGGTCAACAGCTGATTGCTCCACTGCCTTGAGCTAAATGCTAATGTTAGTGCAGCAACATGTTTATAAAAACAAAACATTGGATTAATTGTGGAAAAAGTTTGAAATTATCCCATTCTATCAGTGTAGACCGTGACCAATGCTGCCACAGGTAAAGTAGCATGGCTAAGGAACATACAGCTTCAACATCCACTATTATACTCTATATAATTATACTCTATGTAACTAGATTAACATGCAGCATAAACAGGAAAAGTCATCATCACTATAGTATACAGTTAAATCAAACATCCACTATTTCGGCCTGTAGGCACTGGAAGAGACAGTGAGGCTGAGGCTGATTTACCTTCACAGGGATTAAAAGTCAGCTAAAGGTGATCACTTCACAATGTGACAGTCATAAAGCTCTAAAACTATACAGAGCCTACAAAACATTGGCAAGGTGGCAGCTAGTGTCAGAACCTAGCAAACATCTGGAATCAAGAGTTTATTGTCCCATTTTGGTTTGTGTGGTTTTGGGGGTTAGCACCAGAGTGGCTGGAATTTGGGGAAGAACAGATAAAAAAGCAAAGTAGATGAATAAAGCGTATCTGGATGAAGTCCGTGCTCCCATGCTGCCGGTTTTCCCTTCCCTCCTTGTTATGAGAACACGGTGCTGCGCTGGTTGGCCTCCCCGACCTTCTCGAAGAACATGAAATCCTGCAGCGCGACCACAAGGAAGGAAATCATCACTCAACAGGACCTCACAAATTGACCGTGGTGTCATTTACAGTCGTGCGATTAGGCTCTTACAATGAGGAAGCAGGCCCCCATGAGGACAGCTTTCATCTTCACGTCCATGTCCAGGGGAAACTGGATGCCAAAGTTGTCCGTGTCGGTGAAGACTTCCTTCAGGAGGCCGCTCCACTGCTTGCTGATACGACCGATCGGAGTCTCGCCATCTTTGGTTTTCAGCTGCAGAACAACAAGAATGGCAGCCTTGATGTCAAGGGCCGATACTGTGAGCTGCAAATTCCTTCGAAAAGCACAGGCAGTTAGCTTATCTTAGCTTAGCTTAGAGACTGGAAGCAAGGGGTAGCAGCTAGCCTAAATCTGACCAAATCTACTCAAAAGCATGATCACATACATGTCATAATACATCTATTGCTTAAATTAAACCGAAATCCAAATCTACAAAACAGTGTGCCTGGCATTTAGCTGGATGCTAACACTAACAGACATCTGCTGCTGTAGCTCAAGGTCCTCCTCAACCCAGCAACAAGGCAACAGCCCCGAATCCTGTTTGAAGTATTTCAGAAACCTATTCAAATTATCATTTCGTAACATAACACCTTCTTACATACGTTCGTCATTCTTAATTCCTCTCCACCAGTGACTCGTTTCACTGCGGCTGTGACCTTGTTACTGTCTAGTCTAGTTGTTCCCTTCTTCATCCCCTGCTAAGCCGTGAATTTGCATTACAGTCGTCCCCTGCTTCCAGCAGTGTTTTGTGTGTAGTTAGGTTCCATGGAAGTGAGTCAGTGTAGTCGACTTCCTTTGGAGGCTCATTAAATCCTTTTCCTGCTCTGGCAGTGGCCCTGACTCCTGTACAGTTTTCTGTTAATGCATGAATTTCCCTGTTAGTTTGTTCCTGTTCCCTGTTAGCTTGTTCCTGCACATACATTTTTGTTTAATTTCTGCACAGTGCAAATGAGCATCGACTGCGTGGGGTTTCACCTCAAAGTTCACGTCCCCGCAGCAGTTGCAGGCGAAGCAGGGCCCCTCCAGCTTCATCACCGTCTCCTTGTTGGCCCCCTGGATAGCAAACCTCGGCAGGCACGGGTGCCACTCCTGTTTGACGTAGCCTATGGTGGTGCCTGGGGGCGCCTGGACCTCCAGCTGTGGGTCAGGACCATATTTAAACGCAAATACCAGCAAGGCACAAAATTAGTCCCTGTCCTTCCATGGCGTTTGGAAAGCTGCCATCCTTCCCTCACTGCTATAAATAATACATCATGAGGTCACGCAGGGTGTCCTACAGGACAACAAGACTGATACACGAGAAGACTTGTAGCATTGTGTTAACACATAACAAAAGGTAATGCATCTCACATGGCTCCTGTCTGGTCAGTAAACAGAAAACCGCTCTGTGAGGGTGTAGGAGCTTGGGCTGCGGCCAGTGGGAATGTGCTGCGGCCAACTACGCGATTACGGGGAGACGGAGACAGGGGAAGGTCCCAGAGGTGGAGGGATGGCAGAGGAGATCGTTTGCACAGACAAAAGGGCCATTCATGCTCCCGACAAACCCCTCCCTGGGACGACTGGTGCACAAAAACGGTGGAACGCTTCAGCGACCTAGCAACTGAACAATAACACAAAGGGATGCAGGAGACGGAGGGGGATCCGAGAGGCTGCAAACGAGGGCCTGAGCCTCCTGTGGCCTCGGCTAGTGGTTAAATATTAGCATTAATAGCGGTACATAGGGTCAAACAGGCAATGCACAGGAGGAATATGTCAGATAGCAGTGATTGATGATATTCAGTGATGTTGACACACAAACCCACCTCTTGCAGGCAGCAGGGACACCAGCAGGAGACGCAGCGGAACGGCCGGATGAGGTGGATGACCTCACGGTCCATGTTGTCCTTGATGGTCATGTCGAAGCTGCGCAGGGACCCGCAGCAGTTCCGGGTGCAGCAGTCGTTCTTCTCTTTGGCCTTGTAGATCTTCTGGCCCAAGCTGTTCTTTATGTCGTACTCATTGTTGGTCTCGAACCCGATGATGGCTGGGCAGCGTCGGAGGGACGGGGACAGAGGAAGAGGTGGGATTGTGGATTGTTGTGACAAGCAGACATGGTTTAAGGCTGTGGCAGCCTCAACACCTCACAGAACTGACAACGGGCTGCTTTCAGCAGAGCAACGCTAAACATCACACTCTTACCTTCCAGGAGCTCCACTTTTTGGTGAATCAAGATCTGGTCAATCTAAAACAACCAGGGAATAAAACATGGTTATGAAAGATATGGAAAGAGGCAGGGAGAGCTAGTTTGCAATGGAAATGAGTCATAACGCATGATATTTTCAGAATAAAGGTTTATCTCTGGAATTAGTAAAACATTTGGAACGCGTTTGGCTCGTTTCAACGTGTGATATGCTACACAATAAGCTGAGCCACCCGTCGGCGCAGCCGTCCTTCATCTGTGTGACTCATCGAGGTGAAAGTCCAGAAACCGCAGGAGACGTACAGATGTAAAGGAGTGGCACGACGACGCTCACCATAAAGAAACTCCTGAGAAAACACTTGTAACAGGTTGAGCCGCTTTCTCGCGCGCTCCCTCATCACTCATCCAGAGACAGGGCAACACCGGCCGTGACTGCGCATCGCCACCTGCTCAGCTCTACCTGTGTGAGGTACTCCAGTCCTGGAGGCACTCCAACGGGACCCACTGAAGCCCCAGTCGGGGCTAGGGCGATTCCTCCTGGAGGCCCTGGCGCCGGGCCGGGGCCCACCGGGCCGGGCTGGTACATGACTGCGGGCTGGTTGGGGCTGTAGTTCATGTTGAAGCCCGGTGGAGGGGCCTGACTCGGGTCCCCGTAGCCCCCATGAGGAGCTGGATACGGGGCCACGGAGTGTCCACCAGGCTGAGGCACGGGGTACGGGGGCTGGTTGTAGGGGCCTGGGCGGAGACAAATACAGCCATGCATGAGCCACAACGGGAAAAAAAGGGAGCGACAAACGACGAGTGCTCAACAACATGGAGAACCAACGCCGTAATTCTGCAGACCAGTGCTCAATGCTACGATCAGATAAGCACCAAGCAGCAGCACAGTGATGCGGCGCAGCGTTCTCTGTGGCTAAAAGCAGACGCTAACATGTGGGTGAGGGCACGCCCGCTTCCTGTGGACCGTCCCGCTGCTGGACGGCGCCGCTCAGTACTCGGCTCACTGCTCCAAAGCACTTACTGCACACGAGAGTAAGGGACCAGCTGAGCCTGGGAATACCGGATGCCCCCCCCCCCCCCGTCGCCACGGCAACGGCTCTCCGAGCGACGTTCGGTTAATGTGAGGTGGATCGGGGCATCGATAGAGTTACGGCACAGATGCGATCGCTTCCTGCTTAAGTTATTTCAGGCGGTTGTTTCAGAACCACCTCCAATACTGATCATTTATAGAGCGATTATGTCAAGACTGACAAGAGTGGTTAAACACTTATGGAATTAAGAAACGCACTTTACTGTTTGTGAGAGCTTCCATTTACAAACCAATAACTCCTAAATTATTAATAAAATGAAATCTTCACATCAACAGGTGTACAGGTGATTTATATAAGACTGACACTGGTATATAAATAGTATATAAATTCCCCTCAGTCCAATCTGGTCAGTGGTCAAAGACAAAGCTGCTCATTTTTTATATTTCATGACTCATCCTGTTACTGTTACTGTTGTGTGTGTATCCAGATTTGATTGTATTTTTATACATCAGTTAATATGGTTAGAAGAAACCACATCTGAGAGAGACCAACATGTGACCAACACAAACACAACAGACCACCAATCACCAGCTTGATCTTCTTTTTTCCACCTTCACGCTCCAACCACCGCCCTGTCAGACTCTGTCCTGAGTGCAGCATCAGGTCATCGGTCTCATGACACGAGGCCTGTCACGTTTTCATGCATTTGCAAAAGACCAATAGAAAACTGTGTCTTATGCAATAGAGTCAGATGTGACTCACCACTCGCCAAACTGGTTTTTGCTACTGGACCAGTGGCAACTGGACTGGACTAGTTCATTCCTCCTCCGTTCAGGTCGTGACCACGCAGGCACGCAGCTTCAAAGCTGAATTAATCTAATGAGGCCTCGTGGTCCAAAGTCGGACGTTAATTGGGCCCTCGCGCTCCTTCCGCCTTCCCAACACGCGCCTGCTATTTAAAAAATGCCCTGTGCTCCGCGTCTTTCAACATTCCATTGTGTAACTAAATGCAAACAAAACAAAGAAATTCCAACTAGCATATTTAAAGAAAGCAGGGACAAACAAGTCAAGACAACTGGCGCTTTCACCATAAACCTGCTCTTTGCATCAACAGGGGGGCGTGTGTGCACACGCTCAACTGCACGTTTGTGGGATTCCTCCCAAATTGTACAGTCTTTAGGGGGAAATTCCTCAGGGCAGCTGCAGGAATCTGGGGACGGGACAAGGTGCGTATTCATCGCGCCCTGATGCTCCGATAGACGCGCAACGGTGCCATGGAAACTCTGACACGCAGAAGTCATGGCACGTCGTGTGTAAAATCAAAGCCACATCGTTGTTGACCTTTTCCTGGCACTCACCCGGAGCAGACATGACGAGGAGCCGGCTGAAGCTTCTTCCCAGCAGAGCGGTGGCGCTTCCAGGCCCAGTCCCAGGGTCTCAGCGAGGAGCTGGAGGAATGAACGGGGAGAGGGAGGAGGTGTGTAATGAATGCCAGAACCCACGGAGCGGAGAGAGGGGGGGGGGGGTCGCACAAAGCAGCAACAAAAAGGGAGCGCGTCCAGCAAAGATCGGTTTCACCCAGTCACGCACGGAGTGGCGAGCGTCTACGAGCTATAAAGCTAGAACCGCATCGGCTCACAGAAATCAAGGTCTAAAGTCAGAGTCCTTGAGCCCATGATGATAAAAGGCATGAAAATAACAGTGGGTGTGACGTGTTTGAGGGAGGGAGAGGAGGGTGGTCATTTATGTTTCCACTGGATCCCACGCGATCACTCGCTCAGCCGCGCTGCGTGTCTCGCCGTTCCCTTCACTTCACCTAATGCAACTTTGGAAGGAAATAGTGAATTTCCGGTTGCGACACATGCTTTCAAATCCGCATCAAGTCCGACCTGTAGCTTCCAGTAATTAGACAAGCAGCTCGCCGCCTCTCGTTCAGCCACCGCGGCGCGCGAGGAGACGCTAAACGTCGCTTCATTAGGCCGAATCACGTGGTTTTGAGGGGAACGCTCACCTGTGCGGCGCCGGCGTCTCCTCGGCTCCGGACAGTGAAGCAGAGACGGCTCAGAGCTCCGGAACCCGTGGACGCTTCTCGTCGGCCTTGAACTCAACCTGTTTTTCTCAGCCTGGCGTCACTCCTCCTCCCCATCATTACTCCAGTCTCCTCCCCCTCTCAGCCTCAGATGGGCTTCAATAAGGCGTCAGACCTCGGGACGCGTATGAGGATCAGAATAACAGACGTCAACGGGTTTTTTTTTGTGAAGCTTCACTCGTTCTGTTTCACGCGCGTGCTGTTTTCACACGTAGGGATTTGCAGCGGCCAGAGGTTTTATCAGCGCTGCAGCGGGAGGGGGGGGAGGGAGGGAGGGACCGCTGCTTAGACGCGTCCTCCGAGTCTGAGGTTATAGACGGTCGCGCCACCAGAGGGCGCTGCCGCCTCAGTAGAGCAAAGGGAAGCCTTCAGTGACCATCACTGCAAACAGTGAAAGCATCTAGAAAAGTAAAAGGATTTTACCATAAACCTATATTCATATATACAACAGTAATGAGACTTGAAACGTGTAGGTGGATGCACACTCCCCTTCTGTTTTGACCAAATATTAACATTACTAATTGACTGACCTTGATTTGCCACACTGTTTTCTGTGACATGGTGTTACAGAATCGTCCATCGTTCCATCCCGACCGCCGCTGGCGCCAGTCCTGTCTGTCCTGGTGTGAGCAGCAGGTCAAACCCGACGGGTCACCTGACTCTCGCAGGCTGAGTCAGAGGGTGTGGTAAGAAATGAACTGACGTGTTGTGACCTTACGACATGTTGGATTTCCCCCTCAGTGAAGCGCAAAACATTGTAGAGTCAAACATACAAGGCTGCATTTATTGTCTCTCTCTCTCTAAGGTTACCATCAAAACCTTAAGTGGTATAGATACTAGGCAATATTAAGACATTTTACTGTAAATATAATTTTGAATGCAGAATTTCACTCCAACAGATGTCTACACTGTGGTATTGATCATTTTAAGATGATGTATTTTATGTATGTAATTCATATATTCTTTATGTGGCTCTGCAGACTGAGTCTATATTTGGCACCTGCTTAAATGTCTGGTACTTATAGGCACCTAGACTGGGGCGGGTATGAGGGAAGTTCACTCACACACACACACACACACACACACACACACACACACACACACACACACACACACACACACACACACACACACTTCAGTCATGTTACAAAAGCATGTGGTGCATGTAAATTATTTTAGGTGATGTTAATATCCACATTAAATATTTAGACAGACAGACAGACGGGTTCTCTGAATAAATCAAATCTATTTTGCTTGGCAGTATTTCAGCCTGTTCTCTGCTGTATAAGACAGTCTTCTTGCACTGAGCAGGGAGGACCCTCAGTCTCTCTGTGTCTAGCATCGTCTTTTTAAATCACTCACAGCAGTCTTTGATTGATTCACTGTAGTTTGTCCAGCCAACAAATACAAACGTCATATAACTGGTGATGTGTTTACTGAGTTAATATATAAATGAGACGCCTCATTACATTACATTCTACCTCATGCCTATCTCTACTGGAGGGTTTGGGCTTCAGGTTTCGTGTCTGACTCTGACTTCCGCCCAGGGGCCCCTAATGATGCCCGTTCCTAATGGAGCCAATCAGCGTCCCATCAGGCCCCTGCAGACACGCAGACATGCTGCCAGCCCTGCCTTGGTTTATTTATGCACGTCTGATCCATCAGCGCCAGCTCTACGTGTGCTGAGCCTCTGTGGCCCAAAATAGAAATAATTAGGACAGGGCGGGAAAAGAGGAAAAGTGAAAACGTGTCTGAAGGCACATGCGCTCGGACCCCCCTCGCCTCCAGCCGCTGCCAGGCTCTCCATCCATCCCCGCTCTGTGCTTTGTTTGCTGCAGACGGAGGCAGCAGGCCGGCGGCTCAGGAGCTATTGTGTGTGGTCTGGAAGGAGTGGCCGCCTGCCAGCGAGTCCAGCAGGGGCCTGATTGTATCTGCGATCGCTCTAGTGTATAAACACGAGTCTGTCCAGTCATTTGTTCATGCTTCAATGTCATTAAGCTGTTACCAGCATTTGAAAGCTTGAGAATCAGTTTTTGTTTTTGTATTTGAGTTAAGAGGAGTGTGGGAAGATTCATTTCACTGGATTCATTTTAGCTAAATGACTGGCCACGAACTGACGCCACATCTCTGATTCTACAGCAATTCAACATCAGACGGTGGTTTTTAATGAGAAAATCAACTCAAGTCGCTTTACTTTATAATTGAGCCCTTGTTGTTTACCTGAGATCAACAAGTTATCGCAGTCATTTCATTTACAAGCATCTAAATCATAAAATGTACTGAATACAATTTTACTGTCCTTTAAATAAAGTGTTGTTTCTAACTATTTCTTGTGGAGGGTTTTAACCATAGGAGCATCCAATGGTTTCAGTACAGTTTCTCTCTTTGCTGGTGTTTCCTGAACTAAAGTTCAAACTCTAAAGAAAAATGCGTGGTTTACTTGAAAGATAAATATTTCACATTAAGTTTCTTAATTATGTTTTAACTTTATCTTATTTACACTGAGACAAAATTGACTTGATTTAGAAAGTAACGAGGCGCGTGTTTCTTTGTCAATTAGCATCTGAAATGTCTTTGTTTGCCTCAGACTGATGCCGCTGCTGTCATCATGAGATTTTCATCACCTTGTTTTCCCAGGTTGACCTGTTGCACACGCGTTGCTCTCTGCATCAGTAGTTTCTCCATTTCAAGACTTTCACGTCCTTGTAATTTATTTCTGGCGTTGCATCGGGACATGGGTATTAGGAAAGCACTGCTGTTCATATGATCCAAATGGTTCAAACCTATTCAAACCTGAGGGTAGTGTGTTACCCCAAGCAGAGCCTGTAAACAACAATGGCCTTATCGTGCTCCCATCTCTCATTCAGCTGCAAGGAAAATGGAGGAGGGCGTGGGGTTGAGGCGACGTGTTCGTACGTGTGTCGACTCATGTTGTCAGCACTTCAGATCTCCTAAGAGTGGCACTGGAGGTCTGACACTAATGATGACAATAGCAGGCGGGAGATGTAATTGTCTGAAGTCCCCCCCCCACACACACACACACACACTCACAGCCAGTGATACCAGCCCCATAATATAAACCCACCCTTGATGCACGGCTACAAAAAGCCTTCAAGCCGCTCCAGCAGCTCAGAAGACCCTCGACTCCCAGCAGAGAGCACTCAGAAATCTACGGACAGAACTGAAGGTTTAAGGTGAGCGGCTGATTTTTGTTCCAACCCAGTGTCTTCCTTACAGCGTGTTACTGTTTCTAGAGGAAGTTCCATTAACCGTTTGGCTCCGCTTAGATGCTTTACTCCAGGTGTGTGCTTCCTGTCCTGGCTCTTTACCTGTTGCTGGATGAAATATCTGCTGCCGTCTTCCCGAGAGGCTCGAAAAACAAAAGGGTAAGTCATAAATGGGCGTCATTAGTCACTAGATATGTCTCGTAATATTAAAATGACTCCTCTGTGGCTCCTGTCCTCAGGAGGCCAACTGGCTGGACCAGGATCAGTTCTCACGCCTGTCTGATCAGTCCGACCTGTCGGTGGGCGACGCAGGGGACGTGATTCGGCACGTGGACAGTCGGCCGTCTCATTCAGAGAGCTCCCCGGGCCTCGCTGTGCTGCTGAACCAGTCCCAGCACAAAGCCAGCGACAAGAGGTGAGCAACAAAAACCTGAAGTTCAGTTTTATTACATGTGAGGAGTCGACAAATGTAATTAACAGCTAACTTGTTGTGTTCATTCTATGTGAGGGAATGACAAATAAGCTGTTTATATGAACAACGTTGTCAACTTTATAGACATTTGTAAAAAAAAACAGCCTAAAGTTTTTGTGTAAGAATTAACATTCTCAAAGCAGCGTGTTTGTTTTCCTTCTCTTGATTCCACAGGAGAAAAATCGCTCCAATGGATTCAATTGGCAGATTTCAGATGTCCACTAAACGGAACCGAAAGGTTAGTCGGACACCACCTCTGCAGGACTCGGCCTGATTCCTTACGCTTTAAGGTCAAATAGTCATTTGCTGCAGTGCTTTAAGCATTTAGAGGGTGCCTGTTTGTTACAGGATGAACCTGAGGTCTACTGAGGAGATGCCAGCGACTGAAGAAACCCATTTTCCTCCATGCTAATCTCTGTGAACTTGTATTTATTCCATCTGCCATACTAACACACGAGCTGCCTGTCCATCGTCTCCCTCTAGTGGGAGAAAACAAGAACACAACAAATAATAAAATGAGAAAATCAAGTGTTTATGTTGCCAAAGAATTTTATTTTTCAAGCTACAATTAAAGAAAACAATATCAGACTGCAGAAAATATAGATTTGTTTGGGTATTTTCTCTCTTCACTTTCACATATGTACAGTTGTCAAAGAACAGGATATGTACACAGAATTGAAGTTGTAGAGAGAGTGCAACTGCTACTGGAGACTTCCAACCTCTCCCACCAACGAAACAAAAAGCACATAGTAAAACCAAAACAACAAACAAACGCCACAGTCTACAGTGGCATCAACTTATTTTCTGTACACTACAACTTTGTTCTCCACGTGAGACAATCTTATGTCCATTCTCTGATGCGGGTCATCTCTACTCCTGCTCCTCAGGAAGCTAAGAAATAAACAGTTACATGAAATGAAAAAAATATATATATATTTTACAACCATTCATCAAAAAGCCTTAGAGCCGCTTTGACGTCGTAAAGCCGAACCTTTCACCTTACAGCAACTTTATCCTCTCGCGTCAAATCAGTTAACATGAAAAACAAAAAACACACATGAAATGAAAACATCAAAATTTAACTGCTCTCTGTGTAAATGTTGTTCATGGTAAATTGCTATCAATGATCGATTAACAAGCCAGACAGGGAGGAACACTAAGCGCTCAATCACCAATGTACACAGCTACATGCCAAGTACAGACTCTCTATACCATCCACATACGCAGAGGAAACGGTATCAGGGCTTGGATTTTAAAAGTGCACTGCTCAAAGAATTGTCTGTGTGCAATTTGAAATTTAACAATTTGGATGCAACTGCAAAAATAAATGGTAAACAGCACTTGTTCTAGAGGATTGAGATCTCTACAACGATGAGTGGTCACCACAAATAAATCAACAACATTTAACCAAAAAATACAATGAGCTGCCCACAGAGCCAGACATATGGGAGTGACATTTGCAATCTCTAAAGCCATACATGAAACTGACGCATAAAATGGTTTAAAGTTTCAAGGAAATGGCCGTGGAACTGAAACAGTCCTCCTGGAGACACTAAAGGAAATCTGGATATCTTGAAAAAAGTTAAAAATACGTCTTTGATAAGAGCGATCATGAAGAATGATGTGCACATTACCAGCACAGTACACCACAATGAAGCCAATTAATGTAGGAACTGATGTGTAAAGGAGTCCCCGCTGTCACCTTCTGTCTAGTTCTTTGCAGTAGCCGAAAGAAATGACTAACGTTTAAAAAAAGACTGAGGGATAAATAAAAATGGTTACGATTGTCAAAAGAATTCCTACAAACTGACAATACCGTTGCCATCAAAGTGATAATTTAGGCTGTTTTGGCTGTAGGCATCAAAGAAAAGAAGTGTCAAGAGAACAGCAAAAACTGGGTGGCTGACCCACATCCCTCCCATCCTCTTCGTGTCTAGGTGTCCTTTTTGTGTCCCGACCGCCTCAAGTCCCTGCACTTGTGGCAGTAAAAGATGTCGGGAACGTTGGACTTCTTGATCTTTGCGCACGACAAGTGCACCCATATGCCGCACTGGTTGCACTCGATCATCGGTCGCCCTGCGAATGGCTTCCCACAGTAACAGGTGATCAAGTCCCACGAATCATCTCCTGCGTTCATGAAGACAACACATTTACACTTTAGATGAAGTTGGTGCACAAACAGAAACACAAACAGAGATGAAGCTATATTACTCCAGGCAGAAATTGCTATAAGTGATTCCACAAATTAGGACAAGCACAAAGACATACCTGACTCCACCATGATGTCTTCATCTGCAATCCAGGTCTCGCCCTCGCTGGAGCTCATCTCTGCTTCCCTAATGGACTCGTCCGGCTGCACCTTTCCCAGGCCCTGCATGCTGGTGGTGGAGCCGCCGTGCTCTGCCAGCTCCTCTCTGACCGGCCGTACCTCTGTATGCGGATGCTGTGCCTCCGAGTCCGTCTCGCTTTGAGCAGCTGGACTCTTGAGCTTCTTAGTTTTGGGCTGTTTTGAGTTTTTGCTGCGCTTGATGCGAGCTCGTTTCTCACTTTCACTACTGCCACTATCTGCTGCCGTCATGGCGGAACCCAGTGACAACTTTTTCAGTTTCTTGTCCTTCTTGCGCTCTGACTTGGAGCTGGCCTGGCTCCCATACAAGGAGTCCTTAAGGCGCATCTTGTCCAGCAAAGTGCTGTCAGAGTGCATGCGTCGAATACTTTTACCCTTGTTTGCTCGCGCTTTGCGCACAAACGTGTGGATGGTGTGGATATCGGAGCCTCCATCTGTCCAAGTATTGGCCATGGAGCTGCTGCCTCCACCACCTCCATCTGCAGACAACCCTGAACTGTGTGCAGAGCTGGATGATGTTGGAGACCACGAGCTTTCCTAAAACAGAGGAAAAACACAATTGTATTGTCACAACTTGAGCAGCCAACAACAACAGCTATTTGTACTATCAACAGTCACATCCAAAGCAGCGCACCTCTTTTGGACTGGGGATGTAACCAGCATACGCAAGGACAAAGCTGCAGAACTTGTTGAAGTCCTCCACGGTCCTCTTTCTCCTCTCTGGGGGCTACAGAAAGAACATGCCTTTGTTACAAAGCTGGAAGCTTTGCTAAGCAAGCGTCAGTAACAGAAAGACACCGAGGCAGCAAGTGAAAGTCGGATGCTTAAATTCTCACCAAAGGTTCTGTTTTGCACGCCAACAGTGAATCTGGTAGAGAGAAAAAGAAAAATAGAAATTTGTAAGGACACACGAAGCACAGTGTTTCCTGCAGGGCTTCGGGGCTAAAACGCTAGCATCTGGTTGCTAACACGGCTTATAACTTAATCTGGAAAAGTAGAGAGGAGCACGTTGACCGTTTTGACAGTAGCGTTTGCGTATTGTGTTTAACTGACCCGCAAAATGTAAATTTAACCGTGTGATGTGGAAATAAGTATCTCCTCGGGGGTTAATGCTAATCACCGCAACCGGTGTCATTCGCTCAGTTATTCGACTTAATACAATGTGCTGACAACTAAGCACCAGTTATGTATAGATCATTAACGTGTTATTAGCCTTCAAAGTGTGTATTGTTTTTACAAGAGGAACAAACACGCACGGCTCGGTCTGTGAACTGTCAGGCTTTTAACTTGTCATTTTATGGTCTGCCTAGCATCTGGGTTAGCAGGTAGGCTAGCTGACATTTCCAGTGAAAGCTAACAACACGTTACGTCGTCTGTGGCAACAACCGCGAATGTAGTGCGGAGTATTTCGAGTTCATCAACGCTCGATTTGGTTAGTAAGTTGCCTAAAACTAGACACGGGCGATCCTGGTTTTGTAACGGTCCGTGAAGTGCCAGGCAGTGAACTTGCACTACCAACCAGCCACTTGGCCACAGCTAGTTAATTAGCGCATCACGCTGACTTTCTTCAAATGAGGTTTGGCAGTTTAATAGTCGAGCTAGCTTGGCGGCAGGGTGGTGTAACGCTAGATCAACGGCTCCGTCGGCACTGAAAATCAAGATAATGTGGAATAAAATATAAAAACTCAATGTAGAACTGACACCGTAGTGTTTTAGTGCGGTGGCTGGGCAACATTAGCCAGTAACGGTGGATCGGCGCCTTAACCAACTAGCTTGCTAACTGTGCAATAATACGCTAACACCAGGTTAGCCAACGACGTTAACTACAACAAACACCAAACCCCAGGTTTACCTAACACAACTTTAATAACGTCTTCACAACACCATGGAGAGCGATCGGTCTTAGGTGGCGTTATTAATAAAGTTACACATCTGCAACCATACGTTAACGTTAGCCGCAAATGGAGCTACGCTGGATTAGCTTTGTAATGTCCGCAAAACGGACGCATTTAAGCGGCGAGCAGTTGAACATCGCAAGGTGTCGAACAGCCCCCGTGTCACGGATGAAACCCACCTTGGTGATCAGACATTATGTCGAGCATTGTCGCCTCGCCGTCGAGGCCTCGATCCAGCAAGCAGAAGCAGCAGGCGAGCTAGCCGAAGAGTGGCGGCCGTCGCGCTGTGCCTCTCCCCGGCGTGGCTGCACCTTACCACCGGGCAGCTCTCTCCGCAGCGAGCCAAGGGTGCTGAAAACCGACGACGCTCCTCAGAATCAACTCCAGTGTGGGTCCAAGTTGTAGCAATTCCTCAGCAGAGACCAGTAACAGCTGCTAACGTTAACTACTAGCGGCAAACCGCCTCTGAAGTGTCGACACTCCAACGTTATTAACCCGACAAATACTAATTCCTGTCGGTTAAAGCTCCTGCCTCTTCTTCACAGCAATAATAGAGCAATCAATAACGAAACACGGCAACACATTAAAAATAATCGATAATCATCGCTACTCGTCAATGTAAGTCCACAATAGGAACTTCTCAAAGCAAGTTTTTCGTTTCTTAGGTGTCAGAGCACCAATCGACGGGAGTTTTGACTCTATTCCGCACTGTCCTCTCCGTGCGCGGCAGAAGCCTCTTCAGGCTGCCAGCGCTGTTTCCTGTGAGACATTCTGGGTTACGTAGTTTGTCCTGCAGCCATGCAGGCAATGAAAGCTCAGAACGTAGGTTTAGGGAACTACATTTCCCAAATAAGGCCAAATGTAACGTTTACAGGGCTTCTGGGATGTGGTGTTTTTGCCACTGTACAATCCAAACAAGGCAGATATTGAAGGACATATTTTTTGGTGTCTCTGGTGCCACATTAGGAACAGTTTTTAAATCATATCTATTCTTATTTAACATTTCTTATAATTTGTAAATACTTAAAGTACTTTTTTCTTAGTCTGATGATGTAATGTTGCAGTTATTTCACATTGTGCAAGCAGAAAAGTAAAGAATTAATCGAAATACACATATTTAAAAAATAAATAAAAATAAATATAATGTTTAAATAATATATCTACTTGATTTAAATTTCAGCGATTTGTGTGTTGATTATATCACTATTATTAATATTTTACAATAAACTGTCAAAATACCACCAGTTTACAGATTTATTATTCTGTATGATTCTTATGGAGATCACACAAACATCTAAGAACCGAACTGCTGAATATTTACATCATTGTTAGTTCACTGTTAGTAGTTAGTTCATTATTTTTTTAAATAATAATAATAATTTTGTACATCCAGAGAATCTCACTGATGCTACACCTCCTTATGTCAGCAATACATGTTTTATGAAATAATACAACCTTTGCGAGAGAGTTTTTTCTACTTCAAGTTCAGTTCAAGTTCAAGAGGGTACTTAAAAAAATAAATAAGTAATCAATTTACTAATGTACAGTACTTCACAGTACAGTAGGTGTCATATACAGTAGTATAGAATGATTATGGTATGTCTATATTTAAATGAAAATAAACAATATAGTGTATATGTGTAGAAACAATGTATAGAATGTTCAAGACATATTGCTTAGAAATCCTGTAATTTTTTTGCAATAATTAATAAAAACGCATCACATAAAACATCAGCATAAAAAGCAGGAAATCAAAAAAATAACTACAAATCTTCTAGGTTTAATTGCGCCGCAAGTTTATTTGTTTTAACAGTTGGTGGCGCTATTTGCCCTATGAAGTACTTTTTGATACCAACAAAGAAGAAAACCCAAACATTCTCTGTAGCCAATATCGACGTGGTTTATCTAGAGAAGCTGCATATACCATACAATAATGTTTCTTACCAGTTAATGTTTAGGGTAAGCCGTTGCTTTTTAAATGTTAGGCTGCTTTAATTTTTAAAAATAGTTTTCACGTTTTGAAAGAGGGTGAATCACAGGCATGCTTGGCTAACTAGCTACATGAAGCTAACCCAAAGCTGGTACTGAGAACCATGTTGCCTGAATTACTGCAATCCACTGATGCTGGCGGGCTTCTTATAATACGAGGTAAACCTTTACTTGTCGAATAACTTGTTGCTTGTATCATACGCTGTCATAAAACAGGTTTTATTTCTGCATTGATAGATTTTGCAAGTTTTTCTGGTCGACACCTTCTGAAAAGCTTCATCAATGCATCACTGAACAGGTACATAAAGTGTATACTACTTTATGTATGTAGTATTGCTTATTGAAGCTAATACTATTCCTGCTCTTCTGGTTACTTACTTCACGAGTTTAGAAATGAAGCTGTGCATGTCCTGGGATTTGAGATCAGCAAAGAAGAGCTAAAACACGGGTTAAAAGAGCCAAACAATCAGAGGTAACATTACTCGAGTAGTGGTCACTCAGCTCCCACTTCTACTACTACTACTACTACTACTACTACTACTACTACTAAAAAAGTTATCTTTAAGTAAATTAAATGAGTTAACAAGTAATGCACACACAGTAATATGACTAAACAGTATGGGCATGGAATTGTGAAATCATTTTTTAAATGCTGTGCAATATTTTTATAATATTTCATAAATTTGCTTAAAATAGTGGCATTTTTTCAGCCTCATTTTAGCAATAAGTGACATACATCCTAAATGGAAGCACAATGAAGTTCAAAGGCCATCTTTCGGGATGAAATTAGCAGATTAGGCAAATTTTTGTTTTTTAACCAAGCTGACCATCAGTCATCTGTTTCTGTTACTTCAGGCTACACATTCATGATGCCTTTTCGGATCCTCTTGGCTGGACAGATCACCCAGCTTTCACAGTCCAGCAGTTCAGTTTTGAAGAACTTACACATCTGATCACGCAAACATCACAGCACAAACCAGTTAACTTGGTGATCGACTCTCTTTCGTGGATTTTGAGACATGTCAGTCCGACTGTAGTTTGCAAAACTCTTCAGCAACTCAAAAAAGGTGCCAAATTATGTTCTTATTGGATGTACTTGTAGATTATTATAAGTGCAACACGTCACTGCTAATTTTGTACTTAAACCTCTCCAAGTGCATTCTGTTAAGGAATGCAGGATGCTGTACTTTAAGACTGAGGAGAATTTTCACGTTTCAATGTTTTACTGTATTTTCATCAGGGGGAGCTGTGAGAAGTATTATTGGTTTGCTCCATGCGGATATGCACCAGAATGGTACTGTGGGGAGTGTGTGCCATTTGGCTACGTCTGTTATCACTGTGACACCTGGAACGAAGAGGGATGAAGCAGTGGCAAAGATAACAAAGCGCTCTAAATCGGGGAAGGTTATGCAGGATGTAAGTACTATTTGCTTTGTAGTGAGAAATTTGTATTTCTATACTGTTAAAGAAGCTCCATGAATTTGATTTCTGTAGGAGGAGATGTTTATCATCAATGAGGATCTCACAGTTACAATACAGAACAAGCCAAACCATGCTGGAAGCAAACGGACTGACTCTGAGGAGCAGGAGGTACAATATGACATTTATTCTGTCAGATCAATAGAACAAAGGTATGATTCAAGCCTTGTATAACTAAAAGGTTTCTTGCCTGTTTTGTTTTGCTGTAGTCAGACCCAACAGCGAACTTGACCTTTAACCTTCGCTTATCTGACACGGAGCGTGAGGCAAAGGAGAAACTTGCACTTCCTTTTGTCTTCAGCAAAGAGAAGTAAAACGCATTTTCACTGTTGGTGACCAATGTTTTAGTTTGCTCAAAAATGTTTACTAACAACTCAAAAATATTATCTCTTTTTATTTAAAGGAAAACAGCTTTACTTCACTCAGGCCCGGGTTCGGGGCGGATTCTCTATGAACCTGATGCCAACGACAACTATGACCAAGAGGACCCAGATGATGATCTTGATGTGTAACAGTTATAAGCATATAACATAAATCTTTGAAAAAAAAATATAATGCCAATATTTCTGAGAAATCTATGTTATGTTTATTAAATATTAATCAATTTTATTTGTTATTGGACAAATTGTTGCTTCTTTTGATTGTTGTTGTTAAGGCAAATACTACCTTTCTTTTTCTAAGAATCACAATTAGTTTTTTAGATTAATATATGGTTTTCTAGTCCTGCTACAGAAACTGGGAAGAATCAGTATATCGTTCTACAATTCTAAATCACATTGGGTTGTCAGGTTCACAAATGACACAAATTAAGCCACTTTGAAACACCTTGTAAACACTACAGAAGAGGTCACTTTAAGTAAAGTGTAGCTAAGGGTATAAATAGAGAGTCTAAGAAGAAGGTGTAATTGTCAAGTATTATTAATGTATGCATATCTATAAACAGTAGATACAGAAAGTCAAGCAAAGAAAGAATAATAAGGAAATACAGATGTGGCAAGCATTCACAAAGACCTTATCTAAAGTAAAATTACAAGTACTCTATTGTTTTAAACTATGTTCAATTTAATATGATTTGTTAAATAAATATGCAAATTGTTAAAGTAAACTTATCCATGGGTTGTGGAGGGGAACAAAACACCACTAGGTGACTTTTTGTGATAATGTTTGAGGTAAATTAACTAAAGATGTAAAACAAATTCAATGGCGTAAATGGTGCATTAGTTCCACCAGGTTTATCGTAAAAAGGCAAATTTGAAGTAGATGACTGAGGTACTTAAAACCTACTTAAAGTATTTGGGTAAATCACCACTGGGTTGTTCGGACTGATTTGCTATTCTGCGCGTGCACGTCTGTTTATTTTCTCTCCACGTGGACGTGCGGCGCGCACTTGTACTGTTCCTCGCGGAAGTGACGGAAAGGCGGCGATGGCGGCTCGCAGTTTCATTCCGGATTTCCACTGGACTACAAACTGATTTTAACCGGACCGGTTGGACTTTGAGGAACTTTTGTGCAGCTGTCTCTCTTCGGACGCCGCACGGAGGGACGTCTCGCCGAACCGGTGTTTGGCAACGAGCGGTCCCGCGGCTTCTTTTGTGGTATTTTTGCCTGGGGTTCAAGGTGGTCACCCTGTCGAGCTAGCGGTAGCTACTAGCGAACGTTAGCTGGCGTACAGCTAGCTAGCCGTGAAGCTGCGTGCTAAGGTCCATCCAGCGGCAGCTTTTCTCCTCCCTGCGTTTGTCTTTCACAGTTTCGATGCGAGTTGACGCTCTTTAATGCCAGGAGGCTGCAAGTGTGCAGAGCGAGGTACTCACACGTTTGTTTGGCCTCTGGAGAAACTGAAATGCTAGTTTGGCGACTGTGGCTAAAGACGGATTTTGAATCACTGGCAAGCAAGTGCCCCAAGCAGGTTCCCCAATAAGTTTGGGCAAAGGCGAGCTATAAACTGAATATTACAGTTGAGTTGCTGTGGGGTCTTTGCGTGCTCATCAACATGCTGAAGACCCGGCAGTGTTTACTTGGCATTCGCACTTTTCTCGGCGTGACGTCCAGAATATGGGGCTTCATCATGTACATCCTCAGGAAGCACCTAAGAACGGTGAGAGCGGCTCTTAAACAGGCTTCATGGTTCGTCCTGTCGTTTCTAAATGTTGACTGTGCCGATGCTCCCGTGTGCCCGCAGGTCAGTGGTGGCAGGTAGGGATGCTCTGCTCTGAGAGCCAGACTACCTGCGACGACACCTGCGTCTCATTATCACGTCATTGCATTGTGATGGATTTACCCAGTACAGATCCTATTGTGAGGGGGCTTCAACCTCTCGCATGGGTTCAGTAAAATTGATGTTTTACTTCCTCCTCTATCACCCAACGCACTGATGATAACGGGCCTCTGCAATTAGTTTTAAAGTTATACAAATAGTACATAATGTACTACTTGTGTGGTAAGCTGTGCAGAAAGTATGATGTTGGTGTGGTTTATATATTTCAGATTCCATATTTGTATCAGTACGTGGGGCTGCAGGCCACTTCCACCTGCTCGCAGATGCCTCCACTATGACCACAGAATTTAAGTTGACAAAGCCACCTGCTTATATCTAGGCACCACAGGTGTTGCAGAGTTTTTAATAGACATGCATATGTGATGTAACTTGAGCGGACCTCGACTCTAACGCCATACCAATTGAACAAAGCTTGGAGGAGTGGAGGGCTGTGTTGTAATCATCTCGCTGGTGGAAGTTTGCTGAGTAGTTTATTGTGTGGCACAAACACTTGCGGGTTGTCAACAGACCCCGGGAGAGAGTTGTTCAGTCCATGTTATGGCTGAAGTGAGAGGGATTATGTCAGGACAGAGAGCGTACTGTTCTCACTCCCTCGCGCTCCCTCTCTCATTCTCACTCACTGTTTAACTCTGTTGTTTACAATCTGTGATGCCCTGCAACGATATCCAGAGAGCGTCCATGTATCAAACGCTAAAAATGTAGGTTATCCTCATCATGGCTGTCAGGTGCACCATGACAGACGTGTGGGGTGATTCAAGATGAAGCAGCTCATCAATGTGAATATGCCGTTTACACCTTTCTCACTAGCCACAAGTGGACATCATAATGATTCACTTAGTAAATCCATCCGATGTTTGTGAATGAGGACAATCAAGGGTTTTCAGTACCGGAAAACCAGTGCGTAAAGTGACCTGATTCAAAGACCTGGATCAATAAAAGGTTTATTGGATTATGAATATTAGGACCAGGTCATAATCCCATAAACACTACTGTGTAAACAGATGACTCATTTTACAAATTAACATTGTTGTGTAATTATGTTTAGCCTCGTATCTCTTCTGTGATAACCTTTTAATAGTGTGAAAGTGCTTCATGAATTTGATTTTAATATTGTCTTTGGTTAAGTAGTTTTCCTGCTCTGTTGTTTGTCTTATCATCTAAAAAATAACTGATCTACTCACTGAATGTGAAAGTTAATTTATTTCTATTCAAGTAGCTAATAGCAAAACTATAGCAATAAGTTACCCTTTGATAAAGCACTAGGTTACTGTGGAAAGGAGACACACCTTTATTGATAGAACTTTCCTATGGTGTTTGTCTGTGTGGACATTCAGCTGGGCAGGAGTGCATGCCGTAGGTTTTTGTTTGATGAAGAGCAGATCTGGTAAGATGATGAAGTTGATGTTGCAGTGGCCTCAAACCCAGGACAGAAGTGTGACACTGCTGTTGACATAAATACAGCAATTTTGATTGAATATATATTAAAGCTATGGCACGTGATAGAG
Source organism: Betta splendens (assembly GCF_900634795.4). Taxonomy (NCBI): domain Eukaryota; kingdom Metazoa; phylum Chordata; class Actinopteri; order Anabantiformes; family Osphronemidae; genus Betta; species Betta splendens. The sequence continues at coordinate 23,311,069 of NC_040882.2, read as the reverse complement.
TAGAATTAACGTAAATATGTAGGCAAAGGAGCCAGAAGGGGTTTGCAGGGCTTGGGTCCACATGGACGCCCTCAGAGGTGCAGAGAGCTGGACTCAGAGTAAGGTTCCCCCCCGTAGAGCCCAGCAGCTGCTGCCACTAGCAGGCTTCCCCCGAGCTTTTCTGCCAGGCAGCGAAGGAGGGGGGCGCAAAGGGAGGCCCTGTTCAGAGCTTAGGTACCAAGCACCCATGCCCAGTCAAAGTCACCCTGTAAGTATGCCTTCCTGTGTGTGCCCCCTGCTCCGCTGACACCCCCTGACAGCTGGGGGGATATAAATAGCTCTGTGGGGAGAAGTAGTGTTCCTGGGCTGGAGCGACACTGGAAAGGATCCTGAGCCGGTCGTTCTGACCAGATAAAGGAAGTGAGGCAGGGATCCGCTGGGTGAACACCAGAATGCTCATTTCCTAATGTTGGCCACTGAGGTGTAAGGGAAAAAATAAGCCAATTTACTAAGAAGCTGTTCCTGCAGGCATGTATTACCCTGACATGCACTCTAAATCATCCCCAGCACAGTTAAGTGCCAGTTGTGTTGCTTTTTTCAAAGTGGATTATGAATTTCTGCACTTAAAATCAGCTGTTCTTTTTTATGTATGTGTAAAAATCACACAAGGTGTTGATGCCTTAGAGGTGAAAACAGTTGTCTTTAATATACTTGATATTAAAATTACAGTTTGTACACTGAAAAGAATTGCTTGAGAGTAATTCACTCAGTATATTAACACTGTCCTGATCTCATTTGCAGATAATCCAGTATCAGACGGTGCGATACGACACTTTGCCTCTGTCACCTGTCTCCAGAAACAGACTCAGTGAGTACACAGTTACGCTAATGATCTGTCAGAGCTCTTGTGTAACTAAATCCAAGGATACAGTCAGGCCTTCACCTGCACACGTTTGTTTTCTTGTGATATTATTTAGTTCATGATGGAAAAAATATTTTAACATTAGTTATGTTGAAATTTAAGACAAAGTTAAACCGGTTTGCTGAGAAGGAAGTATGTAGAAAAATACTACTGTCATAATAACACACATAGGGCCACGCTAAGACGTGGGTTCATTTCTCAGAGCTTATCTCATCTCACAATAAATGTCACCACTTCTTACTGATGTGACAGGGTTACTTTTGGATATTTCCACCACGTAGAGAATTTGACATCTTTAGGTTATATTGTATTGTTTGTATGTTGAAGTGGATCTCATGGTTGTACACGCATAATATGAAAGTTCATAAATCCAGCAATACCTACACAGCATAATGTCAATGACACCTGACAAATTCCCTGCGCTTTTAGCCGCATGATGTTTTTCAAAGCCTGTGACCAGGATGCTACACTTAAAGGATTATAAAGTAATCCAGTGCGCTGTGTAAACACACGCAGAATCCCCTTAAACTGTAGCATTCTGGTGGGGAAATAATAGTTTCCTGCCCTGTTGCTAATAATAACAAGATGTGTTTGTGGTGTGGAAGTGAAGAGGAAACATAAATGTTACAGGCAGCACTCAAACGCTGCCTGACCCGGTGTCTGCTCTCAACGAGCCTCGCTCGTGTCTGCAGGGAGCTCATTCAAAAGCTCACTCTTGACTTAGAGGAAGGATTGAGTTTCAGCTAGACTTTATCCACCTCTCTACACTCACTCCAGTGACCTCAGCTGGAGACTCAGGTCCAGTCTCCAGTATGTGAGTGATTCCTTCATATGCTGTACATCCAGCTATACATAGCCGCTGCTTCTGCAGTCATTGATAATATTGTGGGCAGAATTACAGTAACTGAAGAGTGGTCGCTTACATTGAAAACCCATCAGGACGAGATCTTTTAATAGCCAGTATAAACAGGAGGCAGGACTTCAGTGTTTATATCGGTGTCTGACTATTGTTTGGTCACGGACTATAAAATGTGGCGCTGTCCTGACATGCACCGATCACAACCCTGCAGCCCACCCCCCAGGTGTACAACAGCATTTGTAAAATACACTAGTTCTTTGAAGTAGTACCACTACAGAGCATTTCCTTTCATTGTGCTATCTGAACTCCCTGAAAGTGTCTCCTTTTTGTTACAAAACCTTCAAACTGGACAAGTTATTTTCCTAACAAGGTCACAGGAAGCAAGACAAACCTGCTCCAGTACAAGCACAGTCAATTCAAGAAGTATTCAGGCCTCCTTTTGTGCCTTTAAGTTTGCTTAGTTTAGTGTTTTTCTAAATTTGTTGGTTTAAAATCAAAGAATTCACACAGCACACCCAGATGAAAGGGGTTGTGTGGACCAAGAAACACTGCACATGAAGAAAAACCTGTTCCAGTGCGCATGACTGAGTTCACTTATGACCTGAAGCTAAGGTTCTGACTCTCCCTGACTGGTGCAACTAAAGTGCAGACATTAAACTTCTGTTGAGACAAAGTTCAGACACCTCCCATCAGACCTGATGGTCCTTGAAAGGATCAGGAGGAATCTGAATATCTGCAAACCCATTCTAACATTTCGTATGCTCGCTTGCCTGTGTTTATGTATTGAAGTGTCTGTATTGTCCTATAATGTCCAGATTCAGTAAAGAGGAAGATCCTAGTTCTGGACCTGGATGAGACGCTGATCCACTCTCACCATGATGGGGTTCTCAGGCCCACAGTGAGACCTGGCACGCCGCCAGACTTCATCCTCAAAGTATGAGAAAGCATATTTCTGTTTTGTTCAAGCCTTGCTGTGTTTTTGTGTTAACGACCAGGGTTCCTCTCCTTTTTATGCAGGTCGTCATTGATAAGCACCCAGTTAGATTCTTTGTACATAAAAGGCCACATGTGGACTTCTTTTTAGAAGTGGTGAGTGTTAAGCTGCAGCGCAAACTGTGACTGTGCTCATGTCCTGCCTGTTATTTGCAATGGTCCATTGTCACTGATGGAGCACCGATTGTTAACTGTGTAGTTATAACCTTTTGTGCTTTGTGTACACAGGTGAGCCAGTGGTATGAGCTGGTGGTTTTTACAGCTAGTATGGAGATTTATGGTTCAGCAGTGGCAGACAAACTAGACAACAACAGGAATGTCCTGAAACGCAGATATTATAGACAGGTACGGCACCAAGTTGATATTGATTGTTTGCCCTCTTCTCTGATAATGCCCTGACTGGTGTTTTGTGTCTTTCGGCAGCATTGTACATTGGATCTAGGTAGTTATATTAAAGACCTGTCTGTAGTACATGATGACCTGTCTAGCATCGTCATCCTGGACAACTCGCCTGGTGCTTATCGTAGCCATCCAGGTAAGACCTATGGCTTCCCTTGCATTCAGTTCATGCATAACATAAAGTGGCACACTGCCACTGCACAGAGGCTACACATTATCTGTGGAGAGAAAGTGAAAATAAACACAATGTATGCTGCGTTTCATAATTACTACAGCAAAGCCCTTGCTATTGTTGTTAGTACCACCTGTACCAGGTGGTCAAATCAAGTCAAAATACCCCAAAAAACATCTTAAACAATGTTTCTTATAGATGTTACCACCAATGTGTGAAATCAGGCATTCTGTGCAACACCTAAAGGGGCAAAGAGACAGAGTGTAAAATAAGCTTATTCCCTGTCAGAAGCCTTTTTATTTGCCTGCTGGGTAAAGTGCCGCTGCCACTAAGCGGACTGGTAGAAAGTCGGTTCCAGAGACCGCACTGATGTTGCAAATACCGACAGGCACAGGACACAACGGTTCTGAAAGAACTGCCCCAAATATGGGACGACCCTACAGGAACAAAATTGTTTTTGTAACGGAAGCTTCGACTTATGTAAAATTACAGAATGATGTAACTAAAGCTCCTTAAAGCGCTACGGTGGCTGCAGAAACGACGACTTGGTGGTGGTACAACTCAGAAGTGCCAAAGTAACAAATGCCTTTGCTTAAAACTGAAAAAACTAAACGAGGTGCGATTCAAAATGCTGTGGTAGCCTTCCCTGCTGTGACAAACAGCAAGTGACCACACTTCTGATTGTTTTGGTTGTCGTTATTAAAGAACTTTCTGATCTGCCTAAGACAGAACTTGTCATTCTATACAATGCCTGGCAAAGTATGTAACGATACCTATATTTCATACATTGCCCAAAAAATCTTAAGCTGCTATTTGTAGTTTCAAACTTTAAACAAATGAAATTACATATTCAATCATTCAGTACTGAAGGTTTTTTTTGTTAAGTGTAGCACTTTTTACTGGGTTAATGCATCATGTTAGGACCCTTAAAATTGTCTGAGATAAACAGCCAAACCAAGATATCAGGCTTTCTTATTTCTTAATAGTCATTAGTAGTGAGTCAGTGGATGAAATATGGAAGACCACAAAAGTGATAAATGTAAAAACACTGCTACAGCAGTAGAAAACAATCAGCACACAGTAATATCAGTAATATGGGAACATTAGTCTAATGGAGGCTGACATTTGTGGGTCTGAGTCACTAGTACAGTAATTGAAAAGATTCTACAGTACAATACTGACATCACCTTCTTAAAATCATAATCACATTGTGTTTAGGCTGAATACTAAAAGCAGCAGAGTTGTCTTCATCTAAACTTTGTCCTAATCTAGATTTTTTCCATAATTGTGAAACATTGAAACATGAAAAGGTTTCACTACACGGTTTAGTGTCGCTGCAAATGAATACTATCCTCTCCACTCTGGCCCTTCAGACACAACTGACTGACTCTTTTCTGTCCTCCAGACAATGCAATACCCATCAAGTCCTGGTTCAGCGACCCTAGTGACACAGCACTCCTTAACTTGCTGCCTATGCTGGATGCACTAAGGTAAAATGCACAATAACATGGACACGAAAAGCAAATAGCCTGTGCAAACACAGATGTCTGACTGCTGGCCTGTACGTTGTCATCCATTTAGAATGCCTAATGCAAATGCTTTGTGGTCATTTAAAGTGGCACACAGTCATTTTAGTTGTTCCAGATTTAAATTTTACTACAGACATTATTTGCAGACAATATTTTTTCCTGGAACATTTTCCATGAACATCTTTGTCCATGTAGAATGTTGTACAGCCTGATAAATAACTAAACGTCTACTGTACGCTGCTCTTCAGTGTCGGGTTTCCTTTGGTCTCTATCTAGATTCTCACCACAGTGCAAAACTAGCTCAAGTGTAACATGCAGCAGTATTAGGACATGTGATTGTGTTGACGCTTTGTCTAGCACATTAGAAACATTTACATTCTTCACACATGCAGTTATGAGGACGCTGCTACACAATGGGTTCACGTTTGTCATTGTGTTTAGAAAGTACTCGTTTTTATGCCGGTTGTGTCATTCTATTTGGTTGTTTATCTTCCACACATCCGTGGCACAAAAAAGTTTTGGGACCGCTGGTTTAAAGCCTCTCTCGCTCTCGCTCTCCTTTAGGTTCACTGCTGATGTTCGCTCCGTCCTCAGTCGAAACCTCCACCAGCATCGGCTCTGGTGATTGGCTGAATCCAGGAGGACGCGGCTTGTTGACCAGCCTCTCCCTGTTCGCCGGCTTCCATCCTACCCTCCGTTCCCACGCAGGCGACCCACCCAGCCCTCTCTGAGCCTCTCAGCGTGTCCTGAGGAGACGAGGGCTGAGGTGACCGCCTATAACGGGATGTTCAGTATGGGATCACCCGTGCCCAAAAACTACTGGGGAGAGAGGAGGAGCCAGCTGGTTTATTTTTTTTTTCTTTTGGATTCTTTATTTGTATTTTTTTCCAAAAAACGGAGCCTCTCTGCCTTATTGCTCCTGATACTGACTGTGCGTATGATGAGTTGGACTATGCTTGCTGAGTTCAGTAGTTCTTTTTTAAACCTTTTTTGAAGATTGGGAAGGGGGTAAGAAGGATCAGCAAAGCAACAGACACAATTCTACATTAGTATTTCATCACCAAACATTGCACTTCACCAGACCACTTATTGGTTATCTGTCCTTGCCTGTCAGAGGAAATAAGTAGGGGGATGTAGAAAACTACCCCTGTTTGATCAACATCTTAACCCCACAGTGATTCACTGATTACAAAGGTACGCTTTTTTATGCCCCTGAAAAGAATGGATCAACCTCCATGACATAACTGATGGACTTGTGCTTGCTGCACACAGGCTGTTTCTCAGGACAAACAGTCTGGGAAGTTTTTTTCTTTTGTTTTAGCCATAAATGTCACTGTTTCTCCAAAATTCCTCGTGGGACTTGGTAATAAAAAAACTTGACTAAAAAGTTGTGAGGACAAAAGAGAGGGTTGTAATGATACGTGACTCTTCCATATCTGATTGTGTCTGTCACCATAATATATGATAATATCAATTCTGCATACAGTAGGATGACATTTTGCTCTCCCCCTTTACCATTTGATGCCATCCTGATTTAATCCACAAGGAATCGCACTTAATTTTTTTTTCAGCTGGTTTGTATTTGATTCAAATTTGCAGCCTTCCCCATTTGAGTTTTTACCCAATTCTCTTAATGTATGGGTTCAACTATTAGACCCTCCATCTTTAAATGCCTTCTGAGCAATGTCAGTCCTGTCAAAGCTAACAGTGGCTTCTTATTGGCTCTGTCTCCAGGTCTGTGTTACTAATAAAACACTTGTCAGTATCGACCAGTTACTACACAGAAACATTTTTTTCTTTTTCACTGCAATTATTCATTTTCTTTAATAACATTAATGGACAAATATGAGTCAAGCAACAAGTCAAACTTTATGCTGATGACAATCTGCTGCCATCGTGTGGTTTAATGTGAAACTGCTTCGTTGAAATACTGAATTCAGACATTTACTGTCGTTTAGTTTTTGCAAAGAAATCAATGGAATGTTTCTGGTGAGTGTAACTCAAGCTCAGCTTTATAAAGATCAGACTAGATAATTGTATGATATCTGAAACACTCCTACATGATAGTAATAATTAACAAAGTGATTATATTTAATTGCATTAGCATAAAATAGAGCAGTTGTTCTGCAGTCAGTGGTTCAAACACACAGTGAATCAGTACTAAGTTAATAATTGTTGCAGCCATGAATGGGGAAGGTTGTGTAAGGTCATGATCTTCCCATGGAGACTTTTGAAAATGACTCACGTCCTACAGGTCTTTTAAGGAGCTGTATCACAGGTTCTTGATTAAGGTGTGGTTTGCTGCTCTGAAATTTTGTTGTTAATTTTCTCTTCATTTTTGCAGAGTGGCATTTTAAATTCATTTTTAAACTAGTCACAGCTGCTGGTGATTATCGTTATAAGCTTCCATTCTGCTCTGTTGCTCTCAAACAGCCCCTCAGATGTGAGTCATTGTGAAATTATAATATATCAGTGTCCAAAAGTTAGTACCCCCTCATTTAATTCTAGTGGGCAGAAAAAGATACATATCAGACAGGACTTCTGAGATGTAGGCCTCACTGACACGACTGCATTTTAGCAAACCACTTTGTTGGACACGAAACACAGAATTAAAAGAGGATGTTTAAAATCTGCCTGGAAAAAATAAGCTACATAGTCATCGCTAGTCATCAGAAATACTTCAAGTTCTGTGTCTGGTTACAAAGGTGTGCCTCATTCAGAAGCTTGTCAAGGCATCGCTCCACATTGAGATCTAGTTTAGAGTCAAGTGCTAGAGTAGCTTTATTATTCTAGTGCAGCTATGGCCCATTGTCCTGCCCGGTTTCTGACTGCCCCTGCCCCAGCTACTGCTGATTACGTTAAGCAGCTGTGATCAGTGAATCAACAGCTAGAAAAGCTGACTTGCCTGATCAGGGTGATCGGCAGGAGAGTAGGAGAACCAGTAGATCAGTGGTCCCCGAGGACTGGGATGGCGCCAAAGTGGCAGAACTTCAATATAACCTTCCTCTTATAAACGAATTAAGAGCCATGTTTAATTTTGAGTTAACAGCCTTGGGAAGGGGACTTCCATGAAACACTATGTTCTTTCTCTTGTCTTAATTTCAATGTGTTGGGAATGCTGTCTGACTGGAATCCCACAACATTTCTATTCTTCTTTGACAGAAGTCTTAAGATAGATCAACAACGACAAATACAGGCAGATTATGATGTTTCTCTGTCAGCATGGACCTCCTGAGAAAAGGTTACTGTAACATGACGCAGGAGCCTCCCAGACTTTGATGAGGCCAATCTGAGCTTCTGTAGCTACAAGGGGATTATTGGGCTCACACCAGTGGGTTTCAGTGGATGAGGCAGATGTTACACACCGAATATTTGAATCTTCTGTGAACACTTTGTTGTCCCTGAACTAAACCCACAATAATCATCATGGTTTACAGCTATAAATAACTACCCAGCACAAGCCTTCCTGTGCCCAGTAAGGTATAATATATGTATAATATATGATCTATAGGTGATAAAGTGTCAACCTGACTATAATGAAGAGGACAGCTTTTGCAGACTGATGTTTAGAAGTATCCAGATGCATCATAAGTAGTAGTCTGTTTTCAAATAGTTACTGCAGGTTCTTTCATTTTCAGAGCTGTCTGGTTTGTGTGCGAAGCATCAACACAGGGCCAACTTTCTATATACACAATCTAGTTGTCGCTGTACACAACAAACATCACAAGACTACAGAGAGGACAGGCTGGGTTGGAAATGCCACATGAGCAATGAGTCAGGTCACTTGCGCAATAGAAACGTTGGCAGCTTTCCCACCAGCAATTCAGGGAATGAGCATATGAAAGAATAATCTGCTTTAGGACTGTTACAGTTTGTGTATTGAATTAGCACGTATGTCAGGTGAAAACGCATCTACTATAGTTACACTTAAATAGATTTTATTTTTTTCTTTATTATTATATTGAACTTCTAGTAGGTGCTAAAGTCAATACCTCGGTAAACCCCCAGACATAGAAATCTACCTCAGGGTGATTGTATTAATCCATTAAACCATTTGAAGTTGTGAATTTCATCTGGACATAAGAAAAAGTCTGAAACTACTAAGTGCTGCTATTCAGTCACAGAACCAGAACAACGACAAGAAGCTGGAGGGGATTCCTGATCATCACTTTGCTTTTCCCTTTCAAGTTTTAATTAAAGAGGGTCACGGGGTCCAGAAGTGACCTCACTGATCGAAGTTCAACTCAAATTAGCCCTAATTGCACCCAATGATTGGTGGATACAGTAAATTTTTCTAGGCCCCATTTTACCGTTGACGGGCTGCATGTCCTCTGGACTCATATCTTACGTCTGGCTGATTCATAAAGCCCAAGCTACGCTTTGCTCGCCCACGTTTTGCGTTTCTTCTCTGTGGTTGCTAACTGCTGGGCCTCGGTCATATGACAAGGACAGATGCCTCCTCACTACCCTACGTGTCTATGCGCAGCGGTTGATCAAAATAAAATAGTCCCCCAAGAATGACATCCACCGGTAAACATTTAAAGCACTTGAAAATAAATCTTTTTCAAAAAATAGGTAATCTTACGTTATTCACTAACGATTTTCACAATACGATCCATGTTAGTACGAGCTATAACGCTGGGAAGTACACCCCTGCAAACTAGCCTCACCCCTACGTCATGTTGTTATTGTATACCTCCGCCACAGTCGCACTAGGAAAAACAGCTGTAGCGGCTAATGCTAGTTAGCGTCGTTTGTTTTTGTCGTGTGTGCCAGCGATCTGACCAGAAACCCCGCTAAACACCATCGTAGAATCCCGGAGTGACCGACTTGTTGTCTGTCATCTCTCTTAACGATGAAGTTCCAGTACAAAGAGGAGCATCCTTTTGAGAAAAGGCGGTCCGAAGGCGAGAAAATAAGGAAGAAGTATCCGGACAGGGTACCTGTAAGTAGCTAATGTTAGCTAGCTCGCTCGCTCGCTCAGGGCAGTTACACGCCTAGCAAGTGTGCCAAAGCTAAACTAGGGCTATTGTAACATTAAGTATTTGTAACACCTATTATATAAACGTTTTATATAGGCGTGTATTTATCTTGTGGAAGGATGTAACCGCCCTATTATGTCAATTCACCTCGCACCATATAGCTAACAGGCTAGTAGAGGTTAACCAGCAAGAGGCCACATCATTGAATCGTTCCTTTAGTTAATAATTCCGGCTAATATAACTTGAGTATAAAGCGATATAACAAAAGGTAGAATAATATAGCGTCCTAGAGGCGGTAGCGAATGTAGCTCGAGTCGAAGATGTATTCACGTTTGAACGCACGGGGACGGGGTGTCGTTTTAGGTTGTGTTGAAATGCTAACACCTAAAATAGTTAGTGTCAACAAACGGGTCACTTGTTTACGGGGGACGCAGCCTCGAGCAGTACATCAGTCAGAAACCGCAGAGACAAGCTGACCAACGTGCTTTATGCGTTCAGTAATGCATGACAAAGCTAACCTGTCGATACAAGCTGCCTAGATTATACATATACATACATACACACACACATTGCTTCAATAGATTCAATAGATAGCTCAATAGATTGCGTCAGTCAGGTAGTAAAACTATTCACGAGGTAGTCTGTCCTAGTCCTATATAACCACATACTTTCAGAAAGCTAGAACATAATAACCTACAGGAATTTGCAACTGTCCTGAAATTTTAATTAAAAATAGAACTTTTTCAAAATTATTATTTTCTGTCCACTGGATTATTGTTTTTTGTGCCAACGTCTTCACTGACAGGTCAGTGTTCAAGTAGTATTTTACAATAGAATAGAATAAAAGCTTTTATTAGTCCCACAATGGGGAAACTGCCATGTTGCAACAGTGGTACATTTTAGCATAGTAGAAAAATTACATATAGGTGTCATAAATACAGAATCTTAGATTTACTGAGAAAAGCCTATTTTTAGGCAGACATGAACAAACTGAGTTTTGTTTTTGTATATTTCCTTCATCTCGTTGATCGAAATGAAACGTCTGACACAAAAAACATTCTGGTATCTTTTTACAAAATATTTTTAGACATAGGTTCCCGACACATCTAGGTTAAGCATACTGTACTTACTAACTTTCTCAGATCCCCTTTCTGAAAAATGTGAAACATGCTGCTTGGGTACTTTCCCCTTGACTTTTTCAGTGGAAAATGTATCAGAATAATTTCCTAATGAATTTAAACAATTTATTCATTTTGTTCATTCATTCAGGTCATTGTGGAGAAAGCCCCAAAAGCCAGAATAGGAGATTTGGACAAGAAGAAATATCTTGTCCCCTCTGATCTGACAGGTAAACACTTTATGTTCTGACTTAGGTTTATTACTAGACGGTAGTATGTAAAAATCTCAAATTTGTGTTCACTTTCTCTTTTTTTTTAGTGGGCCAGTTTTACTTCCTCATCAGGAAAAGAATCCACTTGCGAGCTGAGGATGCTCTCTTCTTCTTTGTAAACAATGTCATTCCACCCACCTCAGCTACTATGGGCCTGTTGTACCAGGTGAATTACACACCCATCTGCTGTACTTGGCCATGTCTCACTCTGTCTTCATCAGCATGTTCCACTCTTGAATACCTTTATACTAATGGCGGTTCCCTGACATGGCTCATGTGGCACTAACATATTTTTTGTTTTGCTCTTTTGTTCTTTATAGGAGCACCACGAAGAGGACTTTTTCCTCTACATTGCCTACAGTGATGAGAGTGTGTATGGGAACAGCCAAAGGGAAATCTGATCCCACTAACATCCCCAACCAGGATCCACCTTTGAGACCTCCACCATTCATTAATTCATTTAAATATTAAATCCAGCTCAGAAGCCTAGAGTTCCCAGAGAAAATAAATCAAATGCACCTTCATCACCATTAATTACCCCTCCTTTATGTCTTTTATTATTCTATGATCTGAATTGTATTTTCCTTCAATTTTCAGTAGTGACTTAAGTTGTATCATGGCCAGTCATAATCGATAAAACTACATAAAAGGAAAAAAATAGAATTAGGTTAATATAAAGATATCTAGTTTGGATTAAGGGAAGAAAGTCATAATACGTGAGTTTAAATCGGCCCTTGTTGACTATAAAGAGCTAATGGCTAATGGTTGTTCGCTTTTGTTGGTGTGCAAGGTGATAAAGTGCTTAGAGTGTAGAAGTAGCATTCACCAAATGAAGCCACCTAATTTGGTCTGTGGCAGAGTAAAGGGGAACTGTTTAGCAGCAGTTGTCCTAGAAAATCCATATGTGGATAGGGTAATGTGGTTAATTCACCAGCCATTGAAGTCAGTGAATGAGAATGTAATGCTGTCCAACAACTGATCTCATCAAGGAGTACAATAGAATTCAGACTAAATCATCCTCTGCTTTCAGTGGTAAAACTATTCTGTTGACTGCTATTATAATTATTGTTGTTGTTTATTGTTAATTTTAGATGGCCTGATTTCTAAAGGTGTTGTAAAGCTGAGTGCAGTTTTTTTCTTTTATTAAGTTTGTCTCCTTTTTTTTAAAAAAAAAAGAACTCTGTATACAGCTGAATTACTGGATCTTTCTCTCCATGACCATACATGATAAAACATGATGAAAAGCTAATTGTGTTTCTTGTCTTTTTTAAATACATTATTTATATGCGTTGTAAAAAGCCTTAATTCATATATGCATTATTTACCTTGAAGTTTTCTCATAATTGTGTTATGGATTGTGGACTGACCAGCTCAACACAATAATCTGTGGCCATTGCTATCTTTCATTACAATCTGCACAACACCCATTATTAGTGATGCGGTTGAGTGGTGTTATCAGTTCTGTATTTGCATGTTTGCCTCATCAGCGAGCAAAGACGTTGGCTGAACGACGGATGAACGAACGACGGCTCACTTGGCCGCAGTTGAGAAACGAGGTTGCCGGTGTTTTCTCTGCAGCAGCGCTGCTCAACTAGAACAAAACGCAGACTACGCATTAGACCACGTCAGGGGCGTGTGTGCAGGTGGTGGTCAGCTACAGCAAACACCCGTTACATGTGCCTAATAGAAGTGACCCATGCAAAGGGAAAAATAAGCTAATTTATTATCTTTACCACGTGACATGTGCGGAGGAACTACAATACCCACAATGCAGTTCAAACGACAACTCGGACGTTATCCTCTCTACCGGATGTGCAACATTATCGCCCGGGCAGAAACCTCTTAGTCTGTTTATATTTTGACAGAAGTTTGGGATTTATTTTGGCTCCAGAACAGTCGAGGAGCCTGTAACTAAAAGCCGCAGGACGGTTAGGTTCTTTTTAAACGACCCAACTAACAATAAAAGTAAGAGTTTTGCATTGTGTCACGTTTAACCTAATAAATGTTGATTTATTTGGCATGCATTACGTTAGTGTTACGTAGCTAGCAAGCGAGCTAATTGCTAATAGTTTGCGCCTAGACCCGTTTAAAAATACATTTTTTTGCTACTAGTTCACTCTTCTAAGATCTACACAGATCAGGCTTTCGCTCCAAAGTAGTCGTTGATAAATTGTATTGTAATAGAAGTAGACCAAGGCTAGTATGCTAACTTAGAGGCTAGCGGGGTAGCAGCTAACCAACCCCAGGCCTTTACTAAGCGGGACACTATCCTTCACTCGCGATGTAGGCTTTGTAATACGTAAACAACGCACAGTTAACGCGGTTTGTGATTTTTTCCGCATTGATGAACTGAACCTTCCACCCGCTTAGCTGGCCCCTCCACTGCCCGTCACCATGCCCGCCCTGCTGGAGAGACCCAAGCTGTCTAATGCGATGGCCAGAGCCCTCCACAAACACATCATGAGAGAGAGGGAGCGGAAAAGACAAGGTGAGCCACTGCTTTTTACTGGGCGCCCAACGCTGGTCTAATTAGAGTTGAATGTTTTTGTGCATTTTGCAGTATTTGTTTGGATCCCCATAAGGTGTGACTAATGCAATGGTTACATTTCATAAAGGCGCTCTTTTCACATGCAACAGGAGATGATCCTCGTTAGTCTTCTTCACTAGGGAACTAAATTTTACAATGCTCTGACTTAGCAATTAGGGCCTGGCTGGTTGGAGTCTCTGTAATTTTCTGTCTAACTGCTTGGTGCATTTGCACTTCGTGGTTTTAAATACAGAAAATGGCTTATAGACACTGAAGGATTATTTTTTAAACCTAAGAACGTTTATTATAATCACTGAGCACTAATGTGAATGTAATTTTTCAGAGGAGGAAGAAGTAGACAAAATGATGGAGCAGAAGATGAAGGAGGAAGAAGAGAGAAAGAGGACAAAAGAAATAGAAGAGAGGATGTCACTGGAGGAAACCAAAGAACAGGTTACACAAACTGATTAAATATTCTCATTTTGATTTTGCTCGGTTGGGGGGAGGAAGAACATAAAGCAGTATGCTTTTTTTTATAGTATGGTGTATTTAATGTACAATACATGTCTAATCTTCAGGTGATGAAGATGGGTGAGAAACTTCAGGGACTCCAAGAAGAGAAACATCAGCTTTTCCTACAGCTAAAGAAGGTCCTTCATGAAGAAGAAAAGAGACGCAGAAAAGAGCAGAGGTAGTCACTTCTGTGTTTTAATGAAATGTGATACAAATATCAAAAGCAGCCTAAGAACTGTATTCAGGCAATATGTGTGTCCCCTGTATTCAGTGACATAACAACGCTCACATCAGCCAGCTACCAGCCAAGTCTGCCGATGCACGCAGGACAGCACCTCCTTAGTATTCAAGGTAAACCACTTCTCAGCTCTGCAGCACAAAACGTCTTTGTCCTCTGTGTCATTATTTACCCAGCGTCACCTATATTTTCTTTATCTATCAGGCAGTCCAGTCGGTCACAGTCGAACTGGTGCGTTGCTTGGAGAACGGAAACAGCTTTTCCCAACAACGATTCCAGTAAGTTTAGAAATTAGGATCACAAAAATCTTTCTTCACAGGATAAAAACATTTCATTACATTTCTGTTTCCTGGTTTTAACAAGGCATTATTACAGGGCGTGTGGGTGTGTTTAATAAATGTCATTCAGCTGCATTACTGGGTGTTCACCACTTTGCATTCTTTGCCTTTCTCAGCCACGTCACTATCAAACGCCTGGTTTTAGTTCTGGCTCAGCAGAGCACGGCCAGTTCAGTGGGAGCCAAGGGGTCCATGAGCCCTACGGCGTGGCTCAGGCCCAGCATCCCTCCTCCTACGCTCCTGGACCGTCGATACCTGTCAGTTTTGCAAGTAGCTCTCAGATCAGAGGTACAGCACATGAGTCAGGGAGTGAAATATGAGGCAATATGCTTAAGTTAAGATTAAAATATCTAATTAAAATTATATTTGTTTGTTCTTCAGGCCCATCTGCGTTTCAGGCCATGCAATATCTTCCCCACCAGCAGCCTGGATACCCCGTCCACAGTCACTTCGCCACTCAGCCTGGTTAGTCTTCTTTGTACCTGGATTTGAGTTCCTAGTGGTGTCAGAAATATTAAATATTGTACCACACGGCTGCTGCTTTACTCCCATCCATCTCTTGTAGGATACATTCCTGGAGCAGGGATCCCACTTCAAAAGCAGCTGGAACACGCCAACCAACAGTCAGGCTTTACTGATGCCGTAAGGCGCTAACATGGATGGAATTTGTCAATAAATCAGAAGTTGGTTTCATTAACTCATCTATTTTGTCTTTTGTGTCTGAATTCTTTTGGTTTGGTTGATCTTTTCTCAGGGTGCTCTGAGGCCCATGCACCCCCCCACCATGCATCCCTCTGCCCCGGGCCTGCTGCCCACGCCATCTATGGCAGTGCAGATCCCCCCTGCAAAGGTGAACAAATAGTAGCATGCAACTTTTTATTTCTGTTTTTATCACTTCCAGCTGGCTTTAACATTTTTTGTCATACCAAGGATTACTAATAAGTCACCTATGGTGCAGATTCCATTCCATTTCAGTTCAGATTTCAGTGTGATTACTGAGTATTTGTTTTCCTATTTAGGTAATGGATGCAGTGAACATTGATTGTTTTTTTTTGGTCACTTTTGTTTCCTGTCACCAGGCCCCATTCCAGAGCTCTCCTCAGGGTGCTCCTCGTCACAGCTTCCTCCCCCACAGCCAGACGGGACAGAGGTTCTATCACCACGGCAAGTAACTGGCATCCCAGCTTTCCTCAACCTTCTGGAGACCCTGTTGAAATCTGACCGGTTGGATGATTTGCCATATAGATAGCATTTTATTTCTTTAAGTGTTAAACGTCTTGTTTTTAAAATGTTTTTTTGCCTTTCCTAATGAGTGATGAGAAGCCTTTGAAACATCAAGCTTAAATTTTTTACAAAATTAATTAGCAAAGTAGCCTGTTTTTCTGGTGCTTGTGTTGTATAAATCCACACTGCATGAACCACACTGATACTTTGGGAACTAACATTAGAAAAGTCAGGTGAGAATTTAATTTTCCTGCAATTACTCAGAAGGGACTTTTAGTAACAGTTAAATCAAGGTTTGTGCAAAGATCACACGGACACCTATGAACACTACAAAAGCAGGAACATGCTGGTTTAGCCGATATTACTGATTTGAAGTGTTACTGTGTTCTGGTGGATCAAATTGGATCCACTAGCATTGGTTGCCAGATTATATGTCATGACATTCAAAATCAAGGAGAGTTTTCAGTGTTTAGCTTTATCCTCTGCAGCATACATACATTTGTGCTTTATTTTAAAGGTTTTAAGTTGCCAAATAAAACCATAAGCAAAAGCCACATGCAAAAGTTTGTAACGTCTTTATTGTTTCGGCCATGGAGACATTCTGCACAGTTTGGACTTGCTGTCTGAACACAAAGTAAGGATACCAAACTGTAACAACCTCTCTGCCTTCAGAGTCGTTACTCAGTTTGAGAGGATGCCAAATAATACTCTGGTCATATCTCCAAACAGCTGTGTGTGAGGCCTGGTCTGACTGTCTGCAAAGGAAAGTGGACAAGATAAACTGAGGTGTGGTTAAAGGAGACTTTGTGTTGTTGGGGCAGGGGTTTGTTCCTGCGCCTCCTTTCAAACCTTGGGATAAAAAAGGGAACCTTGCATGTGTCACGTTGCTGCCTTTTTTTTATCAGTTGGGGGAAATAAATAACGGCAGAATGTGGGAGCTTCTTATTTTGCCACAAAAGCTGTGTGGCATATGGCAAACAGGCCCCAACAGAACACCGTAGATGTTGAGTTGAAGCCCTTGAAACACACAAACAACTACTGTATCATAAAATCTTCCTCTTTACCTGGATAATAGGTCCCCACTGAATATCTGGATACCTACGAACGCTATTAGGAACGTCATCCTCTACGAGTCTTTACATGTGTGCATCCAGACTCATGTGGCTTTATGATGATGCATGTATGTAGAGAATGTTTCTCCATTATTTTTGTTATTCTCTATTTGAAAGAGGAGTCAAAACAGAGCAAGGGAAATAAAAGTATGAAAAACATAGACAAAACTAGATTAAAAGGGAAGAATAGCATTGACGAGGCAACATCCCCTCCTTTTCTGCAGGTCCAGTGTATCTCGTTGCCCCTGCAACAGATTTAAAAGGAAGGAGAAATAAGAAGAAAGCAGGCATGACAGTCAGAACCCAGAGAAGGACCGTCCTCAAGGAAGAAACATGGGAGACACATGTTTAATGTGACAGCAGGGGGTTTCAGAGTAAACACTGGGCCACCAAGTTTACACTGATTTTTGAGGACACTTTATTCTACAGCCAACAGTTTACAAATGAGGAGAAGCAGGAGAGAAAGTGCATAAAACAGTTCTACCAACAATCCTAACAATGCTTCACGCAGTAGAAATACAGAAAGGCTGTAAAATGAAGTGCACCCCACAAATTATAATACATTGCTTAACAATACATAAAATTCAATTGGTATATTTGTAGTGGTACATAAAAATGACACATGCTCATAATAGTGTTGACATAAACCCACGAGGACACTATGGGGCGGGCAAATCCACGGTTACCACACTGAACCGCAGCCACTGCCTCATGAGTCTCAAATGATGAATTTGTCCCAATTTCACCAACTAAATAGAAATCTTTAAAGTGCACCCAATTACCAAAATGTCTAGTTCAAATATATACACGTAACACGCTTCTATGCAATGCTAAGATCATGAACATAATACTTCTAGTTTGGAGGATATGCACATTTGTAAATAAAGATTTAAATGGTATTAAACACCAAACCTCCCGACTGGAGTTGCCTCCCCATTTCGCCACGGATGCAAAATAAACCACACATGGCATCACACACACTTGCACTGGCATGGCACATGCTGGTGGCTCGTGGTGTAACATCCACACACACATACACACACTCCTCTTCAGGCAGGCTTGGGTCAGGGGTCATGTCGAAACAGCTGTGGCTCTGTATTTACCTGCAGTGGCTTATTTACCCAAGGCTTTGATGCCAATTGCAGCTTCTTCTTCCATTGCATTTAAAACGGTGATCTGAAAAAGAGCACAGACGAGTCACGGCATCCACTCACTGTTTCATTCCCTGAGTTGTTTGAGGACAGAACACTAAAACATTGTGTGCAATATAATTGAGAGGTACTGACCAGGATCTCCTCTCCAGCTTCATGTTTACACTCTATCTCTCTTCCCAGGTCTCCCTCAGGAATCTTTAGGTCCTCCCTCACCTCCCCGCTGTCCTGGAGCAGGGACAGGTAGCCATCTTGGATCCCAATCAGCTGGGAGAGGGGGACGAGAGCAGCTTCAGTAGTTTTACAAGCTGAGCAGGGCTGATTCATGCACAAACATTTCAGTTTGAATCATTTTCACTACACAGACCACAGAGGTCATTAGACTGTCCGACCCAGTGTCATTAAGAACCGTTTCCACTGTCTGCAGACCCGTGGGGGGTCTGCAGACATGAACTTCCTGACAGCAGGGTATAGGGAGCACTGGGACTAGTATGGTTTCACTTCTACAGGAAATCCTGCAGCATTGGTTTTCCATCTTGGCAGCCTGTGAGCATTCCAGCACACACAACACATTTAATCCCCACAGTTTCATCAGTGTTGTTGGCAGAACCTGTTCACTTAGGTCCCATTAACTCTCCTTTGTTTGTCACTCTCTCTTTTGTTCCGTTTAGTTTCTAATCTGTTAATTGAGTCAGAACAATAGAAAATATGACATGTTGTAGTTCTGTGCATGTGCTTTGGAATTATAAAAGGTGCCTTACAGTCCGGTCCCAGAAAAACAAAAGAAAGAACTTGGGTTTCTTGTAGTGATTTATGTAGGAATCCACAAATTTATGGAAGTGCCATATTCAAATTCATTCCTCTATTTGAGAAATGTGTTTCTTTTGATTGTTTTTTTGTATATTTTACATAATCTCACTACACAATGTGAATGTGAAGCAGACTGTCTCACCTGGTAATCCATTCTCTTGATGTTGGGGACGTCCATGTTGTGGGTGGAAGGACAAATATCTTCATACTTTTTACCAGAGAAGATGTCGATACCAACCAAGTGCACCTGCAGCAGTAAAACAAACACAGGGTGAAATCTAACCCAGACTGAAACATGGTGCTCAGAAATAAAAATACCCCAGCTCTATGCGGAATATCTCTAGTCAGTGAAGAGGTTTGTCTGAAAGCGTCCATTATGTGCATTAATATTAATGACTATTGATGTAAGAAATCAATGAACAGAGTACAGTCGGCTTCAACGCATTTATCACTAGTCATTCACTGACTTTAGCGTGGCCGTGCTTGCCCGTCTTGGAGGTGGACATCTCCACGATCTTGCAGGGTCGGCCTTTCAGCACCACGAAGCCGTTTTTGCGCAGGGCAGAGCACTGCATGGGGTAGGTGGCGGACGCCCCGGCATCGCCCGTCTGGAAGTCCAGCTCCGCGTCTGCCATGCTGCTGCGGAGGCAACAACAGGAGGGATCACGTTCACAGCCTCAAAACCACACAGATCAACGGTAACACGTGTAAGACTTTACTTTGGGCAAACAAGAACAAACCACTCACTTTTCACTGTTACTAATCTACTTACTGGTGCCACAAAGAAAAACAGTGAAGATTCTCAGCCATTCGGGTGAAGTTGTCTGAGGGTCGACTTCTTTCTTTTGAGAAGAAAGTCTAATCTACTCTAGAAGTCTAGTTGCCGTGACTCAACTTTCAGACACACACTGTGATTCTTGGCATCGTCTTGCTTGCTTTGCACACAATGAATGATTCATATGAAGTTAGGTCATCGTTTATATATCACAACTGCATATTTTGGAGTTATTGATTAAAGTCGGGCCTCGTCTGTCTGGACAGAAGCGGGTGGAAACGTAAGATCTCAGGGGTGCAGAGGAAAGCACAAATCAGTGGCGCTGAGCAGGCACAGCAGAGACCAGAGGTTAAATAAAGCAGCAAATGATGAAACTCAGCCCAGATAGGAAATAAATCTTTAATTCAATTAGAACTGCAATAAAAAGCGTCTGAATTTGACGTTGCCAGTGTTTGTGTTAAACTTTTTGGACTGCTGTGATGTCCGTGGTGCAGCACAGCTCCTGGACGTGCCACGAGTACACGCGCGCGCTCGCGCACGCACGCACACACTGTGTGCACAGTCAACTACGCACGCTTCACCGACCCAGATCCAAACACACGCCTTACAGAAAAGACAACACAAAGACACAAATGTTGTGAATGTAAAGGCTCAATCGGGGAGAGTGGCCGAAAAACGTCAACGCTGGGACGCTGATCCACGCTAATGACCCACACGTCAAGCTGCACGCGCGCGTCACCGGGCTTGACGTCCGGCGTCGGCTAACGCTGCCAACCGGACTTTAAACGCTGGCAAACGTGTCGTTAACTGCGCCCCGGGGGCAGCGCGTCGTCCGCGGCGTCCGACCCGAACCGGGCGGACTGCGGCCTAGCGCGCACTCGACGTGTCCCCGCATCCGTGCGCACTGACCGCACTCGGGCCGCGGCCCTTCTGATGCGCGAGCCGATAACGGCCACCTCCGGGCCCGTCGCACGTCCGCTACGGCGACTGGAAGCGTCCGCGCGGCTTCCGGGTACCGTCTGAACGTGCGCTGGCCGAGAACAAGCTCGCAGCCGAGGCGGTTGATTGAACGTTGGCCCGCTGCTCCGCAGTCATGACTAAGCTAATAGTCACGGCTACGGCGGGATCCCCACGCAGCGAGAGCGACGACACGAGTGGGTCTGAACACACTGTGTGCGCGGTTTGACGCGGTGGCGTGCGTGCGGAGCGAACGACGCCTAATTCAGCCGAGTGGTGCGGGACTTGCTAACTTAAACAATTAAACAGGGGCAGGAGTCGCCGGTTACGCTCTCCGACCAGCCTCGTTAGCTAGTACTGCTGGTCCTCCATCCAACGCGCAGTTGTTTTGTCCCCAGGGGGCGTTTAAAGCCTTGAACGCATCATAACACGGCTGACATGTGCAAAGCATAACTCATCTGCTCAGGCGCAAACACGCCCCGTCCATCGGGTGTTTGCACTAAGAACTCACCCTAGTGATGGTGGGTGTCCTCTCCGGTGTTACTCGGCAGCCGTCCTCCCTGTGATCCCTCCTCCACCTCTGTAGCTGTTGTTATTCGTCTCGTTACCTTTCCCGTATCCGCGCTAACGGGTCACCTGGCTCGGCTCGGCTCGGCTCTGTTTCCTCCTCGGCTGCGGTGTCAATACCGTTTGGAGGGGGGGGGGTGTCAGCGAGGCTATGTCTTCATTCCGCGATCAGGCCACGCGTTTGCAACAGATTTGCGAGGTAGTTAAGAAGCGCTTAACTCAGCCGTAAAGAGTCAGAGCCCTGACGCCCGCTGTGAATGCACGGTCGGCAGCCTGCACTCCACCTTCGGTCTCCCTCTTCCTGCGCCTCACCACTATCAGCGGGGAAATCACAACATCAAACTTCCTGTTTGACCCTGTCACAATAAAACTGTTATTAAGCTGTCACAAAGGTAAGCGTGGCTTCACGTGGCGCACCCCAATAAAGTCAAAGGTCGTATTACGTAATAACCTTCAGGTAATAACGATTTACTGCTTGAAGCAATTGCCTACCTTTCCTTTTGGGCGACTAAGCTAGTGGCGTGCGTGATAAACGTAAAACATACTCGAAGAAATCTTTTGCACTGAATGTGTAGTCGGGGCATTTCCGGTCATCTCCGACCGCACTGCAGCTTCGCTTTAACGTCCGAAACACAACTGGGCATGTGCAACCTTTCATTGTACTACCGGATAGCGCACACTCGGGACGTGGAGCCTGTATATGAGTGATGCCACAAATGTATGAGTTGACCTCGTCACGGTTTGTTTCAAGATAATCTCTCACTTGACGTTTTCAGAAACAGTTTGCTATTTTTTTTACATCTACTATCATACTATTGTGGGCTAAAATATAAAAGCATGTTGTCAAACATTTGAATACTATTTACTTTACTCTCTATTTAACAAATTGTAAGCTGCGTTTTGCTGCCACATATTACAATTGCAGTGCCCTTGAAAATACTACTGCCTTTACTTGGACGTCATAGCAAAATGCAGCTAACCAGAGTATTCAAAAGATCATTACATAAAACTTCAATAAACTGGATTTGACTATTGTTATAATAGACCCTATGTCTTTGAAAGTCTTTCATATTCACTGTGAGTGATGCCATCCAGTCAGCGGGGTCCTTCACTTCCACTTTGAAAGGTAAGAATGATTCTTACTGCATGCTGGGTTAATTTTAGTGTCATGAAACTAGAGTCCTTTGACCTATGTGCTCAGGGCTTTAGTTAAAGGCATATTTAAATACTAAATCAAAAATCTGTTTTTGAACAGCATCCTTGGTAACAAGTGCCTTTTCTAAATACTGTTTTCATTAAGGATCTACAGAACCACCAAACCTAGTGTGCTGCCTAGACATAATAACCTTGACATGTAAGACGGGGTATTAGCAGATAAAAAGTCCGTCATTTATTCTCCTAAAATACAAACGCTTACAACCTGTGTTGCTGATTTGATCAAATTTAAGTTATTTTTTAAACTCATAAGTTAAAATGTATCTTGTTGGAGTAAAAACTAAAAAAATAGCAAAAACAACAGCCCATGAAGAATTAGGTTTTTACTCTGTGAACACATATATTCATTTTTTTAAACCATATAGATATTTGGTGAAAAGTAAAGAAAAGTTTGTTCCTCTTCTGAATTTGTATGTCTGGAAAAAAAGCACAAAACAAAAATAGACAAAGAATAACGAAATAAGAGCATTCTGTGAAAAACGAACTATATTGTTGCTCAGTGATCAGCGAACACGCCTCCGTCGGTCCTACCTGTCCTCCACCTGTCAATGTTTCCCTCCCGATTGCCGACCCCTCCCAGCCAATCACTGTCCAGCTCCGGCCTCCGCGAAGCCAATGAGGGCGCGGCCTCGGACTGACGGGCCGAGGGCATGCCGGGATAAAAACTTAGCCGTGCGGACTCGAAGACTTTTGGGAAGAGTAGGAGGAAGGGGAATCGGTAGTGACAGAGTAGTGATACGACAGCGAGCATGACCGACGCCGAGGCGCAGAGCGCTCCACCATCGGCACCGGTGGAAGACAACGCGCAGCCGGAGAGGAAAGTCATAGGTGGGTGCGGAGGGGAACTTTCAGCGATCATTAGCGCGGGGTCATAGGATTCACGGTAACAACCTGTTTAGTGGATGTTTTCTCTGAACGTTGCTGAATTACAACACGTGGGCTGAGTTTTACACACGAAGCATCTATTTATACCAATGATGTCAAGTGTGTTGTGAACATAAACTTTGACTCGCTGACGTATTAAACGCACTAATTTGTCATGCAGTCATGTAGATAAGACGTCGTTTGCTTCCACTTGGACGTGTTTTCGCACGTGGAGTCTAATTAATGTTTCCAGCCTCCCGGCGTCTGGTGCAAACGCGTAAGAAGAACAAATGTGAACAAATGTATACGTGCACGAATGTGTTTTTAACGGCGTGAACGCTTGACCTAAATGCTCTTTTCTTGTTATCAGCTGTCGTGCGCCTCAACTGGGACGCGCGCGCCCGCACAGGTGCAAATCATTTGTAGCGGGAAGCGAGAACCGAGATTTTAAACCCTTATTTGCGTGTCTCCCACAGGCGGAAGATACGCGTTAAATCTCTTTGACGTGTTTTCGCGCGTCCCTAAAAGCGAGAGGTTTATTTTTCCGCAGACTTCCCCGCTGCCGCAGTCTGACTGTTAATGATTGACGCCGCTCCCGTTGCGCGTTAACAGTCCAGAAAAACAAATGTCTTCAGGAAAATGTAGCACGTTGCCAGGATGCTCGCTGACCTATGCGCTGTCGTTGCAGCCACCTTGGTCCAAGGCACAGTGAAATGGTTTAACGTGCGTAATGGATATGGCTTCATCAACAGGTGAGGTTTCTGGATTAGTGACCTTTACTGGGCCGCGGAGGCTGAGTTTGCTAACGGTCTGCTTTTTATTCATCACAGGAATGACACCAAAGAAGACGTATTTGTTCATCAGGTGAGATTTAGAAGTGAAAAGTGAATCAGTTGTATCTGAGGTGGTCTAAGGCGGAAATTTGCCTGAAACATGTGAATGACCCTAATTTTTAAATTTTTTTTTTTTAAAGTCTTGAATTAAATACTTACCGTAACAGTGAGTCCATCCCATACGTTCGCCTCCATTCTTTTATCATCTCCTCAGACTGCTATTAAAAAGAACAACCCTAGGAAATTCCTCCGCAGTGTTGGGGATGGGGAGATTGTGGAGTTCGACGTGATCGAAGCAGCCAAGGTGCGTGAAGCGGCGCCGCTGACCGCGTCCCCCGGTACCGTTCACCCGCGCTCCTCAGACGTCTCTGTTTCCACCCGTCTCCCCCCAGGGCTCGGAAGCCGCCAACGTGACCGGGCCCGGCGGTGTCCCGGTCAAGGGCAGCCGCTACGCGCCCAACAAGCGCCGCTTCCGCCAGCGCTTCTTCCCTCGCAGCCCTCGGCCCGGCGACCAGGGCAGACCCGGCGACGCCCCCGCCGGCGACGGCGAGGCCGCGGGGGACGACGACCGGGCGAGGCCGCCGCCGCTGCGCCGGCGCCGGCCTCGCCGGCCGCGGCAGGACCAGCAAGACGTGAGCTGACGGTGGCTTAAAAACGCTGACTAGCTGGTTGCTCGCGGTAACCCGGTGCTTGGTGTGTGTGTGTGTGTGTGTCAGGGGGAGGCGGACGACCCAAAGGACGGAGACGTGGGGGACGACCAGACGCCGCGGCGCCGCTTCTGGCGTCCATATCGAAGGTCCGGTCACTTTAACAGCCCCCCACCCTGAATCTGACTAATGCACAGCTGATCCGGTGCCTTCTGTCCTGGGGTCCACAGACCGTTCCGCCCCCGCCCGCCTCCTGACCAGTCTGCAGCAGAGCCACAGGGTGACGGGAAGCAGGCGGAGGCCTCTGAAGGGCCCCAGACCAAGGCAGAAGCAGCTCAGGGAGACGGCCAGAGGCAGCAGCGCCCGAGGCGCCGCCGCCAGGGAGCCTCCGAGTCCTCCGTCTCAAAAGTGAGTGAGTGTTGCCTCCGAGCGGCGCTCGGAGCAGGTCAACGACGGTAAAACCTGGAAAGGCCTAAAGGTTTTCCTTTTTAAAGCATCGATCGGTGGCGTCCTCACAATGTTCCTTCAGTCAAAGTCAGCACATGCTGATGTGACAGTATGTCAATGCGAACAGTCTGAAAAACAAGGTGTTAAAGGCTTAAGACTTGTTAAGTATTGTTTATTGTGAATATTTCAGAATGATACGGAGAAATCTGCACCAGAACCTGGAACCCCACTTCAGACCTCAAAGCCAGCGGAGCAGAAACCCACAAAGTCCCCCAAATCCTCCCCTAAAACGTCTCCCAAGTCGTCCAAATCGCCCGAGGTACCTTCCTGACACAGAACGCGCTCGCCCTCTGCTCGTACAAGCGTTTTCACCGTTGTTTCCGCAGCAGGCAGCTGCCGCGACAGACCCAGCGCCAGCAGAGTGACTGACGGTCGCGTGACCCTTGGCAAGAGGTGGGACTGGACGCGAGTGTGGCGCAACCGTGGCGCGGGGGGTGGTTGACATCGGGGGTGTAGGGTTGCACTTGTGTTACGTCTGTCAAAACAGCCGGGTCAATCAGATTTAAGGTGGACTGACTCAAAGGGAGGGAAGTCTTGAGGGGTCTGACTCCTTTTCAATGGAGGGAACCTGGATTTCAATTTAGTTTCAATTGTTTGTGTAGTCTTTCAATCACTGTTACCTTATTTTTGTTTCTTTTCTCAGGTCCTAGAGTTGAAGGACTGAACCTACTTCAGAGCACATGCACTGCTTTCCCCTCCCTGCAATCCCCCATCCTCCGACTCACCTCATGCTGCCGTCATCCCTCGGCCCCCCGTCCTCTCTCCTCCTCATTGTTTTGTGTTCTTAGTGACGCCACATTTGGACCGGAGCGGGTCGGGAAGAAGCGGCAAACAAGTGGATGGTGGGTGCATATTTGAAGAGAAATTAAAAGTACATCTTTAGAGAAAAAGAGAGAGAATGGACAATGTGCTTGGTCGCCCAGTTGTTTAAAAACAAACGGTTCTTTAGATTTAATTGAGTAGATGGGGCTCATCAAGTAGTTTAGAGGATGCAACCTTGAATTATTTTCATTTTAACATTTTTAATTTGGTTGAGAGGGGAAAAAACAAGCAGGTGTGAGGCTGGTGGTGCATTGGGAGTAAGTTAAGTTCTGTTTCCACCTTAGTCTTAAAACGGGCAACTCTGTCTCCTAGGTTGATAAAATGATGCAAAGAAGCTTTATTTCCTTTGTTGTACATGTGTGCTTTACTTTGGAGGGGATTTTGTGCAATGTTAATACTTTAAATGCTAATTAATAAATCATGTTTGCAAATCTCAGTATTGAGTTTGAATTTGTCTTTTGCACGAATGGTGCTGAATTCATGTACAACTGAACATGAAGTCCGGGAGCCGCTTCTTTGACAGCACAGTAAAGGTCCACTCAAACATTCAGGTATGAATGAAAAGGCTGAGATTAATTCAAACAAAAGCGCCTCCTTAAAGGCAGGGTTCACGTCTCACTGTGGTCTGGTCAGCACGGACGTAAAGCCCTAGGTTTTAGGGGCAGATTTAAGTGAGTGGATCAGCACGTTTAGCTTTTTCCTTCCTGATCAATAGGTTGAGCCTCGGGCCAGAACTGATCTGATGCTTTGAGGTATGTTAAATATTCTCATTTTTAGCTGTAGCAGAGATCTGAATGATTGGCTCTGCTTCATTTTGAGCTACGCTTAAATAAACAAAATGATCCTTTAGTTCAATCACTACCTTGACTGAATCCCCCTCTGTACAAATGCGGCAAAACAAACCTCCCAGAACTAACGGTCTTTTATAGATAAAGTGCAGGAATTCCAGCATCGTGACTTCAGCAGCGAGATTCTCACCGTGGAATCAAATCCTACCATACTGTCAGTGTCTCCACAGTCCAGACACCTTCTCCTTATGTGCGTCTTTTTCCTTGAAGTCACCGTTTAACCTTAACGTTGCCTGTCGAGGCAAATTTCCCAGCCACAAACCTTGGATTGCAGTTGTACAAGAAAAGGACGATTATAAAACACCCAGATTGTCTGTTCTGGCACTACAACCTATATGACTAGAACAACAGGCCTCAAGCTGCTAACGCTTGTCTCCATTTTGTTACTGTGGGACGCTGATGGCCGTTGAAAATGAACACACATGTTTGCAAAAAGTGAAGGCGTCTGAAAACCTTCTGAAATCACTGCACGTGTCCGCAATGTGTTTGAGTCTGGCCCACACACACGTAGTCTGATCCGTCCGCTCGGCCCGCGGCTCAGTTGATGTTTTCCTCCCCCAAGTAATCCAGCTCCGTGCTGGTCTTGTCCAGGTCCAGGTCCATGTCCATCATCCCTCCTGACGAGGGCTGGTGGAAGGTGGATGCGATTTGATCGAAGGTCTTCCCCCGCGTCTCTGGGACCCGGAAGAATGTGAAGATGAGGAAGAAGAGGAGGAGTACGGCGAAGATGAGGAAGACGTAGGGGCCACAGAGATCCTGAGGGGGGGCGTCCAGGTTAATTTACTTTCCCCATCATTCAGAACGTCTGCAACATGATTCAAATTTTAATGGAAAGAAATACTCACCGCCACATACTGGAAACACATTCCGATGATGAAGTTCGCCGTCCAGTTGGAGAAGCCGGCCACGGCCATGGCAGCCGGCCTCGGGCCCTGAGAGAAGAGCTCGGCCACGAAGAACCAGGGGATGGGGCCCGGGCCCACCTCGAAGAAGGCCACGAAGCCGAAGATGCTCAGCATGCTGACGTAGCTCATCCACGGCACGCGGTCCTGTCGGACGGGAGGCAGAGGGTTGGTGCATGACAGCAGCCAGCCTGTAACAGACGCTGCACCTTTGGAGCCCACTGACCAGCAGAGACAGCGCCGCCGTCATCACCACGGCGCAGGAGCACATGCCGCCCAGGCCCAGCATGTGGAGCGTGCGTCGGCCCATCCGCTCCACCAGGAAGAGCTGTGGGGAGGGGAGGAGGGGAGGAGGGGTGAGGCCGGTGCCGCGACCCGACCCGACCCGACCCGACCCGACCCGACGGGCGCTCGCAGACGAGACGAGGCCGCGGCTCGGAGCCAAAACGGTCCTAATCGGAGCACAGTCTGCTGGTCTCAGCCCGACTCGCTCTGTTCTGCTGCACCGTCCAACTCTAGGGGTGAAAACTGGACTTTGATGTACTTTTGAAATCACTGACACGCATTTATTGTATCGCTTGATGTGACTTACGCTCCGTTTCTGTATTTCTCCGTATTTTTGTACATTTCTACACAAATGCCCGCTGGTACCTCTGATCTCTTTCATACAGTATTTACCACTTTCACAATCTCTGCTCAACGTGACGTTGGGACAACTTGACCCACAAAACCAAGCGCTGGGATGCAGGAACGTTTCAGTGAGCAGCCTGCCGTGGTGCGTGTTTACTCTGTGATAACAACGTTAAACAGTGATAGAGACGCAGCTCGGGCCGAGCCGGACTGAAACAGGGCCGTTACTCACTGAGACCACGGTGACGGCACAGTTCACCACGCCGGCTCCTATGGTGGCGTAGACCGGACTCTGGACCCCTGCCTTCATGAAGATACTGGTGGAGTAGTAGAAAATCTGCAAAGAGGATTCGAAGGCTGCAAAATCAACGGCTCCTCATTGTGAAGATCTTCCTTTGGGGACTCTGGTTTTACGCCATTAAATAACGTGGCTGTGCACATGGTGGGACCCGCGTTGCTCACCGCGTTGATCCCAGACAGCTGCTGGGACAGCTGCAGCAGGATGGAGATGACGATGGGCTGGCGGTAGAGCGGCGAGCGGAACAGCTCCGCGATGGACACCTTCCTCTCCATGTCCATCCTCCTCTTCTCCTCCTTCATCTCGGCCAGCAGGTCGCCCACCTCCTGCCGGCCCGTCAGCCTCCGCAGGCCTGGACGTAGCACACAGATGGACGTTAAACGCGTTAAACAGCGTAAGGAGGCTGTTCCAGTGCACTTAAAGTCTCGCTCACCGCTCTTGGCGTGGTGCTCCTGGCAGCGCACGATGTAGAGGAACCGCGGGCTCTCGGGGCAGAAGGGCAGCAGAGCCATCTGAAGCACGGTCGGCACCACGGTCAAGCCCACCAGCACGGGCCACAGGTGCTCACTGCCCAGCAGGGACTCCAGGCCCAGCACCTGCACAGGGACACCGGGCTCAGCCACTTCCTGTCACGCGACTCAAAACGGCGCGGGCGCCTCCGCACCTGAGCCACGAGGATCCCGGTGACGATCGCCAGCTGGTGCAGCGTGCCCAGCGCCCCCCGGAGGCCGGTGGGGGAGATCTCCCCCACGTACATGGGTGTGAGGCCCGAGGCCAAACCTGCGGAGGGGGGGGGGGGGGGCAGACGGGGACAGAAGCTGGGTGCAAAGGAGCGCTCTGTGGGAATGTGAGCGAACAGGGACGCACCGCAATAGGCTCCGATGACGAAGCGGCCGAGGATCATCATCTCGAAGGAGCGGCACAGCTTGGACAGGCCCATCAGGCTTCCCCCGATGAAGGCCAGCAGGTTGTTGATGAGCATGGCCTTCCTCCTGGAAACGCACATGTCCTTACAGTAACTACACATGACGTGACACATGACGCTACTGAGGGTCTCTGGAGGCGCTGCAGCCATTCACCTGCAGAGGGCAGCGTCTACACAGTTATGAGCAGCTACTGCACCAGGAGATGCCAAGCCTGGCTCCAGGCCTGATGATGGAGCCCCCCCCCCCAGGAAACCTGCTGACTCAGGTCTAACGCTCACTACGTCTTGTCTGTCTCATTTCTTTCTTCTATTTTGTATCATTTATTTCAGATCAACCACTAGGGACAGTTCTACGTATCCAGTCCTTGTCGTTCTCTTTGAATCTAACTGGATCTTCTGTTACAGGTGAAGTCTGTTCTTGCAGGACGCTTGATCTGCATCTAAACCTCTTGGACGCGCTCCCGGCGTCTCCGACAGCCACTCTGGTGACTGCTGCTTTTTTTAGGAGGAGTGCGAGCGTCCGATCTGACCCCGTGGAACTAGGGCCCGTCGTCCAGTAACCAGCTCCAGTTACAGCAGGAAACTGGGCGGACGGGAAGCACCCTGGGCACAGTTTCTCCCTAACGACTGAGACTGGAGGCTGGGGCTGATCCGGGTTTGGTGCTCTACCTGCCGAGCCACTCGGAGACGACGCCCACGCTGAAGGACGACAGCATGCCGCCGATGGAGAAGATGGCCACCGACAGCGACCAGAGGGAGGTGAGGGTCCCGGCGGGGATGGGCGCCCCGTACCGATGCACCCACGTGGAGTTGTAGTCGTCCTCGATGATCTGAGCGGAACACGAAGCACAGCCACACACAATGAAGAGACCCGTTCACCGCTCCGTTCATTAATCAGTTTATATTCAGACAGAACTCGGGTGTGAAGTGTCTCGCTTTCGAACCGACCACCTTGTGCTTTCCAGGCCCACTCTGAGCTGACGGGCCACCAAACTGCTGCTCACAGCGGGCTGCAGTGCCCTCATTTTCATTTTGGTTCATTTTACTAATACTACTTTTAATACTACTTTGTATTATTAAGTTATTTGATCTCGCAAAGTGTTGTGTTTCCTAATGGTAATTAAACATTCAGGTTTTTGTGAGTCTCGATTCTGTGCATTTGGGTCCTTTCTCTCTTTAGTCCATAAACCAAAGTCTTAGTTAGTCGACTTTGTAACAGTGAACTCTGTCCTGCTGAATGTGAAGAAATGCAGATTAACAAAATAAAAGTCACTCATTACAGACACAGCGAGATACAAATCTATGGATCCAAACAACACCTGGTTTCCTCCAACAGATTTATCACATAGCTCTCAAACAGCTGCTCAGCTTCTTGTTTTGTGTCTCCATGACATTATAGTGTGTTTGCGTGTGAACCTATGCTGCGTTTGTGTTCAAACGTTGCAGGAGTCATGACTTCCCTTTCCGTTCATTATCCGTTAGATTTTACCTTCTGAGGTGCATTGATGACACCGATGTTATATCCAAACTCCAAAGAGCCCAGAACGGCGGTGAAGACGGAGAGAGCAAGGGTTCCAGTCACCGTCTGCAGCAGAGACACGTTTAAAGCCACACTGCGATCGTCTCAGTGAGTGAGGCTTTCATGCAAAGTGGGCAGAATAATAACAGGAATAACAAGGAAGTTATGAGAGAATGAAGAAAGTAAAAAGAGAGCATGAATGAGGAATGACGAGATGATGATAATTCAGCTGGTGTAAACACAGGCCAAGTGATGCAGTAACACAACACAACACATTGAAAACAGCATGGAGACTTCAGCTTCAACATATGATGTGAAATGATATTAGGAACAACTCAAAAAATGTAGGATTAATTTATTATTTTTCAAGATGAACGTTTGTTGAAAACTGTTAAATATAATGCTTTAAATACAATCTAATATAACTGGCCTATACAGTACAATTATAGATATAGACGTGCACCAGCATGAACTATTTATAACTATGATCCTGATCAGAGACGATCTCTCTGGTGACTTCACGGTTCACCGGCGCCTGAGCTGAACTCTACCGCGGGTCCGAGGCACCTGTTCCGACGGTGACAGACACGATGACCTTCTCCTGCAGCGGAGCTTTGCACCGGCGCTGCAGCAGCAGCTCCTCACAGCAGCAGCGTGACGGGGGAGGGATGGTGCACACGCGTGTCCAGTGTGTTTCATGTAACGGTGCATTGAAAACAAACTCGCCTCTGTGCCTTTCACTTACCGCCTTTCCCACTAAGTCGTGACCTTGCCATGTTGAGTCTACAGATAAGTGCTGTTAAAGCGTTCGTGGCCTCAAACAGAGGCGTGTGTGCGTGTTTGTCTGCGCGTTTGTCTGCGCGTGTGCACGCGTCCTTGCAGAAAAGCCCAAAGCCGCCAGAAGCCAGCGTTTCCACGCTCGCCGGAACCCGAGCTGCACCTCATTACACCAGTGCAGCCGCTGTGCCTGGAACGACGGGGTTAATAACTAATAACTTCACAGTTCACTTACTCTGTTTTATAACTTCATCATCACAGATTTCACGCACAAAAACCCTCCTGCGAAGTCTCAAACTGGTTGTTTAGTCTTCTGACAGACAGTTCATTTATCCTGCAGCCTCACGGCCTGTTTATAGTGGAGCCGCTTGATGCCGTGCCGGCATCACAGAGCTCAGTCCAGTGTTCCTACTTGGGTTAATGGGAAACTAAACCGGCTACGCACACACGACTTTAGACGTCACGCACTGTAACAATCTGAAATCTGGCATCTTAGAATCTGTTCTCATTATATGTACAGTAGTTTTACAGGTGAGGTGTTCATGATGCTGACCAGGTTCCTGTTCTAACTCATGTTTGTTTTATATCTAACTACCACACATCTGTCATACAATCGACTATATATTATACATTCATAAAATACTATTTTTTTCTTAGACAAAACAGTCTTTTTATTAAACGAGGCAAAGAAAAGTGGAATTTGGCTTCACAGAAATGCGGGTTCTTTAACACATGACGAAGAAAAGCGCACGCGTAAAACCTTTCCAAATCAAAATACGCACGCGAACCGACAACGCAGAACTCGTCGCGTCCGCTTTAGGAGCAAACCTACGCGTTGCGAGGCTGCCACGGAGTAATTACCTCCCCTCCGAGCTGGTGAAACCCGGCCGGCATGGCTTCGGCGGCTCCTGACGCTCAGCAGCGGACGGTGACGGACGCGTGCCAGATGGAACGACGCGCAGCTCCCCCCGAAGGACAGCGAGGCGAAATGTGCGCCTTCAGCTGTGAACTGGCGAAGGCGTTAGAAATATATCAAATCCAAAGGGATCAGCCCGAGGACGCGGTCCTGCAGCGCGCTCTGCCCTCTTTGGCGTTTGCGTTGCGCGAGCCCAGCTGCACCCACGTGCACTGCCCTCTCTGCGTCCAGGGGGTGGAGGGGGCTGAGGGTTGAGGGGGGTGCGTCCCTGAAGAGGCCCCTGTGCGCTGATTTCGAGGTCATGCGACAGAGGTCAGGACTCAAGCGGGAAGCTTTCTTGACCTCAGCAACAAGCGGCCGGAGGAGCGAGAGGCCGAGAGCGCGTGTGGGAAGAAGATCATGTTGTACAACAGACGACTGGTGGGATCTGTCAGAGCTCTGGTTTCTGTCCTGGTTTACGTAAGATCAGCCAGAGGATTCCTGCTTAAACCAACAGACATTCATCAGCCGCTGGGTTGGTCCCAGGCAGCAGCTCTAGGCTTTATTAGATGTTGGGTAATGTTGGACGTGAATTATAATGACGCAGTCATTTACAGCTGGGGAGTGGTTGCTTTGTTCGTTTGCAGGAGGGAAACGGACGCAGACCTCAGTTCCGCGGGTGTGACTTCGACGCTGTGACTCAGCGTTTCTCACGCGCGGCGGAGGGAGGCTTGTCTTTGACGCCGTGGCTGCCATTGTCTGTCAGCCCGGCATAAATCCTGTTCTATTTCGGCCCACATGCCGGAGAGGTCGCGCAGCACAGCCCCCCCCCCCCCCCCCCCCCCCCCCCCCCCCTTGAACACAACAAAGCTAAGCCCTCCTCCACCGGGCGACAGGTGGCCTCTAAATTTGGGCCGTGCCGCCTGAGTCACCGGCGCTCTGTAGTTGGTGGCTGTGGACGGTGTGTCCGGGGGCCGCACTGGAACATTCCTGCCACAGAGCTCATTTTAAAAAATGGCTGCTGGACACGGGTCA
Source organism: Betta splendens (assembly GCF_900634795.4). Lineage (NCBI taxonomy): Eukaryota > Metazoa > Chordata > Actinopteri > Anabantiformes > Osphronemidae > Betta > Betta splendens. The sequence goes on along the minus strand of NC_040882.2, from coordinate 23,276,915 downwards.
ATGAAAGGATGGGAGCCCACCCCCCGCAGACACACCCTCACCCCCTGGACCCGCTCGCCTTTTTCCTTTCGCTGCCCTCGTACGCACATTGAGAAAGAGCAGGAGTGGAACCGGACACCCCTGGTGGACGGGACAGGACGGGGCCCCCACACGGTCATGTGTGTGTGTGTGTGACTGGGACTAAAAGCAGAGAAATGTTACACCCCAGAACAGAGGCGTGGAGCTCCTACCGATAGACGTCACAGCAACCAGAGGTGGAGGGATGCGATAACATTACATTTTCAAACAGTATATCCTGTGAATTCATCCCAGACAGAGCCAAGAACAATTATAGCCCTACAACCAGAGACTGGGAACAAACGTACACATAGGATTACACTCAAAATATTATTAACCAAACACTGGCTATGTGTCGTCGGTGTTGTGTTCAGAATTGGAAAGCACCTGCAATGTTCTTTGCCCTCCATCATTCACCGATGCATGTAAAGAGGCTGTCGTGACCTGTGTCTGGGAACCCACAGTGAGTTTAGCCTTGTGACGGAGGCGTCGCCGTGTGACAGGCAACACATTCACAGCCGACGTGCGAGTGCGTGACCAAGCGCCGAATTCACGCGTGCAAAGACAAAAGCAGGAGATGAGGTTTTTTTTGCACGCGTGTGTAAAATTGTCCTCCGTCACATGCTCAGGTCTGTTAGAAGGGGGGGGGGGGTCCCAGAATAGCGCTTGTTACGTGATCTGATGCAACAGGATAAAAGTGTGCATCTTTAGGTTCGACTTCAACATGTGGCCAAGAGGGTGAAGAGCTGGTGAGCCGCATTCAGCCGTTACAAGGAGCCATGTCATTAGAATGGCCAAGTTGTATTTAGCAAAAAACTATGGCTTATGCAAAATCATGCAAAGTATCATTATTCAAATGGACTCAGTGGCCACAGGTCACAGTGGGAGATGGAGCCGTACTGGGCGGCTTCATATTAAGAAGCCATTTATTGCTTTGGCCCACATCAATATGAAGCACCTCCACACAAAATATAATGCATTCCAGTCTGATCTCAATTCAATAATTCACATATGATATACCTTTCTGTTTGTATTCAAATGCCCCTGATTCCCTTGAAACAAATCAGGAAAATGTCTTTTTGTTTAGTTTTCCCAGGACCCATTTGGTGTTAGCCCTGAAATAAAAACCCAAACTAAAAATATATGGTGGAACAAAATTGAGAAGTTTTTCATGCAATCAGTGCTAAACATCAGTCTGGTATTAGATCCTGCTGCCGTGGCTGAGTCTTGTCCCTCGTGGTGTCTCAATAAAAACGCCTACAATAAAAACAGTGAATCGTGCAGAAAGGTCGTCTGTGTCCCTGATTTCAAGGATAAACATGAAAGGTAAAATGATGCGTGAGAGGATCTGTACTGTGCTAGATGCTTCTGTGTGATTTTCATTGAGACTGGACAGAACAGTAAACGCTCATGACGCTGACTTTCATTTAAAAAAAAACAACAAAAAAGCTCTTTCACCTCACTAACCTGTTCCCGTTTGGCCCCACTGTTGCATCTATATGTGCCACTCGGTATCACTTGACAGTGCAATCCTTGGCACCGTCAAAGCATTTACTCAAAGGTCAAACAGCCACATAGCCCCAGAGCGGCACCAGTAACGGTGTCATCCAGCCTGAAGTCACTAATCAGTGTAAAATGAAAGGATTCATCATTTTAAACGCATTTTAGACAATAAGACCACTGTACAGATGGAGCGGTTCATTTTCGCTGATTTCAGTCGACTGTCAGTGCCCTTTCTGACGCTGATCACACACTTATCACACCCTCATCAGCCGACTGTCAGCAGCCCCCCTCCTTGGTCTGTCTGGGGAAGGTGTTAAAAATGTTAATGAGGCCACCCCCATTTTAGCACCAAAGACGCAATTCCAGGGTAAAACCAAAAGGTGGAGCTTTAGTATCTGACCCGTAGAGTTAGAGTCAAACAGCAAGTATAGGCACAGTTCTGAGAACAGGACATAGATCTGATAATGTCAGTTCTACACTGTTTGCTAGGGCAGACAGACAAACAGACAGACAGACAATAGTCTGTCTAAACAGTCAACTAAAAAGTTGAGAAAACTTGAAAAGTTGACTTCATTTCAGAATTGAATGTTGTACTAACTTTTTTTTAATCATAGATAAGCATCGGCAGCTCACGCTGCCACAGCTGCCAAACTACCTTCTGGAGGTTTATCAGTTACTGGCTGCATTAGGTTGAGTTGGACTTCACAAAATTACCTAATGAAATTATTAAATTCTCATTCTATATATTATTCTTATTCACTTGAATGTAGTGTGTGTCAGTCTGCCTGCTTCAGGAGCTGTTTTAAATTAAAAAAAGAACATTTCAATGTTCTAATCAAGCTTAGATGAACATAACAATAGAGAGCCTCGTTTCAGCCAGAACGACCATCCACAGCACCAGTTAGACTGGTTTCACACCACCCCCTTCTCCCCAAAGCACCAGAGTCCTGCAGTGCTGTTACCTGATGTAACCAGATACATTTGTGAACTACCTTATCCATCCATCACTTATAAGATAACTTTTATATCCTAAAGCCATAGACTTAACACTTTCTTTTTAACAAGTTTTATTTACAGATTTTATAAACGTCCAGTTCATTTGACCATTTTCTAAACCAAGTTGTCTGAAAGTTGGGTCACTACATTCTTTTAGAGCAGAAATGTTTGTCAAGGAGCTTCTACATTATATGTCCTTCATGGGGGACATGGTCTTCACACCTTCTCACAGTCCTTTGCTCAACTGATGAGCCAGTTCTTTACAAGTGTGAAGTGAAGCCTATTGTAAATAGACGATAGTGCCTAACTTTACTCAGACTGAAGGTTCCTGCACTCTTGGTAATGTTTCTGCTTTAAAAAAAAGTAAGTTAAGTTTAAAATTATTGAGCAGTCACAATCAGCCGATTGCGGTGACATTTGGCAGTAAAAGGTGACTGAAATGACACAGAACTGAAAGAATATCAGCTGGCATAACTCATAACACATATGTATGCAGATCTCTGTATTTTGTGTCACTTGAATTTGTGTGGTAAACGAAAGACACCGGAGGCAAGTTTACACCAGGAGTCTCTAGCTGGGAGCTCCTGTGCCTTAACCACTAGGCTGTTGGTCCTCTGAGGGAGACCTACTGTATGGACAGTAACTAAATTCCTTCATACAGCATTATGTTAACAGAGCCTTGATTTGAGTGGAACCTTTAAAGTTATGGATCCATGAAGAATTTTCTTTTTAAGCAGTTTACAAATATATTTGATTTTTATGCCTCAGTTGAAGTTGTGTGGAAGTTGAGTCATGTCAACTCTTTCAGTCTGGTGTCCTTCTTGGGGGAGGGTTCATCACACCTACTCACTTTTGTGTCTTTTGTTCACGTAACGAGCTACTTCTTTGCAAATGTGAAGTGAAGCAAAACTGGAGGATGATATGGAACTTCCCTCAGACTAAGGAAGCTTTTGGTCTTTGTCAGTTATCAAAAAATGCCAGTAAATGTAGAGCTAAACATTACAATACAGTATAATTAAAACAAATAAAATATCCATGTGGATGTTGACTGAATGTTTGACTAAAGGTCATTGTATTCATAACACCTGTAATTTTCTACTTGCTTAGACATAAATAACTTTATATTCAGTTATAAACTACTTTACATTTAAGACGCTCATTTCTGTTCACTTCTAATCTGCCTGTGGGCCTGGATTACACATCACTGCTGTAGGGCAGCTTGGTGGAATGATACCTAAATCATGCTAATGTCATGACAAGATCAGTGTGAAATCCTGCAGCAACGAGGCAACGAAAATTTGCCGCTCCATCTGTACAAATGTCCAGCTCCACACAAGACAAAACCTCCTGACGTTTCTTAGGTGAGATACTGATCTGTGTAAAGGTTGACCTTATTGAACTGTTTATTTAATTATATATATTTTATTTTGTTGAACTCTAAAAATGCGTCATTCTGCATAATGGCTTTCATTCAATACAGAAACAGATTTAATCTTAAAGTATCAAGATACAAGAATTGCATTGTGGTCCAGTGTTATCAGAAATAACGTAAACAACAATAATAACAAATATTAAAAACAGGGATATATAAGCTAGCTTTATAATTCAGTTAAGTGGACTATGATCCTAATAAAATAAGGATAAAAGTAATGTCTATTTAGACCTTCCTTTTTTTCACGGTGATGTAAAGTTGCGTAATTTCCGAGAGCCATGAAAGCATCGCGGTGTGACGCAATACGCATCAGGAGAGCAGGGCGCTCTGTGATTGGACGTTGTAGGTTATTTAACTAGAGCTCCTCCCATCAGGGAATTGTGGTAATTCCCCCCAAACAACGTGCGCGACTTCGCCTCAAAATATTTTGGCTTTTTTCGACAGCTTCAGAGCGTTTCCTTTGTATTTGACGGTGATTCATTTCGGTGGGACAGCAGCTGCGGAACGTACGAGGTAGCTGTGTGCACACGCACCTCCGCTTTTAACGAACAGAAGCAAAGAGGGCCTCATTTGAGAAAGTTTTGGATGTTTAGCTAGCTTAAATCCGTCGTTTAACGAAACGTCGTACCGACGCAATTAGCTAGTTAGGCTAACACCAAGTTAGCTAGCCGCTACACGAAACCTGTGTGAAGTTCAACTGCATGATCCACAGTCGATAGAAATTAAATGTTCATATGCTGTGGCTATTATTAAACCGCTTTAACTGGGTAATTGTACGGTTAAGTGCCGACTTTGTGTCCCTGCGACGCGAACTGCTCATTTAGCGCCCGGCCTGTCGTCTGTAGAAAATCGAGGTTATACAGTGTTAGCGGCGTTATTCGTATTTGTGCTTTTAGTTTTTGTGCCTGCTAAATTGTAATTCTGTTAACGAAGTCTTCATCAAAGCTTCTTTCGTCGAGTTACTTGCGTTTCTTGGAGTTGTTCTTGCTAAGTTTACTCAGCAACGCAAAGGGCAAAGGCCTACTTAACTTTTTAACTTTCATTTTCAAGAAGAATTGGCACGTTTAACATTATTTTGATCTCATATTTTTATTATTTAATTATCATTAAACCTGTATAACGTTGATTTTAAGCCAGAAAATGTTGTCATTTTGGTTGTAAATCTTTTAAAGGTATAACTGAGATTTTGAAAGCTGCGATATCTACTGCATGTGTCACTTGCTGTCTTCAAAGTGAACAATGACTCCAATTAGGTTTATACATTAAGCAAAACGACAAATCGCGATTTCGAGAGAGATTGAGTTGTTACTTCCTGTTGATCTCCTCAGCGCTTGGCCTCCTGGGTCCTCCTCATTCTCTCTCGGCCTGCAGAGAAAGGACAGACTATGGAAGAACAAAATTTCATGACGCTGTGGGAGAGCGTGTAAGTTGTGTTTTAGAGAGCATGTGAAATTATATTTTACTCCTGAAAAAGAAAGTAATCATTATATATGATTTTGCAGACAAGCTCCTTATATCTCTGACATGCCAGCAGAAACTGACACCATAGCTGGACCCATGGGCATGCTGGTAAGCATGAAGATGCTCATTCTGTGTTAATAGTGGCCTGAAGTATATGGACTGAGATCTTTGCTATTTTTACAGCTCATGGATGTTCAAGACCTTCCTGACAAGTTTGATGAGAAGCTGTTTGAGTTGTCTCCAGTGATGGAAACCAAAGATAATGTCACACCCCCGTCCTCCACCGTGCCAGTTACCACGGACTGGCCTGGGGAGTGCGATTTGGAGCTTCGTTTTCAGAAATCTGGCACGGCCAAGTCGGTCACTTCCACTGTAAGTATCTGCAGGGTAAAGGTCTCAAAATGAAGAATTGCAAATTCTAAAGGTTAAATCTTGTGTAAATCTTAAATTGAAGTATGTGCTGACCTAGAATGTTTTACTGTCATTTGAATTTACTTGCTGTTTCTAAAACCTAAAACGTAAATGTTAGAGAGTCAGGACTTTAATTATGTTGTCCTGTCATCAAACATGGCAAAGAAGCAGAAGTCTTTTGGAGAGCACCAGAGTGATCATCTGTACTACAAAGTTCTGGTTCATGGTATGGATGGTATTGAATAAAGTGAAATTATCCGTACATTTTGAAGTTTATAAAAGGACAAGTCATATTGATCCCATACATCTAAGTTACATCACACAAAAGCAATTTAAAATGTTTAAACGCTTCACTAATTTAAATAAGCAGAACTCCGTCCTACCTTGGCGGCGCGTTAGAAACCCATTCTTTCGTAGCTCTCATTGTGGCGTTCGTGTGCAGCCTTGTTCATTGTGGCCATTCGCTAAATTTTCATGCCCAGAGTGAGTCGCTGCGTGTGAAGAGCCAATGGCATCGATGTTTCCACAGCGAGTCACTGATCAGCGTGCTGCTGTTGGCAGGTTTAGTTGAGGTTAGGGTGGTCTGTCGAGGAGCTCCCGCCCCCTGCGACTTGTCCACCGGTCTGTGGGGGAGTTGAGCCTGGTTGTAAAGCACAGCTCTGACATGACGGGACATGTTCCTGCGCCGTCTTCCTCCAGCACTGAAGGGGTTACAATTTAGGTAAAAGTTCTCTAACTTAACAAATGTTTAAGAATTCAATAGTTTATTGTGGAAGTCAGAATAGTTTGACTAACTTCGTCGAATTTAAGCATCACGTTTAAGTTATTATTGCTTGGAGTAGTGCTTGCTGGTCTCAGGCCAGTTTCCTTTGATTTCATAGCTCTGCCTGCCCCAGCTGTACAGACGATAACATGTACATTTACTCTGCTTTGTCAGTATTCACCGGAGCTTAACAAACTCTACTGCCAAATGGAGAAAACGAGCCCTGTGGAGATTCTTGTGACTAAAGAACCGCCACATGGTGCGGTTCTCAGAGTAATGGCTGTCTACAAGAAGACGGAACATCTGGCAGATGTGGTCCGCAGGTGTCCACATCACCAGAATGGAGACGGTAAGGAAAGCGTTTAGTGAAATAATACCTTCTGTTTTAAAATGTTTGTTAAAAGAAAACGAGAGAGAGGCTTTGGCTTTGTTTTACCTTTTTCAGCTGCAGACCATCGCAGTCATTTGATCAGAGTGGAGGGCAGCCAGAGGCCTCAGTATCTTGAGGATTATAACACAAAAAGGCACAGTGTGACTGTTCCCTATGAGCCGCCCCAGGTATCAGTGCCTCTCACTTCTGACCTTTCCCCTAACGTAGCAATTAAATGTTATCATTCTGTTGTGCCTCTCGTTCTGCTTTCATGGTATGTCATCCCTGAAATTACCTGTGCACTAAACGACTACTATCCTGCATGTGTTTCAGCCGGGCTCAGAGATCACCACCATCCTACTCAGCTTCATGTGCAACAGCTCCTGCATGGGAGGCATGAACCGCAGACCCATCCTCACCATCCTGACCCTTGAGACTTCAGAGTACGTATGGTTTCATCTACCAGGATTGGTGGGAGCTGAAATGTATTTGCTGGATAAAGAGTAGTGGTACATAGAAACCAAGGGTTGACGTGGTGTGACTTGATCTCCTGCTTTATGTATTTGCCTGTTTATATTTATTTTGTTTCTAAATGTAACTTAGTAAAGTTGTGCATCACTGTTATCCCACCTCAAAGATAGCTTTTGCAGCCTTAGTAAATGTTTTTCTACTGTCTTTAGCGGACAACTTTTGGGCCGAAGATGCTTCGAGGTGCGTGTCTGCGCGTGTCCCGGCAGGGATCGTAAAACAGAAGAGGCAAATAGTGCCAAACTGCAGACAGGGGCCAAACAAGTGAAGAAAAGAAGTATGTGTTTGTTTATTAATGCTGGGTTTGTCTTTGCACCTTGGCTGTCTTCTATCTTACGGATCACGTTTTGCTTTTCTAGAAAGTGCCCCAGCACCACCTCCTGATATGTGCAAAAGGAAGTCTAGCTCCAGCACAGATGAGGAGGAAGTTCTTATGTTGCCAGTTAGTACACAAAGTATTTCAAGAACTAGTGTTGTCACAGAATTGCAGTTCTCAATTTAAATCCTTTTTTTTTCCTGCAGGTTAAAGGCCGTGAGCGCTATAACATGTTAAAAAAGATAAATGATGCATTAGAACTGGCTGAAAAAGAGGAGTAAGTATCCTTAAACTACAAGACACACACAAACTGTGATCGGATGTCAGTTTGATAAACATTAGCTGCTACGGAACAGATGAATGAGACTTTCAGCATTGCATAGCTGTAGTGTTAAATGCTTTTTCCCTTAAACCAGACGTGTAACATCTCTGTTCTGCATGGTCTGTTTGTTTCCTCTCTCCACAGTAAAAACAAAAACAGGGCTTCTAAGGAACTGCTGCCGTCCAGTGGAAAGCGTGTCCTGCAAAAAGCAGAAAGAAGCGACAGCGACTAGTTGCAATCTGCCTTCTTTTTAACTGCCATGTACGAATACAAACATCTATGATCATGATCATGAATCGTTGTTTACCTCCCTTTGATGTTTCTACATTAATTCCTGCCATCTGTCTGAGGGCATACGTTGAGCAGTAATGTATTAACGATTCAGTGGGGCTTTACTATTTTTAACTACAAAGCCCTTTAAATAGTTTTTTTTTTATCTCCTGCAGGTTATGTTCAGTGTTGCTTCCTGGCCAACATCCCTCAGCAGGAGGCTGCATGATCGAGTTCAGATGAACTGCTGGAGGAGGGGCTCGTTGGATCCCCCAGAACCTAACCTGCCTTTTCAGTAGCTGTTGACTGGGGGAGGGGGTGTTGGAAGAGGAACTTTATGAATCTCTTGTCGGTATTAAGGATTTTAGACATTGATCATGATTTAATGTAACTTTTTGTTTTCTTTTATTGATCTTTGATGCCATTGGGTTGGACCAAAGCTGTTTTTGACACCTAAGGCGTTTGTTTTCTTTTATAGATTCTTTTGCAGCATACTTTTGTATCAGAGCTTTGTGTTTCTATTTTTTTTTTTACTGCATTTTGTAACTGGGTGCATTTTGTTACTCAAATGTAAAAGTGAAAATAAAAGCAGGATATCGGACCGTTTCCTCTGCATCCTTTCTTATCCAGCATATTAACTGTACATGTGTCACCTTCGGGCTCTTTGTGTCGTCTACTTGGCCTGAACTTCCTTTTGCATGTTTGCAGGACAAATGCAAATCCAGCAGCATCTGAATGCCGTCCTTTTCCTCGAGCTGAATAGAGCATTATGTTGATATTCAAATGTGCTGTGTATTACCTGTTGGTGAGCAGGTGTCTGGGTGTCATGATCCCGTGTGGGAGTGGGATGCTCCCGGAGCCTGGCTCAGTAGACAGACTCTTCACCTTTAAACAGAGCTGCTCAGTCAGTCTTCGAATGTCCTTTGAACAGTTGTGGCTTAGTATCTTCCTCTTATTAGCTCATTTTAAGATAGTTTTCTGGTCATATTTCTGAATCTGAAGGGAAGCCAACATGGGAAAGTTCTCTCTCTGCGAAGCCTGTCTCTTGTTCTGTGGTAAGTCTAATTATTCTATTTTCAACACTGAAATGCTGCAAATAGGTACAATAAGTGTTAAAATACAAAGGAAAACTCAAATGTTTGTTGGGTTACAAATATTAAAATGACCCATTTTAAAGGATAACATTGGTTGAGGTTAGATTTTACTTGAACCCTGTTTTCTTGACTTTTTACTGTGGAGAGATGTCTCATGTGTGTAACATTAGTTGGCGTGACTTTAGAAAACACCTCTTATAGTTATTGATGAAGTATCGGCCTGATGCTTTGAGTGTGTCTTCCTCCAGTCGTGGTCTTGAAGCACAGCGACGCAGAGCCGCTCTACTTCCTCCAGGATAACAGTGTGACCTGGGATGAGGCCCGGAGCGAGTGTCAGGTATGAAACAGCCAAACACGGAGCGATGTGAGGCTTCGCTCACAGATAAAACCTGACCAGGAACCAGTCCGCTGCTGTCAGGAGGACTGGTTCCTGCCTTGTTTAACCCTCATGCCGTCTACGTGCATTTTTGTACAATTTTGGCCCTCTTCTTTTTTTTCAATTGCTGATCATTTTGGAACTGTTTTTGTCAGAAATGTTACTTTCTCTTTGAATGTTTTAAATCCATTGTCTTTCCACTTCTGTTGTCGTTTATATAGAAGTCAAACACTTTGTATACACTCCTGACCTTCGTGGCCTTTTTCTGCAACGCTCATAAAAACGGCTATAAAATCATCTTTTTTTTTGCTTTTTTTATAAATCACTTAAACAACCTCAGACCTTCCCAAAACTAACAAGCTTATTATTATTTTTTTTTAGGAATTTTAGGAATTTACAATCAAAACCAAAGTTTTTGTGTTTTTTGACAAAAAATAAGCAGTACTTCATATAGAAAAACTGGCATTTGAAGGGTTTAAATTCTGAAGAAACTAAAAAGCTTTGTAGTTTTGGGCAGGTCTGAAGTTGTTTAAGTGATTTACAAAAAAAAGCAAAAACAATATTGATGTATGATGATTTTGTAGCCGTTTTTATGAGCGTGGCAAAAAAGGCCACAAAGGCGGCCAAAGGGAGTCACAAGGGTTAAGTGTTAATTTGCATGTAGGCGTAATCTATAACGCACACAGTGTAAATCAGATCACACCAGTCTTCTTCACTGGGTTCATTACCCGCCCAGTTGACTTTTGGTTGTGACCCCTGAGACGTCAGATGTGATTCTTCATTCCTTTCTTACCAATCATCCCATTTTCATGTCTTAGCGCTGTTTCCAGGATCTTGTGACTGTGATCCCTAACACCACCAACGTCATCATCGCGTCGCAGACTCTCACCTCCGATTACTGGATCGGCCTCCGCAAGAACATGTCCCCCTCCAGCAGCTTCACCTCCAACTCCAGCAGCGGCGCTGGCCTGCCCTGGTCCCGCTGGGCCAACGGGGGCCCCCTGGCCTTCCAGAACTGGTACCCTGGTTGGCCCAAGGTCAAACCCAACCCCCCCAACATTAGCTGCTGCAGCTGCGCCTGCACCTGCCCGGCAGCGCCGGACCCGGTGCCGACGAGCGTCACCCACTATGACGTCACCGCGGAAGACATATTGAACGGCAGCTACTTGAACAGCACACCAAACCTGAACTACCCGGCCGGGTCCAGTCCGTTTGCCAGCGTCTCGCCTGCGATGCCGGTCGCGTCACAATGTGAGAGAACCCCTATGGCCCCAGTGCTCCCAGTGCTCCCAGAGGACCCTGATCCCGACCAGGACTACATCGAAGACTCGTGTGTGGCCATGCTGAGCAACGGGGCCTGGGTGGAGAAGAACTGCTCCGACCTGCTGCCTTTTATTTGTTATGAAGGTCTGTTGAAGCCCTCAACACAGCAAACACCCCCAATGCTTGTTTTACCTGTGTGCCCCCTCCACCGTCCCTTTCACTTCCAACCACAGATCGATTCTACGGCGGCGCCAGCGTGAGCAACGTGACGGCCAGCACCGCCATCATCGCCTGGCTGCCCGGGCCCAACGGCACCAGCCGCTACCGCCTGGAGGTCACATACACCAACACCACCACGTACGAGGTGCTGCAGCAGGACATCGCGCCGCCTTTCGCCTACACCTACAGACTGGAGAACCTGACGCCAGGTTCCAGGTACGACGTGGCGGTGTTCGCCATCAAGTGCCAGCGAGACGTCAACGACGCCCAGAGGGTCAGCTTCTACACCAGTGAGTGGTCCGTTATTCTCCTCAACGCGCCCGGTTGTTGGTCGCATGAGTTCACGCAGACTGACGAGAAGCTCGGCCTGTTTCTTTCAGTCCCCAACAAAGTTGTGAACCTCACATTCACGGCGCGGACGCCAACCTGCATCAGCCTCACCTGGACCAAACCAGATGATGGCGTGGACCTGTATCGCCTTCAGTACACAAATGTATCAAAGAACATATACCCAAACAGCATATTGGTTTGTGGGTTGACGCCTGGAACCCAGTACACCTTCACCGTCTGGTCGGGAGTCAATGACACCTCCAAATGGAGCGAACCAACCAGTATCTCACTGTACACGGGTGAGTGTGTATCGCATTAACTCTATTCTGGGGTCAGTTTTAAGTGTAATGTGAGAACACAAACATCCAGCAACAGTCACAGTCGTTGTCACGAGGAAGAGGTGCTACGTAAAATTCAAATGAGCGAAGGCAAATGGGCCCCGTCTTTTCTGAACAGTGACGCCTGTGCCGTCGCTTTCCGTTTGCCGTCTCTTCCAGTGCCTGACAACGTGTCCAACCTGGGGGTGGCGGCCCGCAACAGCTCCTCACTGACGGTCAACTGGACCGGTCCCAGTGGAGCCTTCGCAGGCTTCAACGTGTTGGCCGTTAACGTGTTCAATAAGTGAGTTGTTTCGGCTGTTTACTCTGTAGCTACTGCGTAGATCACGCAGTGTGCAGTTTATTCGAACTGAAAGTGACCGAGACCAGAGAAACCAGTAACTCATTGGTGTCTGGAAGCTGAGTGATGGCTCCTGGGTGCCGGTTCTGATGGAGGGACTGTCTGGTACAGAACTAACAGGCGCACAGAGCAGACTGGCGATTTGAACCTGCCCTGAATTAAATGCGCAAAAAAATGCTAATAGGAGATTGTATCAGCCAGTGGTTTCAGTTCACCAGCTCTTATGGATTCAAAAACAATATCTAAACAACCAGGAAATGGCCTCGCTGATTTGTTTAATAGATGGATGATTCATTCATTCATCGTTCCACCCGCTTCTGACAGGAGCTGAACACCAGGCTCGTCTGCATCTTGCTGCTTCTTCATCTCCTCATTTGTGACTCCTGAGGCTCATGTGAATTTAAAAGATAACGGTGACGTGATGAGTTTACTCACCATTTCATTCTTCCAAACAGTACAGTCCTTTGGAGTCAGAACCAAAGCCAGACTTCTAGCAGCATCACTGGGCTCCCGTCAGGGACTCAGGTGAACGTCACTGTGACCGTCGTGGGCTTTGACGGTCAGCAGGGGGTCCCCGTCCACATGTTTAACTACACAGGTACCGATCCTCACGTCACACAAAGTCCTGCTGTGCTGAGCATCACTAACCGGACCCTCTGGCTCCTCGTAGCTCCTGATCCCGTCTTTAACCTGAAAATGAACCCGACATCCGACTCCTTCAACGTGACCTGGAACTACTCTGCACCCGTCTACTCACCCTTCTTGCTTCTGCTCAAGTCTTCGGCAGACACGGATCATTCATCTAATACAACAACTCTTTGGTTCAGTTTTTCTAGTCTGAAAACTGCAACTAATTACACAGTGACTGTGTGGAGTGTTGTTGAGAATACGCAAAGTTCCCCTCAAATCTGCTCCAACTTCACCTGTAAGTCTTGGTTCCTTTGTTTGTGTGTTCACGTCCGTTGCCCCGTCTCTGCATGTCACTTCTCACTGTGGCGGCTCCAGTCGTATTACAGCATTTTACCATTTTGTGGGAAACCTTTCGAACGCTTCAGCTGTTTCATTTCGTTTCCTCGCGCCTAACATTTCTAAGGCGCGGTGCAGCTGCAGGAACTGATGGACTGCTGTCTCTCTTTCCTCCGGCTCAGTGCCGGTGCAGCCTGGTAAAGCCACAGTCCTGTCCAACAGCACCAACCAGCTCACCTTCCAGTGGACCCCCCCTGCAAACATAGGGACCAGCAGCTACTCCGTCACCCTCAGCTCGCCGTTCTGGGGCCAGAGTTGGAATGACACCACAAACCAGACCTCCTACATGTTCACGAACTTGACATCAGGCTCTAGTTACGCATTTGAAGTGAGAACACTGGCCGGGGACTTGAAGAGTAAGCCGACAACAGCGTCGGCAATGACAGGTAAAATGAATGCGTGTAACTGTTCAGTGGCATGTTCCAGGATGACACGTGGCTTCAGTTACTGTGAATTCATGTATTTCAATGTCATAGTTACATTGTACTGTTACATTGTAGTTACAATATACAGTTACATTGTACTGTTAATGACTCGGAGCCTATGAGCACTGGGTGCAGTTGAACGGCCTGTCTCTCCGACTGATCAGCTGATTCTCCTCCTGCAGTGATGTCTTTTATCATGTGTTTCACGGGTTTCTTCTTTGCACCCCTTGTTCTCCAGACTCGGAGCTGCTGGACATCAGTTTGGCGATGCAGTGCTCCTCTGCGACGGCTCTGCTCTGCTCCCACAATGCAACAAACAAGGAAATATTGGAAAAGGTGAGTCGACAAGCACAGGAGAGATAAACCTACATGACACAAATGATGAATCAGGTGCAGAAAATATTTAGCACCAGCTCAGTTTGTTTTTTTATGAATATAGTTTGTTTAATAATGTTACAACTTTGTGTTTTCTTGCAGCTGAACGCGACCATTTATAACTTGTTGGGCCAAAACGTTTTCTGGAGCTTAGGTAACGAGACCTTCCCAGACCCTGCTCCATAGGTTTCATAAAACTGTGTTGGTGAACATTAAATACAAATGTTGTATTGCATCTAGGAGTAGTATTAGTAGGAATAGCAGTAGTACTACACTAACCATCACAATATGTGTTTATGCAATATTTAATGAAATGAGTAATTTGTGTTTTAGGTGGGTTTCTGTCATTAAAGTATAAATAGTTTTCAAGATGCTGATTTGTTTAAAGCCTGTTTCCTGTAATAAATCTCAGCATCATATTGGTCCGTTTCCCTGATTTTACTCTGACTTTTATTATCTGATGTTTCTTCTTAATAATAAAAAGCTATTACCGGGATGGACGTGGTCTTAAAGTCTTCACTGTTTATGTTAGTTCAACACTATTACTCAAATAATGTCAGTGTTGGTGTATTATTTACCATGTTTATAGCGGTGGGACAGACACATAAATGGTAAAAGAAGCTAAAGCCACGTGAAACGCTGTAGGTTCAGAAAACAACAAGTTATTGCACCTTTTATCAGCAGCAGACGTCATTTGTCACCTCGGAGTGAACGTCGCCTTGACCCTGACAGCTTGGACCGATACCCGGGATGCAATCCACAGATAAGCAGCAGATGGATCAGATGAGGCGAGCAGTGTCACAGACACAAAAACACGTGGAAGCTGCTGATGCTGCACAGCTGTGTATCTACAGACCTGAATCCAGCCGCGTTATGAAGCAGTGACACAAACCATCAGAATCAGACCTGGAGGAGGGAAACACCTGCAGGTCAGTTGTGGAAATGTCAGCGATGGATTATTTTTCTTGACACCTTAATTATTGTCTTATAATTAGAATATCCAGGTGAGTTTAAATACCTACATGTACAGTATATGTCACATGTACAGGTCTATACAGTAACACACTTCACCTTTAGACTTCTGACACTCCTTTAGACAGAATAGAAAATGTAAACATGGACGTTGCAACAAGAAGAAATTTAATAAATAAAAATAACGAACTGCTCTGATTGAACTGTATCAGCACATGCAGGAATAACACACTAATACAGATGTATAGAAAACACAAACCTCAACCATTTGCTTTTATTACAAGATAATACTGTACATAAATACATATAATACATACACATATACATATACACATATATACACTGTCAGGATTTACAACTATTATATCTACACTATTTCATACATGAATTAGTGTTTATTGTAAAGATGCTGTCATGCATGAGTTTTATTGGATTTGAAGGTGGAACTCTTCAGCATCACGGACTTGTGTGTGTGTGTGAGGTCACATCAGCAGCAAATAGACCCCCCCCCCCCCCCAGGAGGAGGGAGGGTCTGACAGCACACACACCCACACAGCTTATATCTCTTTATTCACAGGGTTCTTCACATGTCCCCCGTTACAAGTACACCGTTACATCATATATGACGTCATGTGACTCCAGTTACACGTCGTCTGCTATAACATACAGATGATTAAAGGCAACGATCCTTGAAGTGTTTATGAGAGAAAACGAAATGAAAATGAATACAACAAAAACAGCACGTCATGAAGTGTATATGACATCTGTTTGTGCATATGTGAAAGTGCATTATAAAGTGCGTGCATGAACAGTAAATAGGTGCATAATGTGATGGTCTGCTACGTCCAGATAATATGTTGGATGTTTTGACACACTCAGGTAAAGTCATTAAATTAAAACATTTTAAATAAATATTCCTATATTCACTCAACTATTGAGTTTTTACACTTGTGATCTCATAAAAATCTGTATTAACAGCAGTCTGCTGCTTTTTATTGTGGCCTGATCACATGCACCTTGAAGAAGCTCAGCGTTGAGACCAAGATTCAAAGAGGGGGTGAATTTCTAACAAAAACGACGCTGGGCGCCTCTGTCAGTCCACCTCCACACCGCGAGCGCCGTCACTCTGCCGGGGACGGGCGCGGCGGCACGATCCTCATCAGCGTGCGTCCGTCCAGCGGCGCGAACAGGGGGTACAGCTTGGCCCGGAAGTTCCCGCTGAACGTGTAGATGTGCGACTTGCTCTCCGCGTTGTAGAAGGAGATCTGGCCCTCCTCGTAGTCCAAGTAAATCCCCATGCGCCGCGGCACGAGGCCCAGCGGCAGCGGCGCCTCCGGCCGGGCGCAGGCGTAGAACTGGCGGGTGCTGCGCCACAGCACCCAGTAGCCCTCCTTGGGGCTCATGGCGAAGCGGCCGTGGCGCGGGGAGCCCGCGGCCGCCAGTCCGATGCGCCAGTAGCCGTTGTTGGCGATGTCGACCTCCCAGTAGTGGCGCCCGGCGCCGAAGCCCTGCCAGCCCAGCACGCACGGCCACACGTCGAAGCGCTGGGGGCCGGGGGCCAGGTCCGACTGGGAGAGCGCCTCCTGGACCATACGCTGGTCCTCGGAGAGGTTCAGCCACGGGTGGCTGGTCACAGGGTCGAGGGTCACGTCAGCTGGCGAGGGAAAACAAGCTCATTAGACTCCGACTCCAGCCATTCTCAGTCTGGAGGCATTGAAATGACTCGGCACCGGCCGGTCTCACCTGCGGCGCTGCAAATCCAGGTCCAGACTGCAAACGGAGACACAGGCGTGTTATAGAGGACAGTGGATCGATGAGGGAAGCTGCTCATGGAGGTAAAAGAGCCTCACCTGACTGAGGGATGTATCTGGGAATCCCTGCCTCCCAGGTCCGTTGCTTTGCCAGCAGCCATAACTGGGGAATGGTGTTCTGAAAACACAAACGACCTCGTCTCAGTGTTTGTAGGGAAGACGTGGACCCTCTGGGTAAAACCCAGCTTCGTACAAGTTCTGGCTCAGGCACATTTTAATGTACGTCATCTGCATGATGGTAGTTGATCTGTCCTGACTGAGTTTTCATTAAGTGTTATCAGTCCCAGTGATTGCTGTATCAGGCCCCAAGTCTATGAAGATCATATAATGTTAATCACTGAGTCCATTCAACGCTGCTTTGCACGCATATCAAAGAGCAGAGTTCACTCCAATCAAACTTTACATAAGTCGATGGTTGACCCAGTCACGTCCGTGACATGGCGCCAAACAGCTTAATGGTCCTGGGCCGGAGCCAGTCCCGGCCTTTACAGCTTTATATGTCGGCCATGGTGGTTTATTCTAATTCTGATCTTTCCTGTTTCGTTTCGTCCCTCCTGTGGAACCAGTTCACCCTCAGACCTGCTGTAGGACGTTAGCGGGACTCACCGTGCCGTCGTCCTTCAGCAGAGACCAGGTGATGAACTCCAGCAGGTGGGACAGGTTGACCAGGCGCTTGCTCTTCATGCCCAGCAGATGCAGCACTTTGCCCAGTTCGTTGCTCTGCACGCCGCAGCTCTGCAGACACAAGGACCAGCACGTCAGAGACCAGAGACCAGAGACCAGCACGTCAGAGACCAGAGACCAGCACGTCAGAGACCAGAGACCAGAGACCAGAGACCAGAGACCAGAGACCAGAGACCAGAAACCAGAGACCAGAGACCAGAGACCAGAGACCAGAGACCAGAAACCAGAGACCAGAGACCAGAGACCAGAGACCAGCACGTCAGAGACCAGAGACCAGAGACCAGAGACCAGAGGCGCACAGAATCAAGGGTCCGTCTGCAGGTCTGGGCCGCGAGGCTCCTCACCTCAGTTGCTGCCTGCAGCTCTTTGGCCCACTCCATGATCCTCACTTGTGCTTCCTCATTAGCATCCTGCTCCTCTTTACTGTCGCACTCTACACTCTCAGGCGTCCAGGGAGCGTCCTTCAGAACCAATGGACACAGAATCAGTTAAGATTTCACCCCTTTAACGTATCTCTACGCCGCCACGGAGCGCGCCGACCTTGTCGACGTGGTGGAGCTCGTCGGCCCACTCCAGGATCAGCTTCCTGCTCTCCTCCAGGCTCAGCCCAGCGTGTGAAGGCGCCCTTGGGGCCTCTGGTTTCCCGGGACCCCCGTCTGGATCTCCTCCATCCTGCTGAAACACAACAGCTGGTTCAGCGTCTTATCAGCGCCCGCTGGGCTCCGTGTGGGAACTCGGAGGCGTCAAAGGGGTCAAACGCAGCAAGCGGTGTTGACGCAGCGTAACTGCAGGTTCGCGCACTGGAGCAAAGGGTCACGTAACGAGGCTGTAAAGGCGCCGATAAAAAGCGTCCGTATCAGCATCCACCCACTCAGGCAACGCAGTCACCACTGTGTGAAAGATCAGCCTGCTCATTTCCCGCAGCAGCTCCGTCCAATCTGCGCCACCATAAATCCTCTTTCACTCTTTACACAGCAAATAAAGCAGGAGGGCAATGAACTGCTCTACCTGGTGTCACCGTGAATAAACTGTCATCTGTTTATGCTGTTCACTTGAGTCTGATTCACAGCGTTCTTCGTGACTAATAACAAACCGCTGGTGTCCCACCTTGCAGACTCGATCCACTTGCTTCTTCCAGTGTTGGATGAACTGCACGCACTCCTGCAGGCTGCGCAGGTTCTTCAGGCCGTTCTGCCGAGGGTGCTGATGGGACAGGTTGAGTGTTCATTCCCGCTGTGGCAGCGCTAGCGGCGACTTACTGTGAGGGAGGCGCACCTGCGAGTGTTTGCTGAGGCTGCTGGGTCTGCTGGGTCTGCTGGGTCTGCTGGGGGCCGAGCTGTGAGCCTGGAGCGACTCCTCGGGCAGATTCCAGCGCACGGCGCCGATGGAGCTGCTCTGGGTGGTGCTGCCGTCCTCCGCCCTCGGCAGCAGCTTCGCCTCTGGGGAAGAACAGGAGAACCGCTTTGAGTTACGACTAAACACAGGTTCAGGAGCGACGTCAAGCACAGGTAAAAGGAAAGCGAATCACTAATGCTGAGGTGAGCACCAGTGCCGATTGCTCGAATTTAGGTTGTGAGACGCCACATTGAGCATATAAACAGTTATGTTGCGGAAACGAAAAGTGAAAACATACTTTTGCCAGTTTTCAAGATACTCTTCATCTCCATGATGGCGTCCTCACTCCTCACTCCTGTTGAGAGAACACACAAAAAACCCCAAATCCGTTAAGTTACTGCATCAATCATAGAGATATACGTAAAAATGATTTAAATTGAAACTGAATACATAAGCAGAAGAAACATAGCTTAGATTTCCAGAACTACAGAAAAGTCATATATTTTAGATATTTTAACAATGTACAAGTGTGTTAGGGCTGATAGATAGATAGATAGATAGATAGATAGATAGATAGATAGATAGATAGATAGATAGATAGATAGATAGATAGATAGATAGATAGATAGATAGATAGATGCAGTACATGCAGTACAAACATATTACATATATTAGTAGATAAGCCATAAATGCAGTAAACGTCTCTACGTGCTGTTTGGGCCCATAGGCCTCTGCTGCTCAGCGCGTCCTACCTGTCTCTGTGGAGCTGTGGTGCAGCGCTGCGTGTGGACAACACTGGGCGGCCGCTCCTCCCTGAGCGCCGCTTTTGTTCCGCGCTGCGTCTCCACGGCCTTTGGACCTTTTATTGCCCGTCATGCGGTCACGGAAACGTTCAGCGGACACGAACTCCCTCCGGCTTCCCGGACGCCAGGCTGGCACATTCAACACAGGGCGATAGGAGCCACGCGTCTTTATGGCAGTGATAAACATCAGCAGCAGCAGGAGGAGCGAACGGCCGCTTTCACACAGGCACTGCACGATGCATCACCGCTAACCAGAAAAACACAGGATATAGAGGCTCCCGAATGACCTAAACCTAAACAGATCGTATAATTACTGAAACCTTTAATTGAAAGAATCAGACGTCACTGCAGTAATGAACTTCATTTGAACCTGATCTATGTTTTCCTGCTTTAGGCAGCTGCTCTCAGTAAGTGCTGTTTGTTTGTGCCTTACACAAATAATATTGATTGTAAGATAGTTTGTTATCTGCAGTGATTTGTATCTTTGGTTCAATATAAACCTCCATAAAAAGCCGATAGTGTGGAGGACGGATAACGACCTGTAGATAAACAGACACAACCATCGTAAAGCTCTGATAAAGTTGTGTTAAATGAATGTTATTGTCAAAATTTAAGACACAAGTTTCATAAATTCATCTGTCGTCCTTTTACCTATTTTCCCCCCACTTCGCTTCGGGCTTGTTATGCAACTCGTGGGGACGATGCTGAGGCTTTTCCTCGTGTGACCTGCGTGCTCCCAGTGGACGATGGCAGCATGATCATAAAAGTGACTCAGCGAAGATGAACCACCTCGTTAGTTTCTGTTGGGCCACAGGTGGAGCCGCCCGCCGCCTAAAGGGCAGCATCACTCTGCTCTCATGACCTCCAGCCATCATGGCCTGATGAGGACCATTGAACAGCAGCATGAGACTGCATCAAATATATGGAAAAGCATATAACCTTTATAAATCAGCTCTGGAACACAGTTGTTTCGATTTTACGCTTCTTTAAAAACTAGTTTTTGGAGAATGGTTTGAACGGTTGCTCATGTGTGACCTTTGACCTCTGGGTCAGTGTTTTATGAACTGTAACGCAGGTTTAGGGTTCATCCTCATTAACAGCTGTTTGTGTGTTTGAATTTTGAACTTGTGCAGTAAAGTTTTACAATAGTTTTATAATCCAATCTCAGTCTTAAATTTAAAATCTTCACCTGCTTATTACAGATTGTAAAAATATCATCTAGCAACTAAAACCCATGTGTAAAGTGGCATTAAGTGGAGACACTGCGACGTGAAGTGCATCTCTGCACCTGCTGAATGATCGCCAGTGACGTGGCATCGCTCTGGATTATTGTGTGCAGATAATATTCGTGCAGCCATGGCAACAGGGAGGGCGTCGTTTAAAAGGCGTTACGTAAAAAAACAGACGTGACCGAGAGCATCAACACATTTAGAGGACGGCTTGAAACAGGAAGAAGTATCAGAGCACTGCTTGTGCGAGTAGCAGGTTTATTCCTCAATGGAGCAAATGTAAAAAAACAAAAGCCAAACGTGTTTATTTAAGGTTCTTTTCAAATCATTTTGCATCTTTACCCTCTTTACAAAAGTGGCGACACATCTGCTTCTAGTCCAGGAACGGTCTGTACAAACGTGTGGGTGCGTATAAAAAAACCCGAGCGGCGCCGTGCGACGGTCAGTTCCAGCTCTTGAAGAACTGCTTGAAGACGATGGTCTCCTTCCCCTGAGGCAGGATCTCCACCTGCAGCACAGTGAACAGGGTGAACAGGGTGAACGCCGTGAACCCACCGGGCGAGCGGCGCTGAGCTCTACCTGCGTCTTCATCACAGGGTACTGCATCTGCTCCATGAAGCTGTCGGCCATCGCCAGCGCCGCCTGCTTCTCCTCGGCGTTGGCGCCGTTGCCTGGAGGTCAAACAGACACCGCGTCACCCCTCCGCCCCTCAGGCCGGGCTGACTCGCTCGGACAGGTCACCCTCCCTCACCTTTCCAGACGAAGATCTTCCCGTTGGCGCCGTTGTCCAGGATGAAGCAGTCGTCGCGGAGCAGCAGGTCCTGGGCGAACGGGCTCTTCTCCGACACCTTGCTCATCTTCATGGAGCCGGAGGCGTTGGACACCTGTGGCGAGAACGCGGGCGTGTTGGATGCTGATGCTGCGGCGCGGCGCCGCCCCTTCACAGCGGGGGAGCTTACCTTGTAGAGGGAGGCGGAGTTGGAGGCGTCGGCCTTGCTGTCCTCCTCTGGCGTGCTCTCTGGCAGCGCTGGCGCCGGACCCAGGACCTGCTCAGCACGACACGCACTCAGACTGATGACCAGCTTCCATTAACAACCAGCGCCAGGAGCTGGACTGCTTGTTCTCACCTTAAGCATCTCCTCAGGCTCCTCCCCCTCGTTCGCGTCCACGATACGGGCTTTCCCGTGCCGGTCCGTGTCGCGGATCAGCGAGGCGATCTCGCGCACCTTCTGCTTCTCGAAGATGTTGGCCTGGGACCCGATCCACACGATGATGTTCTGGTGAGAGAGCGACGCACTTCAGAACAGCTCTCAGTACAAACAAACTGGGTGAATGTGGAGTCAGTTCATCATCGTCACCTCCCCCAGGTCCAGGATGAAGCAGTCTCCCTTGTTGAAGCTCTTCCAGGACAGCTCCACCTCCTTGGCACGAATGTTACGCTTGCCCTTGATCTGATACAACCTCTGCACCGTCCCCGAGTCCTGAGGCTTCCTGAAACCCGACTCCACGCCGCCCTCCTGTGAGTGGAGCGTCCAGAGAGTTGGGAGGAACAAACTGCACTCACTTTAAACCCACGCATCCACGTCGGGCCGACCCCCTCACCTTGTAGGTGACCCCTCTGGGGAAGAGGGCCATGAACTCCGAGGACTCGCCGCCCTGGACCTGCCTGTGCTGCACCGGCTCACCGCGCAGGAAGTCGTCCAGCTGAGTGGCCAGCATGGCGCAGGCCACCTGCTCGTCCCCGGACGACTTCTGCCCTGTTGAAGAAAGACGGCAACGCGTTTGTGCACTTCCATCGCCACGGCTGAGTTCTGCAGCAGTCGTGCAGTTTTAATGAGCCCCGCTGAGAAGCCAGCCCTGTTCCCGGTGGCCTCGCCTCCCCCTCATCACCCCCCCACCCCCGTGGCAGCGGGTCAGGAGGCTCGTGTGTCATCGCGTGTTATTATTAGCAGGAGCCGGGCGTTGTTAGACAGGTAGAAAGCCTCCGTCCAGCTGTGGACAGTCTGTTCAGTCATTCCACCCGTTTGTTTGCTGTTAAATCTCCAGCAAGATCCGATTTTCGGCCTTTTGAGCCAGAAGCAAAAGATTCTTGTTATTTTGAAGCTAAACTTCATCATTGTGCTGGGTGACGGGTTTGAAGTCCACCAAAATCAACTGAAATCATCCATGACTCTTTCTTTGTCGTCAGATTATCTGCAGCTGGTGCAACGTACGCGGAAACGTATCTGTTCCTGTTTATCGCTCAGAAAGACGCTAAAGCCTCCTACACAGATCTGATTAACTGACTATCATCAAACCAATCTCTTTTACACTTATACAAAATGAAGATTATTCTTTTTTATTCAGAACTTTTAATGATAATTTTTAGTTCATTTGCCATCAAGCTCTTCTAGAATAAATAAATGGATTTACCTTGATTAAATTTTAATTGTCTGACGTTGCTGATGGATTTTACTCTGAAATCTGATGCCATCATTGTAAATGTGCCACATGCTCAGACACCCTAGTCGTCTGCTGAGTGAACACAGCTTCACTGGTCCATAACTCTGCCGTGCTCGTTTAGACGCGGCTCCAAACTGAAGGTGACGGGTTCACCCAACATCAGTGTTTCCATTGCAGGCTGCATTTCCTGCTTTTGACACAGTGTCAGGCAGCGCTCACAAAGCTCCCTGAGCCCAAAGAGTCGACACGTCGACCGCCTCCTGACCAACAAACTCCTCCTGAGACCGTCTCTCGCGTTCTCTGCTTCTCACCTAACCACATGTGGATGTTGGCTCCCTGCTCGCCGCAGTTGTGGAGCACCAGGTACGAGTCCCCGTTGTAGAAGGCTCCCACCTCCGAGCTGTCCAGCGCCACCGCCTTCATCTTCTCCACCCTCCACACCCGCAGGCCCGGCTCATGGACCTCTGGGCCGAACTGACCCGGTGCTGCCTTGGGAAGCATACTGCAAGGAGACAAAGGCTCAAAGGTCAGGCCATAAAAATAATGCATACATGGATTTCAGCATTGGTTCATTATTGGAAATTGATGAGAAACAACACAAATCATTTCCAAGAGAAACAGGAATTGTAAGAATGCCAGTTGTTTCTATTTGGGTTGTAGAAAAGAGAAGTGAAAGGAGATGTCGGACCCACAAAGACCTAATAATGTAGGAACTGCTAAAGACACAATCATGTGACGGGGGACTTAAATCTGGACCGTTCTTCCTAAAAGTCCCTTCATTCATTCAGCTGGAGACGCCACAGAAGCTGGATCTGAACCAGATCCAGACGTGACACAGAGAACCCCACACAAACCAGCTGTCGCTCTAACAGCTGAGAGGAGCCGAGCTCAGACTTGTTTCAGACACTCCTGCTTATCTCACTTTGTCTCAGAAGAACATGACACAACAGCGTTTGTTGGCGCGAGCGCCACCCAACCGCACCCGCGCTCTTCCTGTCGACTCCTGCAGCATCGAGGTCTACGTGCAGACAGACGAGGCTCAGGCCCTTTCTCCTGTAGTGTTATGTGCCAACACACTCTCTCACCAACAGGCCTTCAGAAAAAGAAACAGGATAAAGACGAGCGGACCGTCTGTCAGAGGACGCGTGATCTCCTGCACATTACACGTTAGCAGGAAACTGGAAGCTCCTCATCACGGCTCTCAAATTTGGAAGAAATTCTTCTCAGCTCTTAAATCAAAGTCCACTAAAAAGTATTTCCATATTTGTGACCAGGATAAGACTGTTGCAACAGGTTCTGTGATCACAGCTGGGCCTGTGTGAGCTAATGACGACCAATGGGCTGGAACCGACAGCTCTACAAACCAGTTCCTGTTTTCAGTAGTACAACTAATCCCATATTCATTTGCAGCTGACCTACTCATGTTCCTCTACCTCCCTCAAACCTACGGGACAAACGCTAGGTGCACCTCCCCAGCCTTGGCAGCGCTGCCAAGGCGGCTTCTGCCCACATCCTCCGGCCTCCTACAGCCGCCAGACACGACTCGCAGCTCGCATCCACAGCACAAACCCCCCAGGAGGTCGGTCAAAATGGAGCTTCTCATTGTCACTGTGTCTGTTCAACAAACAGAATGCAATAAAACTGAGTTGTACAGAAAGAGGTTTATGTTTGTACACATAAAACGGCTGCTGTTCAGGGGAAACACACACACCTCAAACCTTATATGAACATGCTCTACTGAGGTTTCCTGCCTTTGATCAGATGCTGCTGCTTTACTGGATTGGTATATTTCACGCTGCACCATCACAACCACTTAAATATCAAGTATCAACACAAGGTGGGAAGCTTTACGACATGTGCAACGTAACTGATGAAGGAGAAAACAGGCAACGAAGACCAGCCGGACGTGAAACTACTGCTGTCACGGCTGCACCGTCCTTAGAAATAGCTCTTCTGGTCTGTGTTGTCATCGGCCACACAGGAAGCCAGCAGCAGCTCCAGGCCTCCGTTTCCACCGACTTAACAATGTTATGCTGACTTTACAACTCTGCGTCATTCTGGTCTACTGAGTTACGTTTACTGACCAGAAAACCAGATGAGGCCAACGTTAAACCAAAGGAGGAGGAAACTGAGAAAGCGCCGAGGCAGCACATGGGTACAGTTTCGACACAGAGGCAGTCAAAAGGCCCGGTCCACTTAACTGTATGATGGCCTCCGGTACCTCCGGCATGCTTTCTGGGTCCAGCTCCATCCTGCGCGTCCACTGAACTGTGTGTGTGTGTGAGGTAGTAAGGGATCTGCTGCAGAATGTTTGCGCTCACCTGCTCCGTTAGCTTATGAGGCAGGTAACCGGACCCGCTGTGATGAAAGCCTACCTGCAGCCTGTGGGCGGGACGCCCCGCTGGGTCGGGTTCCTACTTCCTGACTTCACCGAGCTGCTGGCTCTCTTTCCACTCTTCCCTCTCCCTCCTCCTCCTCTACCCTCAACACAAACAGGTAACCACTGATCCGAGCTCCTCCTCTGAGCAGCCGTCACATATTCGCCTCACTGGGCCTGAAACACCTGAGAACTCGTTGCAGGATAAAGTGTGGTGGTTGATGGAGTGCAAAAGGGAGGATGTTTGTAAAAATACAAAGTCAAAAAAGGAAGCGTTTTGACGAAGAGGACTTGGATAACGCGTGTCCAGCTCACTGCTTATATTCCAGGTCAACTACTGGCTCACACTACAAGAGGAAGGAAATGATTCAAAGATAAGATAAAAGGAGTTCAAATTTAGCAAGTTCATAAGGGGACATGCGAGTACAACTCACAAAATGTGGGCTTAAAAACGGTTTTGGCCTAGATGATCGTCTCAGGAAGCTGATCAGCTGATAAGTGGGAGGACAGTACTGGTGCAGAACAAATCCACCGCAGAGAGCGTGAGGAAGGCACCATGACAGTTTTCCTTGATGCTCCCTAAGGAGTCTTATTTTAGCTTAGCTACACGTAGCTTCCCATCTAATATCAACACATTTACTTCCATATCTTCATTTTGCTTCCTAGAATTAATAGTTAAGGTCGAGTCAAACATACTTACACCCAAGTGAATGCACTAAATGAATTCATAAGTAATTTATGAACCAAAATCATTAGTCAATTACTGGAAAACGGCCTTGACCACTGAGGCGTTCACTGGCACCACTTAGGTGTAAACGAGACGCAGGCCGAGGCAGCGGCGTGAACTGGAGGCCGGACTGGAGATGGAGACGCCCGGTCATGGATGCAGAGCTGCAGGGGTCACCGAGTCAATCGGCTATTCATGCGTTGACGGGCTAACAGAAATAGGAGTGCGGAGAATATGCGGGCGGCCGGAGCGGCAGGCGTGGAGAAACCTGAGAGCAATCTGTCGTCCGACTGTCAGCGTACGAGGGCGCACAGGACGCATGTGGGAGTGAAATCAGGACAGAGACAGAAACTGAACCAGAGTGCAAACAAGTAAAACTCCTCCACCGTTTGTAGGGAGCTTCCTTTTATCCCCATAGGCCTCTGAATGAAGCCCTAAGCCGGACCCGCCCTGACTTTGAGGATGTTGTGAAATAGCTGCGGCTGAAAGAATGATGTGAAGGAAGTGAGACAAGGAGCAGCCCGACGAGGGAAGTTACAGTAAAGGCTGTGTAGCGGAGGATAAATCTGAGTAAAAGGTGGTTGTAAGAGTCAGAGTGACACAAATTAAACTGTCCTGATGGGAAATTCCTCAGCTGAATGTGACGAGCAGACAGAAAAGGCTGTGTGGAAGAAAACAGCAGGTTTTAAGAGTAAAAGCTTCTAGGAAGTAATAAAAGCAAAGGCAGGAACACACCTGATATCAAACAACAGTATATCAGCGCCAACAAAGTTTCCTGTTAACACTTACTTTGCACAGTGAGCTGGTGGTGGGACGCGACACGTCTGAGCAGAGACGGGGGAGAAAAGCAGTCATGCAGCGGCAAACGCCTCCTTAAACACAAATTCTTTGTCTTGCCACACCGGCGGCGGCTGAGGCCCGGCCCCGGCTGAGGCCCGGCCCCTCTGACTCCACACAGAGGAAGAAAGAAGTGAGTAAACCAGATTCAGGCCGTCGGGGAGGGAGAAGCAGCATATGCACTGCTTCAAACTCAACAGTTCAACTCCAGTTCCTTTCACCAACACCAATCTGCACGCTTCCTTTGCAGCTCATTCATAACCACCAACATGCATGTAATATAAACTATTTTAAATACACTCCCTATCATTAGTAATTCACCACCTCTTCCTCGGATTTATGTCACCATGGCAACCAACCTACATAGTTATTAGTCATACGTGGATTCCCCTGGCCTCACACCCACGGCTCAGACTCTGATCGTTATGTGGCATCGTCTCAGTATGATTCACAGGTGACCTCTGCTGCAGCATCAACACAGAAACTAGGAAAGCCCTGTTATCTGCGGACGGGCGTGGACCACGTCACACACAGCGGACGATTTGACTTATCTAAGGTGCAAAGTCGTTGTGCGCTTCGATTATACAATGGGTCCTGTACACATGTTGGTAACATTAGGTTGCACTTGTTACGGGCATATTTCATTACAAACAAAAGCCTTTAACAATCAAATTAAACGTATAATAAATGACCTCCGTCATCAAGACACTGAGATCAATCTTTTCAATCAGTAAACATTATTTAAACACAGTTTGTAAACAGTCTTATCTTAAATGTAATTAGCTTATACAGAAGCTAATGACTAGCTGTGTGTGCTAAAGCTAATACAAAGCTGTGTAAGCTAATACAACGCTCACGTAGAGCTGGCTGACACCTGTTTGTGGCAAAAATAAAATACAAAAAAAATACAAATAAAATACATTTAGACATTTAGCTGAGCTCCACACAGTTGAGTTCCACAGAACACCCACCGCTTTTCGTAGGTATGAGCTCAGAGCAGATGCCTTCAACAAACGGGGCCACGCTCCAATTACAACAACGTAAATTAACTGTGACGTCATGTCACTTCTTCTTGGCCAATTTTAATGTTCAAAATTCTTATCGGTGAACAGGTGGGTTCATAGCGAGGCGACAGCGCCCCCTGGGGGACAGCGGGTTGATTTGCACGTGAGTATAAGTAAATACATTACTTTTAATAGTCTCACAGTGGGGAAACTGGTCCTAAATAGGAAGTTAGGCTGGAAACGTTCAACCATAATACCCTCTATTGTATGTATATTAGAGCAAAGAAGAAAAAGATGTACCATGATCTAACCCATTAGTTTTTACACCAAAGTTGCACTTTCTTCCAGTTTAAATTAATAAATAGAAGAAATAAATAAAAAAAACATTTTTTTTTACTATACAGGCCCCAGCTGTGGCACACAGCTGTGGTATCTATCATGTGACTCATTCGCTGTGGTGAACCTACATACCTTTTACTATACTAGTCCCACACAAAGACAAAAATGTAGTAAAATTTTTTTTATTCATTTTTCCAAGTCAAAAAAACATACAGACCAAAGATACAGAGAATGAGATAATGGTTTGATTTTTATACAGTGGCAATTTAAAGTTAAACCTTCCTCTGCCGAGACACGTGAAGCCTCTCCTCTGCTCGAAACCCTGTCTCGCCGTTGGACACACACACAGACACACCTTTGATCATTCACTCAACTGGGAGTCCTGACCAGACTCTGCAGGACAGTTAAAAACAACAGGACTGGATGAGAAAGTAGCAAACTACAAATCACAACTTCCAGGGTTTCTTGGAATGAGTCAGGGTCCACCACAATATTTCTTAAGTGCAATTACCAAACCTGCTTAATCTCCATGGACTGAGGATGGGGACCCTTCAAGTCAAGACTCAGTTGGAAGCAGTGTTTTACAAAAAGACATTTTTCAGACCATAACCAAAAGGAAAAAATTACTGCTCAGGACTCCCAGTCAGACCCAATACATTTGCACCCTACCCTTCATCACAGGTACATACACGGATGGAAAAAAAGAAACACTGATTTCAAAAATGAGGCTCACTGATGGATGAAGGGGGGGAGGGAGGAGACCCAGAACTCCGATAAACTGATAAGGCCCTTGGCGTGATCACATAAAACTAGGACAGTCAAACTAGCTCGAGCTGTGACAAACAGACCCCATGTTGAAAAAAAAGTTCACACTAATGTAGTGGGTAAAATTTTTTTTGTTAAATAGAGAAACCTTTAGGGCTGTTACTTTGAACAATCTCAGCTTGAAAGAAAATAAAACAGGTCGACATTATAGAGAGGGAAAATAAAAGACATGTTGCCCTGCAGTGTCCAAGAAGTCAAAACACTAAATGTCCCCTAAGCTGAAGTCCTGAACGTCATCAATGTCACATTTAGCACAATGCACTCCCCTCCCTCCTCCACCCCTTCATCCACAGTGTATGAACTTGCAAACAGGTTTACAGAGTCACCAAAAGCAAACAAGAGAAAAACCAATAACAAATTTGAATTTAATTTTCTCTATTTGTAGTCAGAGAGTAGTAGTTTAGGCTTTTTAAATAAACTGAATCGCCCAAATAAACTTGTTTAACTTCAGAAATGGGACGAAAATTAGCAAAGACAGTGGGAGGGATTAAACAACATTTCAACCTAAAGCTTGATTCAAATGTATTAACATGTGCTACTCATGCAAACGATAACAAAAGCAGCAACGCCAAACTACTAGCCCTCATCCACCTTTGCCCCCATTTCCTCCTATAGAATCAAAATTAAAAGTGAAAAATCATTCTATTACTTTTTTTTTTATATAAATCTTTAAATTCCCAGCGTCAAGGGAAGAATAATGTCTGGAAAAGTGTTTCGTTTGCTTCTCGCTTTTGATGCATTAAGTCTCCAAAAGTGGTAGAGGATGCTGGTGGGTGTTTCTATGACATCATTCAGGTTTTTTGTCTTTGGGGTGTGAAGGAGGGAGGAAGACTATGAGTACATACAATTATGTAGTTAATGGTGCGTTCAGAGTGAAACTTCTCTGCCGTGCAAACCAGTTCCTCTCTCCTATGCTATATATTCTGCTGATTATCTCTGTCAAGCAATCTGACCCTGCAAATTTTAACTTAACACTTAAAGCTCCAGCTTTCATTCATAAAGAGCCACCACAACTGGCAGCAACTTTACCTTCACAAAAGCAGCATAAGGTCAAATAGGATACACCTCCTAAAATATGCAGTAAACAAAATCTAAACCTCAGATTTTCTTCGAGTGATTAATATGATTTGCTTTTTCAAAAAGGCTTTTGGCAAAAGGTTTGCCTTCCAGGGACAACTATGCACCCAACATTTAGAAACAGAGAGAGAGACTGGATGCAGTACAATATATAAAGTTAAAAAGGGACATTTTCTTCCCCCTCCCTCACTCGCTTACATTTTCCTCTCCTTCTTATTCCCTCTTGGGATTTGCAGTTTTGCGTCAACACCCCATGTGAAAATTAAAAAAAACTATTTCAAAAGGCAGCCTTTTTTCCTTCAGGCAAAGCAGTTCAAGTCTTTCACATAATAGTTTTTAACTATTTTAGGGTAAAGGTGGGATAACCCCGCCAGGTGGTTGAGACAGGGGTCCCCAAAGAAAAATTACGACAATTGGGACCCGTGTGGCTAGAAAACACTGCCACCTCCAGCTGGTTCAATGCGCTGTCCTTCAGGTGTTCACCTTGAGGTGACCAGCATCTTCAACCGCCTCCCATCCTCCTGCGCAGCTCATCAGTTGTTCTCCTCATCGCTGTCATCTGGGCTGATTGCCGGGCTGTAGGTGGGGGAGGTGGGGCTGTATCCGGGGGAGGTGGGACTGTACGTAGAGCCTTTGGGACTGGTTGGCGAATACGTAGGCGACGTGGGCGAGTACTTGGGTGAAGTAGGGGAATAAGTTGGTGAGGTGGGGGAGTATTTGGGGCTGGTGGGGGTGTAAGTTGGTGAGGTGGGGGAGTAGGTTGGAGAGGTTGGGGAATATTTTGGGGTTGTCGGGGAGTAGGTGGGAGAAGTGGGCGAGTATTTGGGCGACGTAGGGGAATACTTTGGAGAAGTGGGGGAGTACTTGGGTGAGGTCGGGGTATACTCTGGGGAGCTGGGGCTGTATGATGGTGAGGTTGGGGTGTATTTGGGAGAAGTGGGAGAGTAGGAGGGGGAGCTGGGGCTGTATGAAGGTGAGCTGGGGGTGTAGGTGGGAGACTGTGGGGTGTAACGTGGACTGGAGGGTGAGTAGGACGGAGAGGTAGGGGAGTATGAGGGAGAAGTGGGGGAGTAGTTTGGGCTGGTCGGGGTGTAGTTGGGGGAGGTTGGCGAGTAGGAAGGCGATGTTGGAGAGTAGGAAGGCGAGGTGGGGGAGTAACTGGGCGAGGTGGGGGTATAGTTGGGTGAGGTGGGGCTGTAGCTTGGGCTGGTGGGAGAGTAGGAAGGCGAGGTGGGGGAGTAAGAAGGAGAGGTGGGGGAGTAGGAAGGTGATGTTGGAGAATAGGAAGGCGAGGTAGGTGAGTAAGATGGCGAAGTGGGAGAGTAGCTGGGCGACGTTGGGCTGTAGCTGGGTGACGTTGGGCTGTAGCTCGGAGAAGTGGGAGAGTAAGAGGGGGAGGTCGGGGAGTACGAAGGGGAAGTGGGGGAGTAGGATGGAGAAGTCGGGGAATAAGATGGAGACGTGGGTGAATAGGAAGGAGACGTTGGGGAGTAACTGGGCGAAGTGGGAGAGTAGGAGGGAGATGTTGGGCTGTAGTTGGGGCTGGTGGGGGAGTAAGAGGGAGATGTGGGAGAGTAGGAGGGTGATGTGGGGGAGTAGCCTGGACTCTGGGGGGTGTAGCCTCCAGGGGAACGCGGCTCGTAGGCGGGTGAGGTGGGTGAGTAGTTTGGTGACATGGCTCCACCTAAAAGAAGAAAAAGTGTTTTCAATTCCTTTGTGCCAGTAAATCTCCGCTTGGTCATTTAATCCTGCAAATCACATGGAAAAAAACAAAAACAAAAGCACAGATTTTGGCAGCGTCTGACCTGGAGAAGGGATGTATGGACTGGCGGGCCCCGGAGAACCTGGAGACCCAGGAGTGGGGGACCAGGCGGGGGAGTAGCCTGGAGAGAAGCCACTGGCGTCCGACGCGGCGCTGGGAGAGAAACCTGCTGCTCCTGGGGTCATGCCGCTTCCTGAAAAACAAAGAGGAACAAAACAAAATGAGTGAGTTTAAAATGTAAAAAGGAGAAGCACTGCTAAAACAACTTAAAGTGATGCTCACCAACACTGGGGGACCAGGCGCCGTAGGCCGGAGTAGCGCCGGTGTTCCACGGGGTCATGGCCGGTGACATGCCACTCATGGGACTGGGCACTGAACCGAAGAACATTCCCGTGGCTGCAAATGAGGCCAATAAACATCACAACGTTCACGCGCAAGCCAAATCTACAAAAGGAATAGTTCAGCATCACGTGGACTCCTCGCCACTTACGTCCAGCCACGCTGATGCCAGGTATGTTGGTAGGGATCTCCATCCCGTATTTGCACTTCTCAGCATCCAGCAGCAGGTCGAAGCAGCCCGTTCCTGCAGGGGCGAGTTGGCCAAGCATGATGTTCTCCGAGACGCCTTTCATGGGGTCACTCTCCCCATGCGACGAGGCCTCCATCAGCACATCCACCTGGAGACAGCAAAATCCACACAATTCAAGTTTCAAACACCTGAGAAATACATTTCATGTGTCTGAGCATGTCTTCATCTTCTCACCGTCTCTTCAAAGGAACACTTCATGAGTGGCCCCGTGTCTTGACGGTTGATGCCGTGACGCGTGATGGCCATGAGGTGACCGCGGCAGGTCATGGTGTCACAAAGCAGAGCCAAGTGACGGTAGTTGACATAGGAGCCGTCGAATGAGATGACATGGTACAGCTCCCTCTCCAGAGCCTTTCGCACAGCCTCGATTCCCAAAACCTACAAGAGAGAAGAGCAGCAGATTCGATTATTATGAGGGATCAAGACAAACACACAGACAAATCCAGTGGCTCAGACTGAGGTGTACCGTGAAGATCTCCACAATGTCGTTGGAGGTGGTCCTGACAGGATCCACATCCTTCTCGCTCAGCACTCTCATGAGGCTCACGCCGTCCGTCTCAAGGATCCACTCCTGCAGGGCCTTGAACTCACCATCCTCTGTGATGATGATCTTCTTCTTGTTGTCAGTCTGGGGCAAGTGCATGTACACCTAAAGAAAGGTTAAGACAAAGCACAATGTTTATTAGTAGTGTTTAGCTTATGAAAACAGTAACAATGCTGTTTGAAAACCAGGTTCTCCTTGGCACCTTGCTGATCTGCTCGATGCCTTGCAGAGTCATGTCTGTCAGCATGTTGGACTCAATGCACCTCAAGAACACATCGTCATCCATTTTATCCACCACCTCCTCATCCTAGACAAAACATACAAAAAGGTTATTTTTAAATAACAGGAGAACCAGAAAGATTATTGCTAGCGACTATAAATCTTTGCTCACCTCTTGGAACTTGTTCTCGTCGCTGTTCATGATTCTAATCCGCAGAACGAGCTTCTCTGCATTATCGTCGTTGAAGATACAGTTCAGATCATCTCCGAAACCTGAGTGAGAACTAAGACATTAGGCACAAGTGCATCATTTATGAGTGACATGAGGGCATGCGAGCAACCCACCGGCGTTGATCTTCTCTGCGATCTGCTCCATAGTCAGCTTGCGATCGGTCATGTGCTTGCGGTCGAGCTCGATGCGCAGCAGCCAGGGTGAAATGCGAGTCACGTCAAAGTCGGGCATCTCATAGTAGACGTTGACCCACTCCTGGTCCTCAGCCACCACCGTGTTCTGAGGGTTGGGGTCGTAGTAGATGGCCGTGTTGGCAGTCACCTGAAGAAAGTCACAATATTAAGAATTAGATGACAGGATGTGGCAAGTACAGTTTTAAGTAAGTCTTCAGTAAAAATGTCATTACTTTTCGCAGGGTAGTGTGCTCTAGGCGACAGAGGATGTCCTTGGCCCGCTCTGCATCACGTGCAGCTTGGCCCAACAGGAAGACGGTCAGTGAAGGCGTTTTCGGTCTCTTGGAAATGTTGATCAACTCCTTCAGACGAGGCACACCGAGCGTCACGTTCTTGGCAGACACACCGGCGTAGTGGAAAGTGTTCAGGGTCATCTGGGTGGCAGGCTCTCCCAGCGACTGAGCAGCCAAAGCTCCAACCATTTCACCTGGGTGGGCCTGAAACAGCAAAACGTGGCATCAGTTGAGCCATCTGACGAAGCCACCCAGCTCATCTGACACCTCTCCACCTCAACCTACGATGGACTGATTGAACTTGGTCTCGATCTCTCCCAGCAGCCAGTCAAAAGCCTCGGTGGACAGGCGGAACTCCTCGATCATGCGTTTGGAGCACAGCGTGGAGCGGAGGTGGATGTTGAAGAGCAGAGTGGCGTTCTCCTGGGCCTGTCTGCTGAGCGGGTCGTCACCATTGACAATCACAAGCTTCTTACTCAGATCGTGAACACCTGCGAACCCGAACACGTGACTGTTGAGATTCACTGCAAATATCCTCTTCACGGGACTTTCTGCTGCATTCTTGCCAACTTACCCTCAATCACCCTTAAAGGATTCAGGTCAGTTGGGGTTCTAGTGTTGATGCGGAAGATCTTCTGAGCATTCCAAATCATTCTGGCCAAGTTGCATGGCAGCACCACCTAGAGGGGAGGGGAAACCTTTGCGTGAGCATGAGTTCATTTAGCAGAGAAACATGCAGAGGCATGAGTCACCCCGCACCTTGCTGTCCCCGGTAGGGAAAATGGCTCGGAGGACCTCCCTGTCCTCCTTCATCTTGTCGAACTCCCTCTCCAAGCAGCTCTGCACATGAGCATTGGTCATGACGTCCTTCACCACGTCTTCCTGCAATATGCGTCTCAGCGCTCGATCGTTGGTGCAGTCGAACTTGAATCTTAATGGGTTACACAAGAAGAAGCGTTAAACCACATTCTACTCAAATTATTTCAAACTAAATAAGATTCTTCAGGTTTGCAAGTCCAAGTATTTGTGTGGCTCACTTCTTTTCAAAGGCCTTGTTTGATGGCTTGACTGTTGCCAGATTCTGAAACTCGACGTTCTCGCCTGCCAGGCCGTCCTCACCGTAGCGCAACTGCACCACCTGGTTAATGGAGTTACGCACTGTGCCGTCGTACTTTACCATCACAGACTCCATAGACTTGATGAGACGACGCTGGATGTAACCTGGAGGGTTAGAACAAGTCCAGCACATTAAAAATAGGAGGCATTTTAGACACATCGGCAAACACATGACATTTCAGACCCCTGTTTCCAGGCCAGTCTCAACTCACCCGTCTCTGCAGTCTTGACAGCTGTGTCGATCAGACCTTCTCTGCCTCCCATGGCGTGAAAGAAGAACTCTGTGGGCGTCAGGCCGGCCAGGTAGGAGTTCTCCACAAAGCCTCTACTCTCTGGGCCGTAGTCATCCTTAATGAAGTGAGGCAGCGTACGGTGCTTGAAACCGAAGGGGATTCGTTTACCCTCCACGTTCTGTTGCCCCACGACAGCAATAACCTTAAGAGAAAAGATGAACCAGACTGTGAAACATGCTGAGCTACCAAACATTGTATAATCTATTGTAATTCAGTAATTTTTACCTGTGAGATATTAATCTTTGATCCCTTAGAACCAGCCACCACCATGGACTTGAAGTTGTTGTACTCAGACAGAGACTTCTGGGCAGAGGATCCTGTTTTGTCACGAGCATCGTTGAGGATACGATTGACCTGGTTCTCAAACGTCTGCCTCAGAGTGTTACCAGGCGTCGGCTCCAGCTCGTTGTTGTGGGCTTTTTCGATGACCTGGATGACCAAAGGAAACCATCACTTTTCTGTATACCAAATCCACAGAAAAAAAACTAAGATGAAATATTTTCTTACTTCTATCACATCCTGTTTAGCCTTTTTGATTGTATTCTGGATGTCAAGGTACGTCTTGGCATCAGCAATAGAGTCGCCAATACCAATGGAATGACCTGAAGAAGATTAAGTTTACAGTTAAACATGAGTCAATACAACTACAACATAGTGTGGTCAAAACTATGATTCAGCAAAACCTTCATTAAGTTAGTGGCTTTCTCACCCTCAATAAGCAGCCAGTTGTTGACCACAGTCTGAATGTTGGAGTAGAAGAGTCTGGTGATGTCGTGGCCCATCTCCAGGTAAGAGATGTGGACGAGCGAGCCAGCCGATGTTCCCAGAGACTTCTTACACAGGATTCCCATGATCAATTCACCGTTCTCCACTATGACCTGGGGGAATTAAAAGAATGGCAGGTTATGTAGAATGTAGTGGTTTTTGTATTATTTAATCTACAGGTAAATATGGATTTTGTTTTACCTTTGTGTCCCCAGGTGAAATGTGTTTGTAGGGGCCACTGTCTTCATCATCAGGGTGGGTGCTGTGTGTGCGGATGACGTTGATGTGCCCAGGAATGATGAGGCTGAAGACCTGTTTGCCTGTCCACAGAGGACGGGGCTTGAGGATGGCTGGCTGAGGCATCTTCCCATCCCAGGTGGAGAGGAACATGAGGAGGTTCATCACTTCACCCTGGTAACGTAACAGGAGGCGGTTAAATTTACAGACAGTAGATGTTAATGAGCCTAACCATCCATCAGTCTTCTTACCCTCTCCAAGAAGACGTCTCTTTTGGTGAATTTGCGCACTGCTGTGAGAGTGTCCTGCACAATGCCCATGACAGGTCTGTTTGACTGAGGGGTAACAATCATACGTGGCACCATAGCCAACTCCTGAATCTCAGCCCTCGTTTCAAGGGACTGAGGGAGGTGAAGGTTCATCTCATCACCGTCAAAATCAGCGTTGTATGGGGTGGTGACACTGGTGGGAGACACAAGAGCACAAGCTATGAGGACTTAATGCATTATTCGGATACCACAAATATCTAGAGACCGTTCTTACTCTAGAAAAATGACTAACATGATACAGTAAAATCCTCTTATTAAATCAAACTACCATAAAGTCAGGACTATATTTTTTCATCATTTCTAGTATAAACACTGTCTTAGCCTGGTTTTCGCTTGGCACCTGAGGTTGAGTCGAAATGTGGACCAGGGCAGAATCCGAACCCTGTGCCCCATCATGGACATTTTATGTAGTGTAGGCTGTCGATTGAAGATCACGATGTCACCATCACACATGTGTCTTTCCACCTAAACATAATAGGGTTCAGTCAATTTCCTTTTTTTCCCAAAATTTATATTTTAAATCATTATGTAAAAACAAAGCTATTGTGGAACCTTGTAGCCAATCTGGAGATGAAGGTCACTTGGTTTAGGGTGGAATCGCAGGTCGATTCTGTCTCCATTGTCACGGATGATGTATTTGGCTCCTGGGTACTGGCTGTTACCTCTTCGCACCAGCTCTTGCAATCTAAAAGTAATTTTAATGCATTAGTTGGAATCAAACTAAGCACAGGCTTTTAGTAGCAATGCAATTGTTTAACTACTCTAGCGTACCTGTCAATGTTAAAGGGTGTGACAATTTCAGGGAAAGTCATATTGGCAGCAATGGATCGTGGTACGCCCACTTGATCGATCTGCAAGTTGGGGTCTGGGGTGATGACAGTTCGAGCTGAGAAGTCCACACGCTTTCCCATGAGGTTACCTCGAACTCGACCCTCTTTTCCCTTTAGCCGTTGCTTAATAGATTTGAGAGGGCGGCCAGACTTTTGCATTGCCTGGGAAAATTATAATGAAATTATAAGATGAAATCAGAGACACATTTGCATAGTTAAGTGTATCCACCTGTACACTCATCTAAAGTCATTGTGAAGTACACACCCTTGGCAGGCCTGGCAGTTCATTATCCACCATTGTTGCTACGTGAAACTGAAGCAGCTTCACATCCTCAGCTATGACATGAGCTGCTGCGCCACTTTGCTCGTTTCTTCTGAGCTGGTTGTTGATCTTTACGATATCAGCCAGCTTGTGGGTCAAGTCATCCTTTAAAAACAGGGAAATTATGATGTGTTGCTATTGTCTGGTGCACAGCAGGTAAACAGGTAGTTTAACGCCTCAAAAACAATTGGGCTGTGTTCATACTGTCGTACCTGGTTGCGAGCAGATCCCTGCATGACCACAGCAGGCCTTACAGCCAGTGGAGGCACAGGCAGTACAGTTACAATCATCCATTCAGGTCGGGCAAACTTTGGATCCATGCCCAAGATTATGTCCTCTTCGTCTGCGATTCGCTTGAAGATCTCATGTATACGCTCAGGACTCAGGAGGATTTTCTTCTCCTGTGAATCCTCATTCACGTGCTTCCACTCAGCGTACAGTTCCAAGCCAGAGCGTCTGATACGTGGCTGGTAGCGCCCACAGCCGCCGTGACCCTGTATGTGACACATATGGTGAAGATGTGTCAGATATTGTGCAAAGGGCAATTGACTGTGCAGTAAAAACTGTAACATGACCAAACAAAATCCAACCATTTACCTTCTCCTTGGTCAGGTCCTCCTCTGTCTCCTGCTGCTCCATTCCAAATTTGCTGTCCATCTCCTCGCCTCCTTCACATATATTTTTTCCTTTGCACAGCTCATATACGTGTGTCAAACGCTTTCTTGGCTGCCCTTTAGATTTGGCCAAGATGTCTTTGATCTTTGGATTGTTCTAGAAGTAACAAACATTTTTTTTAATATAGATATAAGACAATGCAACCATACACTACAAACTAGCTGAATTGTCATTACAATTTTTTGAGATGTACTCAATATACTTACTGAATCCACTAAGAGCTTGGAGCAAAAAAAGCAGACACATCGAAGAACCTTCATAATCTTCGTTATGAAGCCGACATGGAAAACTGGCTTTGCCAGTTCTATGTGTCCAAAGTGACCTGGACATTCTGTCATGTTGCCTGAGGTAAAACAACAAACAAACATAAAACACAGCGCTGACATCAGATAGAAAAAAAACCTTGGATTTTAATTATGAAAGAACAAACATGACACTGTACCTGCACATGTCTGACATCTTCCACTTCGTTCTATGACCCCTT
This sequence comes from Betta splendens, assembly GCF_900634795.4. Lineage (NCBI taxonomy): Eukaryota > Metazoa > Chordata > Actinopteri > Anabantiformes > Osphronemidae > Betta > Betta splendens. Next base: position 23,237,375 of record NC_040882.2, on the reverse strand, counting down.
GTCTAGGGTCCATAAGGCCACCGAGTTTAGGACGTCCTCCTTCTGTTGTTTCGGGGTATTTAATCCCCCCTTCTGTAACCGACATCCGTTTCTGGAGATAAAATAAAAATATAGCTAGTAAGTCACCACATTCACAAATACCATCAGTGGGTCAACGTGAGTATCTAGTACGTACTAGTCATAAATATTAGCTTTCACAATCATCAAGAATTCTGAACTAACATTCTCTGAAAAAAGAAAAGAACACTGCTATGCAAAACAAAATCAACGCATATTAAACGATTTAAGTAAACAACTTTTTTCTCAAGTAAATGAAATTAACGCTTAACAAAACGGACAATCCAATAATTAAACAAAACGCGCATAGCTTTGTTTAAGTTACCTTTTATTTAATAATCGTCAGCTAAAATAGGGTAATACGAAGCAAAAAATACCAAACACGTTGTCCCCAAAATCGAGCATCTACTAAAATAACCAGCATCTTCACTCACTGATGGGCATAAATGTTACATTTCGTGAATAGAATGGGGGTTTGATTCATGTGAAAGCATCAAATATTTTTTTAAATGTTGTGCTTCAAGTTTGTCAAACTTCCTGCAACATGCTAGTCAGCACAAGCTCCACTAGCCTGAACCAGCTAGCTAGGCTAGGCTAATAGCACGCCTGTTCCGTTGTAAAAAGAACCGTGTCTTTGTATGCCGTATATGTTAAACCATGATATTAGTAAAGAAACTGTTATAATACTATTTCAGAGAATCAACAATAAATACCCAGTCCCCAAAAAGAAAACCTACAAGTTCATCTGGACTGATGATGCCGAACTGTACTCTCTTGATCGTGCGCAATGGGCATGCGCTGTCGCCGGAGGGCGGTCCGTGCATCCTGTCTATTCAAAGAGCCGCGTCCTTCCTCAGCACGCCGCTTTGTGAGCAGGAACAGCCTGTAAATTACCACCGCGACTCTGGTCAGGCCGCCAACGGTGACCGGAAAGTCTCCGAAAGCGATATCCCAGGGGCTTCTGTTGTCTGATGCCCGTATAGCTGATTTGTAACTACTTTGATCCTAAGTCGACTGGCCACTGGCTGTTCCCCTCCCTTTTTCTGATCTGCACTCTGGAGCGCTCTGAGCGCTTCTGAGCGTGAAGCGGTCCTACGCTTGTTTATATAGCCTGGGTGCCTACTACGGGGTTACACACGCACAAAGGCAGGGACTGACTCTTCGGAAGGTGGGACATGTATAACTGTAGTAAAACGCTCATTGGCCATTTAGGACAGTTACATGAATAATTACTCTTGTAGCACGTACAGCGAATGAGAAAGCACGACTCCCTTTTCGGCCAATCACAACTGAAAAAAGGCGTTGATTTAATCTGAAATCATCCTTATTGGCTCTATTAAAACGAGGTAGGAGGCGCGTAGTGTATTTAACATTTAAGATATGAATATTCAATCAAAACGTTTTTGATTGGTCCGTAGTTTCATTAATATTGAGTATCAAGAAAAGATGGGCCAATAACAGCGAGAGAATTAGTCACGTTAGTATAATTTTGACAAAACCCTCCTCATCTCCGATGTTTACCGAAAGGTGCCGATGTGAATTTCTTCCCTCAGAGCAAAAATAAAAAAAATCTCTGTTCCCCCGTTCGTCTCGCTCTGGACCAGCCTGGGCTCTAAGAAAAGAGGTTCAGGCTGAGGCCTGTTAAAACCTTTCATGAATCACGGGGAAACTGTCGAAATTCATGATATTTTCACCTCGAAACATTGTATTATGGATTATTTTTCGAGCAATTCCAGAAACACGTTGATTTTTTTATTTTCCACAGTGCGTACCTTTGGATTTCTGGGACTTTGTTGCAAGCCTCGGACTCTCCTGTGGATGTTGGCCGACCAGAGGACTGGATTTGTCCCCACGCCCAATAGGAAAATCAGCAAGAAGCCTTAAGTGTATATTTAACGTTTGTTTTGAAGTGAATAAGTACAATTCTTTCACACGCGTATTATGTGTGTGCTTTGTGACAGACAATGTCGTTAAATTGTTGTTACGTATTTAATATTTTTGTTGAAATTTGCAACGTCGTCGTAGGCCACGCTTCGAAGGCAGTATCTGAAACGCCGTGCTTTTGGCGGTTAAGTACAAAATAAATTACTTGCAAGCTGATAAATATATATTTTAAATGCTAATACGACTTACAGTAAATGATACACACGGTGACAGATTACGCCTTTGTTCCAGTGTTTAGGTTTTGCTTTATTTAGCAGTACAACGGACAGTACGGTTATCAACAACGACGGTATGTTCTTTACTGTACAACTGATTTTATTAGGCTCACTATTTTGTATTTATAGTGTATAACTAGATAATGTAGCTTTAATAATCACATAGTAAGGTTTAAATGGCGGTCCACGGTATATCTATCTTTATGTAGCATTAAGGTAAGGTAGCCTGATGGTTTAGCCTCGTTGTACGTTACAAGACAAATTGTTCAATGAGCGTAGCTGGGTTACAGGTATTTATTACTTGATAACAGTTTGGGCTTTTTCAGCCAAGTTTATTTTCGTTGGCGAGGATGTTGTGTAGAGACACTGTTAACACTGTAGCGAAACGTTAATTTAAGACTTAACAAAGGCTAGTGTAGCTAGCACACTGGGCACCATTAGCACTCAACATGGCGGTGTTTGATATGCCTCTTGTTGTGAACGAGAAAGATGGAGTCTGGAATATTCTTGCTGGATTTCGCTACCTCCGCCGGCCCGCGCGCTGCGCCTCTTCCACCGTCGACCTACGTGACTAAATAAGAAAAGGTTCTGTTACTGTCGGTCGCATTTATTATGTCGTGGTGGGATTAAATGAGCATCGAGACGACGTGGAAACGCGCTAACCAGCGTTTGAATAGTGTTTATTCCTCCTCGGTGTCGATCGCTGAAGCCATTTTGCAATGTAACTCGGTGCATATTGGTTGTTATGTTAATGTAATAATAATCTTGCTGGTTAGTGTACATCTTAGTTTTTAATCGAAATGTGCCACTTTTTTGGGCATTTGGTTTATTTAATGTTCTCATTTGCAGTTTAAATGGCCGTAGTGTGCCTTATGTTGATTTCATTTTAGATTCTGAGGCCTCATTGACAATACATTAGGATTTTTACGTTTAAAGAAAAGCTTAAACATATGTTGTAATCCCTCTTTATGCAACAGCGCCTCTGGCCTTGAACTGAAGGGCTTGTTCCATCTCCTGTTTCTTTAAGTCCCCCTTACCTGAACTCCACTCTGCTGTGATTGGTCAGCTTGTGTAAGTCTTCCTACGACTGAATGGTGCCCAGTTGGCACAGCACTGTCCTTCAGTACCAGTCTAGCCAAAGAATCTTGCTGCAAATTGTGAAACAAGTCGTCCATGCAATTCCATGAACCTATAAAACATTGCTTAATGTCTGTTTATACCATGTAATAATACTGTATTAATGATATATTTATAGTTTTGGAAAAGCAAGCAACGTTAATAACACTTTCTACTAGTCCTTTGTTGTTACATTTGTGTTGTTACTAGCGTTAGATGTGAAAAGAATCCTAGCAGCTAACCTGAGAAATTAAAGAAGCCCCGCTATGGGCGGCCGGTTATGGACTTTGACACCGCTTGACATCAACTGGTGCATTTTTGAAAACCCTTGAGAACAAAACAAATTAGCCTGATTTAAACTAGGGCATTTCACCCACCCTACAAATACACATTCACCTAATGGGGCATCTGACCCTGTATAACGTGGGCGCCAAACCTTAGAAAATAAAATAGAAAATAGAAAAAAGTAAATAGCAGATGGAACATGAAAAATATAATGTGATCCCCTGATGTACTCATCTTGCCCACAAGAATTAGAATTTACCATTAGTTTGCTACACAATTGAGTAGTTTGCTCATGTTAATTAAAAGTGGGGGAGTGTGTAAAATGTAAATATCTTAAGCAAAAAGTTGTTTTTATTGAAAGTGATCCCCTATGTGTAGTTATAGTGAACCTTTTTTTATATGCTAAGATAGGCTTTCTTTTGTGGTCTTAGTTAAAAGAAACCGAAAGAAACACTCCGCTTGAAAAGCCTGTATTACTGATACAATTTCATAGTTTCAATTTGTTATAGCATTTATTCCAATTACTGTAATGGTACGGAAAACACTTTGATATGCTGTGTTACAATTCCTTTTGCAATTTTCTAAATAAAGAGAAAAGCAATATGATCAACTGTTGGTTGTTGTTTTTTTTACCTCAAGTTTCATGTTTTATATGTCGCAATTCGCCGGACATACTGTTTGTGAAACCTGTTGAGTGGGAGAGCTTTGTGAGTCTGCTGCTGCCAGCATGAACATGCCTTCTGCCATCATCTCTTTAGCAGGTCCAGTAGAGCAAGACATCATTCAAGTCCAGAAGCAGCATGTCACTTGTGCAGTATCCTTGTCTTGTTATTTCAAGCTATAAACAATGTGACTGCCTGGTTATTAATGCTTAGCAGAAAATGACACATAATCACGTTGTTCCACCATGTTGGTACAAAGGATTCACTTTTGACCAGTTGGCTCCCTCCTCTGGCGCATATGGAGAATGATCAGCATTGCAAAGACAGCATGACCACATTCTCAATGCGGAAGTGGGTCCCACCAGGCAGTCAGACAGGCTCCCTCTACTGCTCCAAGCAGGTTAGTGAGTAGAGGTCGAATACTGTGAGGTGTGTTGATAGGTGTTTAAGGCCTGTAACAGCTGTAAGGTCTGATTAGTATGCCACTATCCTGAAAGTATTTTTATGTAGAAATCAGTCAGTGTGTGAACATCCCAGGTTAGGTTATGTGGACATTGCGCAATAACCATCTAATAACATTCTCAAAGTCTGCATTGTCTCCATTGATTACTTTTACTCACATTGTGTACATCTCCTGATATTTGTGTATGTTGTCTTTTATGTGAAACATCTGAATGCACAATGAATGAATTTCCTTTTATCTGTGAAAACCTTATCATGGGTAAAATTATTAATCTCATTGCGATCAGGCTTAGGCCTCTAGCCTCAACTGCATATTTAGTGAACCAATTAAGGATATCATTTACGTTGTGAATTTTGCAAATATATTGTGTAAAATTAAGAGATTTACTTCAATACTTATATGGTTACCATTTAATGTCTGAAATGCTGATTAAAGTCCCTTAATATCAGATGTTTGTTAAGATTTGCTTACATTTTCTTTCAACATTTTTTGTTTCCACATGTTTGATTATCACTGATGAGGTGAACGTTGTTTTGCTGATTTAGACAACAAAAGTAAAATTTGTCCCTTTTTAAAAAAAACTCAATGAACTCGCAAATAACCCGCTGACAATTTTTCCTCTTTATATTTAGATGGCTATTTCCTCTGATATTTAAATATAGCTCTAGGTTTTTAAAGGTGTTGAGTTATTTTAAAGCACAAGTTGATATGATGAAGTGCTAGTTTTGGCCATAATTAAGTTTTTGTTTCTGCATTGGCTGATTTAGTATATTCATTCATATTCTGTATGTGTATCAGCATTAATTCCAGGAAGAGGTGGGGATTCTTGTACCTAGGGGGAGCTCTTGACTGGTGATGTCAGTCTCTAAATGGGTATGGGCGTTTAATGGGAAGGAGGTGGCTTTTTAGCACAACAAATAGGTGCACAGGGAGGAAGGGCAAGACAGACAGGCAGAGGCAAATCCCAGTCAGAGGAGCAGACTGCTTCCACTGTTTGATTTACAACCGAAAGCTATATAAACTATTACGGGCAACATAACGGCGCCTTCATTAGAGCCATCCATCTAGAGAGCAATGCTCTGTCACCTCTGTTAGTGTTTGTGAGCATGGATAATAAAAACCAAGACAAGCTCTTTGGGAACCTGACCTGGAAATGGAGATTTTATTTTGGATCTGATTAAAGTTCTAAATTCTGTTATTAATGCCTTTAAAAATAACCGCTTTCGGGTTGGACAGGAAGAAATCTGTGTTTGGCTGTATTCCCCCCTAAGTTATGCATCAGGATGTTGTTTTGTAATGAGTGTGACGCAGGGTTGGAGGCATGCTCTCTGAGAGCTCATTGGAACAAGCCGGCCCATTTCTGTCTCCTAGAGAATGTCCTGTTCTTCGGCTGTTTATTTTGGCTGATGTCGGCCCCTGCCAAGTGTCTTCATCTTTCTTTTATCATCCGCACACTCTTTCAAGGCTTTCAAATTCTCATCTATTGTCTTTCACACTAGATTCTTTTCAGGCAGCTCATTTGCAGAAAATGGGCACAAAAAGGAATTTGAAGTCCACTAGTGTTTGACTCAGGATACACCAGAGTTCTGCAGGAGATCTAAGTTTTGTTAAGGTTCTTTCATCCTCTTCCTGGAACTTTCTGGGTGCTAAATTAATTGCTCTTGATCCCACCTCGCGTTGCAATCGGCTTAGTGCTAATCTGGGGTTCTCACAGTGCAGCCAAGTCTCGTCTGGGCGACGCTGCTGAACTGAGCTGTCCGCTGCTCTCTTCTCCCAAGGTTTTGACCTCTGGCAGTGTCTCCTGTGCTCTCCGTTACCATACATCCCATTTTCACTTGTATTTTCTATCTTATTGTTGAACTTTTGTAAAACATTATTTTTTCGTTGATTCAACTTGGTATCTTTTCTTTTCTTGGTTTAGTCACACAATTGCTTTTCCTCCCTTGCAAAACCGTCTCCCAAGTTGTCTGATCCTCCCTCTCAAACCTTTTTCACAATTGCTATCACGCCCTCGTCTAGATCTTCTGTCCCTTGCTTCTTTCCCTTCATCCCTCTGTGTTGCACACTAAGTCTCAAAGATGACCACATGCTGACTGCAGTGGCCGTGACTCGCCTGCCTTTTTTCCTCTCTTCTCACTTTTTGGGTCTAGTTTCCCTGCTCCGCTGCTGTTTTGTTTCCTCTGGCCTGACGCCATTGCCTCTGACCATCTGCCTCGTTGTCTCATTCTCCCCTGTTCCCTCTTTAGTGCTTGTCTTTGCCTTTTCCTTTGATGTCCCCACACCTAGTAGTGATTTATTGTTCCATTTATGATCACAGAATAAATTTACTTTTATTTCAATAGCTCAATAGCTCTTTGTCTTTACCAGACGTTCTCAGTTCCTCATCTGTCCAGGAGGTTCTGATTGAAGTATCTGTGTGCTATTTAGAGAGGCGTGCACAAAAGCAGGGTTGTTTACAGTACCCTCAAAATACAGGCTGTCTAGAAACAGGAAGCACCATTGCCCTGAAGTGCAGCAGCACGCAGCGTCAGCCAGTGCAGCCACTTCCTCCTCCTCATGGCTGAACACAGGCTCCAGCAAAACAACCCTCACGCTTATCAGAGAATTATGCACCCCTCCCCTCTGCTGTCTGTCCTCCTGAATGGCGCACATACACAGCAGGCTTTTCACCCCTCCACCATGTCCTATCTTGCTTTCTCCCATTCTCCTGTGCCTACAGCCCCCACTCCCCCTCCGACTGTCTCTCTCTGCCAGTACAGCATGCCTGAGTAGCTGCTCGGAGATGAAGGAGCTAATTAATTTGATTTAGCCGTTCTCCCTCTCTCTCTGGCAGTGGAAAAACCAGCCGTCCGTCCCCCATCCCTCCTCCGCACCGTATCAGGCACCCCCTCCCAGATGATTTTCCACCTATCCTTTCCAGTCGCCTTTGGTAACGTCCACAGCATGAACTCTCAGTTCCTTTTCTCCTTTGCTTTTTTCATCACAATTACACAACCATATCTTGCCAGGAGTTTATTTCATATCAAACTGATTGTAGACCACATGCCAACTGTAACTCCCTTGTGTGGTCTACACCCATGTTGTTTCTTTTTAAAGCATTTTATCTGTTGTGTGTGCCATGGGACAGTTTGTGTGACTCAGCAGTGTTTTGCTGCTCACACAAACGTGCTTCTTACAGCTCAGCGTGTCTGCTTCAGTGATCTGAAGTGAGCCTGTCAGATGTCTGATAATGAAACCCATTTCTGATTTCCCAGTTTTATACTCAGATTTGGTAGATCCATCTACTGAGATACGTACTAATCTAATTTACCTATACATCACCTGACAGGTGTGAATCCTTCCTCTGCTGTCATCCTATGTATGAAACACAATCTGAATTTTGCAGCATGCAGGCAGTGGACATCTGCCTACGGTGGCATGGTGTGCTTTTTTCCCTCAGTATTGTCTTGCAGGCGGAACCTGCTAAAACTTAATATTAATTTGAGAATGCTAAGGGCCTTTGTGTGTAAAGTCTAATTTATACACAAACAACAACAACAGTGCTTTAGGAGTTCCAGAGCAGTGAAGACTAAAAAGCCTATACTCATTTATTCTTACACCGTGTCTGAATGTCTGCCTTAATTTCTGGGTAAAAGTAAACATCTTGGCTAGTTTGCAAAAGCCAAAAAATAAGCAGGAAAAACATATGTGTTTTTCTGAGCTGCCATTAATGACAGGGCAAAACTGTTGAATGACTTGTTTGTGTTTTTTCTGCAGCTATAACATTTTTTTGCTTCTGTAAACAGCAGCTTAAACCACTCGTCCCCTTTTCTTTCCTGGCAGGTTCCGGGAAGTTATTCAGCGTCCCGCCCCCTGGTCTGCAAGACAGTGCCGAGGGCGGAAACGCCCAGTATCTGTGTACGTGTCTCCTGACATACTTATCTGTACATGTTCTTGCTGACAATGTTTGTGCTATGGTTTCATCCTACCTCTCCTTCCTTACGTTTAGGTGTGCAGGCCACAGAAACATGAATTGCTGCATCGTCCTTCTAAAGCTGCTGCTTCCTCTTTAAGAAGCCACTGACATTTGAACTTCTCGAACGTCGCTGACTTCCCACTTTGATCTCAGTCCAAGTCAGCTGGAGAGCAGGTTAGTCATCCCTCCTCTGAGGTCACTGAGGATGTTTACTAATGCTGGAGCATGCCTCAGGAACTATTCACACACATGGATTGGTAGGGTTTCTGGCTGAATTTAAATTTTGTCTTTATGTTATATTGTTTGTTGTGAACCAAGCAAAGCCAAACTCAAGACTTTATGTGCCTGGCACAAAGGCACAGTTTGTAGCCAGACTGCATGTCTGAGAGTCTGGGCGCAGACTGCATGTCTGGAGTCATGTCTGACTCTGCATTTTAGGAAGTAACAGGGGCAGTGAACTTTCCCTCCCTTATCAAAATTAAAATGCCTGACTCATTCAGCTTTTTAAACCATAAACCACATGGTTTTGAGTTTGTCTACAGTCAAAGTTTCTGACCCAAATGTTTGTCATGCTGGAGGCTGTAGTCAATGTTCTTAGAATAAAATTGACTGAACGATTTCATGTAAAAAGGTTTGCTTGTATTAGTGAACTAATAATTCCCTCTCCATAACAGGCCTTTGTTTGTGATATACGTGGTCACTGCGATAGCTTCCGTGTTGGCTTCTAAGGTCTTACAGCTCTGTGTTCAGATTTGAGTGTCGCTCGGTAGCACAGCGTGAACAGCTATGATCACGTTTGACCAAACATCCATGAATAGGGGAGTCTGGACAAGGGGGTGCCCCTGAATATAGAGTTGGTGACTGGCTGCAGCCACGGGACAATGCCAGCACACGTGTGGACTGAGTAGCCGAACTCCTGGACGGACACACAGTATTGTCTTTGCCAACTGAACATCGGATTCACTCACAACACCCTCTTTTACTTTTGCAGCATCAACAAATACATATAGTAATTTAAAGTCTATTTTTAATCCCACTGTCCTATCGGGAAGCCGCTCACAACTGGCACAGCACGCCGCATGCTTGGAAAACGTGCAGGAGCGCATGGGAGAGGACGGGAGAGGGGGGGTGGGGGGTTTGTCCAACTCCAAGAGCCAGAGAGGTCACAGGAACAACACCCAATCCCAGAGCGGTTCCCATGGAGACAAGTGTGGCAGCGTACAATGAGGGTGAGAGAGTGATGAAAGAGAGGGAGAGAGGGAAAGGGCAGGGGAATAGTGGGAGGAGGGTGGGTTTGTTGGCGTCAAGGTTGGTGGGTACTGGGGGAGTTGGTGGGGGCAGCTTTACTCCAAAGGACAGTGGGAAGTATGATGGTGCTGTACTGTATTAGTACCCGAACATTCTTCCACCCCTCCTCTTACTTTTTTCCCCTCTTGTTCCAACTAAGAGAATACCCCATGATCTAAGGCAGCCGACGGAGGGAGAGCAGAGATATGTGGAATTTCCACTGACTATGACGTACACAGTTGAGAACAACCAGAATGAAGAGAGATGTTGTTTTGAGGCATTCAGCGTGGATACAGATCATTTAGAAGCCACATCCAGCTGCACGCCTTGATTGCATCAGTGCTTCAGAGGCAACTGGGCGCTTGTCAGTGGTTTTAGTCTAACCCAGGATACAGGTTGACCTAAAAGCAGTTAATTGAAATGATGCAATGCAATGTCGTTGATGCCACTTGAACCCTTTTAGCTAAATGCGTGGTCAATCAAAGAGTTTCTCTACCCCAGTTTCTGTCCCAGTCTGGCCACCGTTCAGCCCTTTTCTGTTTCAAAGAGGCACTCCACTGCTTTTGCACTTGAAGATCAGGTTGCTCGTCACTACTTAGCTTCTGAACAACAGATTGGCTTTTTAAAATGTGAGGAGGAAAAGTTGATGGCTGCCATTTGAGGCAACCCTGTTGGCGCAGTGTCGTCGCTGGAAAGACATCGTCCCGGGACACAATTTAACTAACTTGAAACGTTTGAGCTTTCGTTGCTGTACAAGTACAGTAGAATTTATTATTTTCATTGTAGGCGACAGTCATTAACATGCAATGTGAAGGTTGGCCTTTTATTTATGGGGGTCCTTTACTCAAGTTGTGCTTGAATCCAAGTCATTTCTGATAGCATTAGTGTATAAACTCCTTTTTACGGTGTTATAAACCACTGTGCAGCGTTTAGGCTACAGACACTGTGGATTTATTGGTCAGATCGTCCATCTTCAACCTCTGCCCTGTTAGGAAGACTTGCAAAATGTTAGCGCTTGACCCACGGAAGAGGCGTAAAGTCAGGACGTCTCAGCCTGTGTGGCATCAATCATTCCTTTTGTTATTGGCACCTCTAAGTCCCCAAACTTTGATGAAGCGCCATTCAAAATGGCAGGAGTACCCCTTTAATGCCTCCATTTTTCCTTCAACTTCACATGTTTCACAGAGTGCTCCCATCCGCCATTTGACTACCGCTGGTTTGTCCTCTCTCTGTCTCACTTTCTCGCCGTCTCACTCTCTCACACGTCTCTCACTCCCTCACTGTCTGTCTGGTCTGTCCGTCCCTGCGCCCAGGTTTTTGGACTTGGCGTGGTTCCTGTTTGTTTTCAGCCATTTTGGGGACTTGCAGTGCTCGTAACAAACTGCTTAAATGGCGTCCTCTTGCTTGCTTGCTCTCCCTCTGCCTCTCCCTCCCTCTGCCTATCGCTGGGCTTTGTGTATATAAAGTAGTGTGTATGTGCGTGCATGTGAGTGTGAGCGTGGGGAGAGAGGGAGAGAGAGAGGGATAGGGAGAGAGAGAGAGAGAGAGAGAGGGAACAACACTTCCAAATAAAAAGAAGATTGGATTCAGTGTTTTGGAGGGGGGGGGGGGGGGGGGGGGTTGTTGACGGATGGGTGCAGGCGGGGGGATTCACTTGCTGGCAAAAAAGAGCAAAAACATTCAAAATCGTGTGTCCGAGGCGAAAAAACTAGAGTGAGAGAAGGAGAGATAGCAAGAAAAGAGGGAGCGGGTGAAGGAGAGCAGGCAAGAGTGTGAGAATCGCTTCTGCCCTCTGTCTTCACACACTGCTGCCTGAATGTGCGCGTACGTGTGTGTGCGCCGCCTCTCGCCCGCTCTGTCCCTCTCCCTCTCTCACTCGCTCCGTCTCTCTCTCTCTCTCTCTCTCTCTCTCGCTAACACACACTCAGACGTGCGCATACACAGACCAAGGGGGAGAGAGAGAGAGAGAGGGAGTGTGAGGGGAGAGAACACATCGCAGCAGAGATGCAGCAGGAGGTTTTCCGAGGTACGTTCTCTTGTATGCTTGCCTTCCTGAGAGACAGACAGAGAGAATAAGAGGAAGAGAGGCTGAAATCTGTTGTTTTCCTGCTTGTTTTTCTGCTTCACTCCGCTGCCGTGGCTCTGGTTGCGCCGCATGTGAAGAGGAGGAAAAGGTTTTTATTTTACTGTGCGTGTGTCGGGGCATGAGCGCTGGTGGGTGTGCGTATTTATGCCGTGTGGGCTTGTGGAAGCGCATTGGTGCGTGTGTGTGCGCGACTGCGCTGGGTTCGTCGGTGTGTGTCTGCGCGCGCCTGTGTGTTTGTCTGCGTGTGTGCCAGTAACAGGCCCTGTCTCCCTCATCCTCTCCTCTGTCGCTGGCGCACCACGCAGTTCTTTTTCAAGAGCGACGACTCGTTTCGGGGTTGTGATGAAACTTTTAATTCACCGAAGCCCCTCGCGCCTCTGCGGGCTCACCGCAGGCGGCGGGGGGCCTGCACACGTCCGCACAGGCGTTGAACATAACATGAGATTTGCTGTTTAAGTCTAAACATGGTGGGCCAGCCCTCTGTCCGCGGCCGTCAACTCAGGAACAACAGGGAAAGTGTTTATGGAGGAAAACTTAGACGCACACGGCGGTAAACATGCCCAGGTCCCGCGGCTGGGTCTTCCTCCCGTCTCATTTTTGGGCCGCCCAGCTGGTCCACCATTTTATCAGGCTGTTGTTTTGCTCGAGGTTGTCTCTCGTACAGCAGCAGAGGGCATACTGATGTCACCAGCCCCGTCGTTGCTGCCCTAAGCCTCACTTTTTTCCAAAACAACACAGTACCTGCTGCCATCTCCTCCACATTCCTGGTTTCCATGGATGTGAAGCCAAGCAATGTATGGAAAATGCGGTCCACACTGCCGCAGGGTTGGGGTCATAGGTCAGACAGTAGGAAGAGTAGTCGCTTTCTGCTCTACGATGTCCCACAGCTGATGTTGTCACAGTGGTGTCAGCCTTTTTATTGTGGTTATTTGTGTTTGAGTCACACATTAGATAAATCTTGTCTCCTGTTTGCCTTTGAGTCTGTTTCTGCCATGGACATAAAAGTGCCTGCATGCAAGTGTTGTGGCTTGCAGAAGCGGAGTTGGTTTGCTTTGTTTACAAGGCGCAGGTTCTTTTTAACGCCACAACATAAAGGATGTCAATATACCACTGTCTAGTCTCATTCAGGAAACTGGTTCAGCGCTTCATTTTCTGTGATCTGTTATAGTTAGAACCGTAACTATGTCAGATCAGCTGTACAGTGTGACCGTCGTACATGCCATGCGTACTTGCTTGTTTTTGACTGAGAATTCCAGTGTTATCACATCCCCTGCAATTGGGACAGGGCATGAAATTGAAAATGATTTGGGGAAATTACCTGAAAAAGGTTACCGGTGTAGTGTTACCGGTCTCCGGGGCCACTTCTTTGGGCCTTCCTTTTTGATAATGCCCCCCATGACTCTCTTGCAGTGAGTAGAATTATGGGAATTACGTGGTGGGTTGAGAGCTAACAGAGCGTGGAAAGCGTTGCGTTTTAGACGAGAGCAGGGTCGCTGGTGCGTGGAGCGGCATGCGAAAACACCACAATACGACCGTTTGCGCGTGGGGAGGGGGCGCGCAGCCAGTCCCGCCGAGGGGGATGTGAACGACATGGAAGCCGTCAAATGGGAACATGGAAGAGATGCGTTTGAAGTTACCCCTACCTGCACCCCACACGCCACCAAACCCACCTCTGCTCAGCCACTCCCCACCCAAACCAGCCTCCCGTCGCCTCCTCCCTCTTTCCCTCCCTAAATCCCATCTGTCGGGCTCCGCCATGCTCTCTTGGCCGGGGGGTTGTGGAAAGTTCAGTAGCTGTTCATGCTAACAATGCTTACCCCACTCACCCACCCACCCACATAAACCCTCCTCTTCACAGACCAACTGCTGCTCTGATAGTTGGGCCCCTCTGGCTGCCCCTCACTGGGGAGAAAGCCCAACCGACACCATCCTCTTCCCACATGCTCCTCGCCGCTGGCTCACCGGCTGGAACACCGAGGCCCCCCACATTCTGCCTCGCAGGCACGCTCTTTAACCTCTCCCTCACATAAGCGCATGCATGTTGACTGCACGCACACGGTTACGGATGATTTTGGTTCATTACGGCTTGGCCCGCCATAGTTTAGTCCATTGTTTCTCGCCACGAATTACGAGGATCGTTACATGCAGTGACGTTGCAGAAAAGTGTGACTTTGAGATATCCTAATCATACACGACTTCCTGGTTCATCTTTGACCTGGAGTACATGAGAAACAAGTTCTCTCAGCAGCTTCATGCACACATAGATTTCCTGTGCAGGGTGAATATAAACTCATTTGCACCCAGTCTTATCATCTGACTGCACGTATTCTCCTCTGCGTATTAATTTGCTGTGTCCCTAGAGAACAGAAATCGCTTTGGTGAGAAGTATGATGCTAAAACTTTGAAAATGAAAGTTATAATTAACTACGCTTGCAGTGAGGAAGCTTGATTGTTTATCGCCTATTAGGGGTAAATGTCAGGACAAATGCCAGATGTTTATGTTGATATTCAAATGCAAATTGAGTTGTATATGCAGTGTTATTGTAATGTGTCACAATAACACCAACAATAAGGGCAGATTCAGTTTTAGCTTATACAGACATTACTTTAAGTGCTTAATACCGTGATACGTGCAGTTAGAATTGTGACTAATTATCCTTGATATGGAAGATGACAAGCAAGAAATAAACAAAGATGGTTATTGAATCCTAACAGTTGTCTGACAGCATAGTATCGGTTTAGGTGTGGGATAAACAAATTGCTCGACGACTGCTTCAAGGCCTTGAGCCGCACCAGTAAACTCTTCTGCCTCATGCTTTTTAACGCCACTTTTGTGATATTCCCAGGGACTCGATTCAGTAGATTACTAAGTCATGATTTCCAAGGTCATGAAGTCATCTGTGTTTTTCAGATGCTAGTGGAGAAGTGTCTCAAAGTCAAATGCTACACTTTTGCCATGTTGAATAGGTAATTTGACCCTGAAGGTAAACCGAGCTCAGAGAAGGAGACTGGCCTGCAGGATCGTGCTGTTTTCAATGATTTAACACGGAAACTGCCAAATTCACAGGATTAAAAGCAGACCTTATTCTTATTACGGCTCACTTGTGCCATTTGAAATCAGTAGGTCGCTAAAGAGCCTTTGTCATTTTCTAAAAGCCAGCACGTTTGGCATAATGTGTTTCATGTTAGCAACGTGTCCTGCACCAGCTGAGCACCTGTTCATGCTGTGCGGTCTTATAGTGCCACGAGCGTAAATAGAGGAACACTTCATAGGCCGACCAACATGTTTGTTTGCACAGAACATCCTGTTGCAGAGAGGTGTGGGAAGAGTGTTGCTGTTTATTTTGATTTTGCTCAGGGGTCTTTGCCACGTTCATGGTCACATTTGTTTGTGCGCCTCGGAGTTAGGGGGCCTAAGCGTGTATCCCCTCATCTGCACCAACAGCAAGGTGGTAATAGTGTTTTCTGCATGTCCTGAGCAAACATGCACGCATGTCTGTGTGTGTGTGACTAATACCAGCACATTTAAAGCCTGTTAAAAGCTGCCTGTCACAGTCAGACAGCGTGTCGTGCATGCTCTGCTTGTGC
The DNA here is from genome assembly GCF_900634795.4 of Betta splendens. NCBI lineage: Eukaryota > Metazoa > Chordata > Actinopteri > Anabantiformes > Osphronemidae > Betta > Betta splendens. The sequence goes on along the minus strand of NC_040882.2, from coordinate 23,221,717 downwards.
AGCAGCTGCGTGCGTCACAGGGAGATAAAGAAAATGAGCGAGGGGGCGTCATACGCATTTTCCTGTCCGTGCGCAAGCATCAGATGAGATGGTGAAATTTTTAGCCTTAGCACTGTCTCTCAGTGTGTCCGCCCACTTGTAGCAGGCTGGCACTTGCCATAAGGGATTTCCTGCAGAACATTTATCGCTCAGCAAATGTGAGTGACAATATAAACCTGTTTCAATACAGAGCAACAAAATATGGCAGGAAAAGCTTGCAGGACCGGATTCTGAATCCTTGTTTTAGACAGATCGTCTTCAGTAGGTATGAACTGATTTGTTTCCACACAACACCAACTGTGTGTCACTGTCGGCAATGTGTGTGTTTCCGTACTCGACTTTTCTGTTTTCTTTTGGTGACTCCACATTATTCCGCCTGTATCCTCCGTGTTACCGCTGTGTTGCACTCAGACTCACCTTTTGGTTTTGAATGTCATTTACAACTGGGCCTATTCATGCCGAACTACTTTGTTTATGCGTCTCTGCCTCCTCCGTGGGCTTGTGTGAGTGCATGTACAGTGTGAACACATGCATGCTATACGTGTGAGTGTTCGTGTGGTTGCTTTTTGGTCTGTGGTAGCGTTTGCCTGGGCTCCCGTCTGCCTCACGGTGCAGTGTGTCTGGCTGTTCCCGTTTCAACACCCCCTCCCCTCGTCTTCCTTTTTCCTTCTCTCTGTCTCTTGCTCACTCACTAACCCCTTACTGTCTTCCTCTCTCCCTTTTTCTATCACCCTTTCACTCTCCCTCATCCTCACCCTCTCTCTCTTTCTCCCTCCTCTTCCCTCTGCAATAACAGTGCTGACCTAGTTTCTGCCTGTTCAGGGCGGCCTGTGGAATTTTACAGCGGCCTGCCTTCCTGGCTGCTTTGCTGCTTGAAAACGCAGGCAGAAAAGCATGACTGAGGATTTTTCTTCTCATCGCATCATTAGGCCTTATACCGTCTCCGCTCCTCTTCCCACTCCGCAGACTGCCAAGAAATATAACCATTTTGAATAAGTAATAATAGCACACTGCATATTGCATGTAAATCTGCAGCTATCTTATGTATGGAGAAATTGCTGGCGGACTGCATCCTCCGCCATGGCAGGCGAATTAGGATGGAAATGAGAATAGCCTGTCGCTCGTCTTCTACAGCTTAGCTGAGATTGTACCGGATGCAGAGGGCGGAAAAACAGCCTTTCTCTGAGCACATGCATGCAATCTCCTTCCCTTCTCCTCATCACCTCTTTCCTTCCCCTCCGCCTTTGCCTTCACAAATAAATGCTTAGAGTCATACCCGGCAAATACTAGCCGCTGCCAGGATTGGCTAGCAAGGTTCCTGCTCACATAGCAAGAGAGTGGGACTTTTTGTGTGTGCTAAGGCCAGGGATCTAAGTGCCCACTTTATTTTGAGGGAATGTTGATTAAATCTGATCACCTTCCAATTAGGCATAGGGAATGTTGTGTCATAGCCGAGAGCGATGGATCTCTGGAATGCCTTTCTGAAGGCTTGGCTGTGGCACGCTGAAATCTAAACCAGCACTGCCGCAGATTCATTCCTTCCCCCTACCCTCTCCCTCCCTTCACTTACCATTCCTGGCTTAGCTGTTGGAGTTCAGCATTGCTGGGGTATTTAGTTTTCTTTGCCGTTTCCACAAAAGTGCTTCTTGAGCGCCATGACTGAATGTTGAAGCAAAGGCTTGGTGTGATGAATTATTTGCTTTGTGTCAGGGTACCTTTTCATGTTGTACATTCCTCGTGCGCTGTTTGTAATGGTAATATGTACTTTCTGTTTTGTTTTGTTTGGTTTTATTTTTCAGATTTTGGGGGCTGGTCATGGTGTCCAGTGAGAAGGTGTGGGACCCCCTCCATGTGGGCCTTATTCAGTCACGTCTGAGTGAACATCCGGCTGCAGGCCTAACTCCCCTCTGCAACCTCATACGTAGAGCAACTAAGGACACTGCACACCACCAGCAGTTTTCATCACCGTCTTCTACATCGCTATCATTAGTGGTTCAAGACAACTTCCACCAAGTTTGGGCCTCATCACCCCTACACCCACCTATCAACAACCTCAGAGGACTACACAAACCAGTCCACTATCTTGGAGGGGCCCTCCCGCCCAAAGAGGAGGAGGGAAGGGAAGCTAAACAGTTGAAGATGAAGGGTAAAAGGCATGGAGGCAGAGTAGAAGCTGTGATGGAGGACAGGCTGGAGGACATGAATGATGGACCTAAAAATGCAAAAATCACCCTAAGCTTCCCACTTAGTGCCGCACCCCTTCCAGCTTCCCTGACATCTCCAAACCACTGTCGTAGCGCCTCCTCATCCTCCCCTTCCCCCCACCGACGGCGGCCATCATCCAAGAGCTCAGATGAGGGCTCGCTGTGGAAACTGGACGCTACTATGGACGTAAAGCACAGGCCTTTTAAGCCACAGAGGCATGAGAGCTCTCCGTCCTCTTCACCCTCTTCCTCCACTTCTCCCATGACTATTCATGCACTTATGAAGAAGGATATAAAATCCCCACCTCCTCTCAAATACTCCAAACTCAGTCCAGAGACTCAGTTTCACAGGTCTCCCCCAAGATCCTCCAACGGGTCTTTGGGGGGCTGTTACGGTGGAGATGGATGGGATGAAAGACACAGGGTGGCCAATGGTACAGCCTCACCCTCTCAGACGGCCCAGATCCTTTTTAATCTGGGCGCATCGTCCTATCAGAGGGGTGGGGAGGCAGAGAGGAGAGAGAAAATAACAGGAAGACCAGCTGGGAAAATAGGAAGCCCTCATGGACCAAGCCTTCACCCACCCACTCTCCACCTCCCTCCTCCTTTACCCCCACCACCTCCACCTCCATCTGAGGGCCTTACAGCTCCCCCTCACTCATCCTCCTATTCCCCAACTGACAGCCTGAAGCCTGAGCTCATTTGTGGGGTGTGCCATCGTCTTTTTAGCTCAGCCTCCTCCCTTACAGTCCACATGCGGCTGCATCGTGGCAGCCGGGCCCTCAGTTGCCGTTATTGTGGCAAGGTCTTCATCCACAGCAAGAGACTGCAATCCCATGAGGCATCCTGCAGGGTGTCAGGCCTACCCACCAACAGCCTGGGCCCTCCTTCACTCACTGTGCAACCGAAGGAGGAGCCGCTGGAAGAGGGTGAGGTGAGGGTGGAGGGGGGAGTTATTGTGGGAGAGACAAACATCGGTAAGGCACGGCCAGGGAAGAAAGCAAGGAGCCTCCTGGCACGTATCCAAGGTGATGATGCAGCAGCCACAGAGCTACTAGCGGGTGATGAAAACCATTTTGTGAAGGTGGTAGATGGCAATGTCATTTACTTCTGCTCTGTGTGTGAGCGTTCCTACATGACCCTATCCAGCCTGAAGCGTCATTCTAATGTGCACTCTTGGCGCCGGAAATATCCGTGCCATTACTGTGACAAAGTCTTTGCCCTGGCAGAGTACCGCACAAAGCACGAGGTGTGGCACACAGGAGAGCGGCGCTACCAGTGCATCTTCTGCTGGGATGCTTTCGCCACATACTACAATCTCAAAACTCACCAGAAGACCATTCATGGGATCAATCCCAGCCTCATATCCAGTGAAAAGACAGCTAATGGAGGTTATAAGCAGAAAGCCAATGCCCTCAAGCTATACCGCCTTCTCCCCATGCGCTCCCAAAAGAGACCCTACAAGACATACAGTGATAGTTTGCATAATGGCCTGCTGCTGCCACCAAGTGAAACATCTTCCCTATCCCTGCCTGGCTTGGGTTGTGCTTTGGGTCCCGGCGATTTACAAAGTCTTATCAGTGGAGCCCACCCTCAAAGTGTAAAGCCTGACCCAGATGCCTTTCCCGATGGCTTTCCTGTTTCTGTGGCTGCTGACCTTTCTGCACTAGCACCCCTCCCCCAAGCAAACATAACCCAAGTCAGAAAACATGAGAGCGAGGCGTTAGAGTTAGAGCAGGGGAGAAGCAGCTTCAAAATATCTAGTAGTAGCAAAAACAAAACTGCCAAATCTAGTAGAGGCACAGAAACAAGCATGCCTTCTGTAATAACATATGGTCACACAAAGCCCTCTGTCATAGTACATGGAGCAGCAATGTCATCCTCAGTCATTGTGCATAGCAACCAGGTCACCTCTGGAAGTGAAAAAAGCCCAGTGAGCAGCCCATCCCCTGAAGCCACCAGTCAGACATCTCACCATGGCAGCCCCAGGCCAATCAAAAAGCAAAGGGATAGTACAGAAAACCACAGAAAGAGGTCAAGAGACAGTTCAGATACCACAGAGGAGGGTTCAAGAGGTAGGCAGGACACAGAGAAAGGCAGATTAATTCACAAATCACGCAAGTCCCATGGAAAGAGTGACATCTCTAGCTCAAAACAGCTGTCATCATCTGTAGGGTCACAAATCAGAGAGGCTGGGCCATTGTGCCAGATAACTGTACGTATCGGTGAGGAGGCTATAGTTAAGCGTAGCATCTCTGAGACAGATCTTAGAAGAGATAAGGGCCTTTCCCCCCCTAAAACCAAACGAAGTGAAATATCATCTGCACGCGAATCCAAGGAGCTGCGCCACTCTCACTCCCACCACCACCATAAACACCGCCTGCATCGCAGAGCCAGCACAGAAGCAGACAAGGAAGCAGGGGACTGTAAGGAGGAAATTGGGAGTAAGAGCTCCAAATCCCCTGATGGTGCGAGAGAGTACTATTTCCGTCAGGAGGTGCGTGAGCAGGACAGCGACCATGACATTGAGGATAACTTATGGCGGCCTTACTACTCCTACAAGCCCAAGAGAAAGGCCCAGGCACATCTACAGAGGGTCAAGAGCTGGCAAAGGAAACTGAAGTACAAACGCTCCATTCAGCTGAAGAGGAGGGCAGAGAGGCTCAAGAACCGTGTGAATAAAGAAATAGAAAAATCACATGATGAGGAAGAGGATGGGAAGATAGCTGAAGCTGAGAAGCTGTCAAACGCCAACAGAGAACAGGGAGAGACGAAAAAGAAAAAATATCTATCTGCTCCGTTAAAAGAGAAAAACAAAGAAACTGATGAACAAGTTAAGGAGGCCATTCATGAGGTTTCCAGCCCTCCACTGCACTCTCCAAAGCCTCCCCTATCTACCTCAGTGGCTCCTATGGGAATAAAGAGGCGTCCTTGGACTAATGGGAATGCAGCAGAGTGTGGCACATGTGGCCGCTGGTTCTCAAGCCCCAGGAAGCGAGACAAACATGAGCTGAGCCATCTGCTGGAGTTTGTATGCCTCTTCTGCCGTGCCACTTTCCCCTCGAGGGATAAGTTGGAAGACCACCAGAGAGCCCAGCATCCCAAGCCTACTGATGCACCCTCTGCGCCCACTAAAATGACACCCGGGGAACAAGGCGAAGCGGTCGGGGGGAAATCTGTGCAAGAGAGCGCAAACTATGATGAAGATAAAGGAGGGCAACTGGGTTTAATGGGCAGCAATTCTAGTGGTCTGAGCAGAAGAGCGCTATCACGCCACACCTGTCCACAGTGTCACAAGGTGTGCAAGACCTCTTCCGCACTTACTCGCCACATCCGACGCCATGAATTAAGCAGTTCCCCAGAAAGAGAAAAGGAAGATCACGACTCAGAGCCAAAAACAACAGAAACAGTTGTTAGCGCCGTCAGAGACGCTGAAAAAGGACTGGTTCCCAGTGCTCTCTCTGTTTCAGTTATCAGCTATTCAACACCAGACCCACCCATCAGAGGTATTAGTTTGGCATCGCAGCACCATGAAGACCGTCTCAGCGAACTGCCGGATAAACATCAGATGTCAGAATCCACCGACAAGCCCAAGCTAACAGAGCTCACACATCCAGCTGCAGAGCGAGAGCCCAGCCCGCAAATCGCAGATCCTCCATTAGAAAGTCCAGTTAACCTTACACCCAATAAACAGGAGTTCATGCCCGCCACACCCTCGACTCTCCAGAGTGTACTAGTCATGACCGGTCCTGAATGTCTGGACTACCGCACCCTCAGCAAAAAGAACCTAGACAGCCAGCTCAACAGAATACCCAGCCCTGTGCACATTGTGGCACCCACCAACACCTCTCCAAATGTGCCCATGACGTCACAGACCAGAATAACCACTGCTGCTCCTCCTGTTTCCATGACAACAGCTCCCAACTCTGAGGGGGGATTCATGAAACGGGATGGGGTCATCATGGACAGGGAGAGGAAGGGCGGGGGTGGTATATTTCCACATGCAAGTTATGAGGAGCGACCCCTTGTCCAAGATCCGCAAGTTCAGTCCCTGTCCAGAAGTCCGTCTCCCAACGAAGCACAAGACCTGACCATGTCCTCGATGTTAGCCAGAGAGAGGGAGTTAGAGAGGCAAAGAGAGAAAGAGAGGGAGCTCCAGAGACAAAGGGAAAGGAAGAGGGGCAGAGAACTGGAGAGAGAAAGAGAGCTAGAGAGAGTGCAGCACAGGAGTAGAGTTGTTCATGCCCCTGAGGAGCATGTTGCGCTGCTGGTCCCTAAAGAAGAGCCCTTGAGTCCTGTGCCGTCCCCGCAACATATCCCCACTCAAACCACTATGAATGGCCCCCCCTCACACCGCCACACTCCTAAGTCCGCCTGTCAGTCCCCCTCAACTATTGGACTCTTAGCTCAAGCGAACCGCCAGGTTCACTCCAGTTCACAAGGACTTGAAAGGCTGACACTGCCCACCGGAGCAGCTGCTTCCTGTGACCGCCCCTCGGCCCACGCTCTGCTTCTCCCCCGAGTCCCCCAGCCACCTGAGCCGGAGCACCAGGACACTGTATCTTCCAGAGATTCCCAGCAGGGGGACTCCACCCCGATGGGCTACCCTGCCCAGGATTATCCCCTACCCCTTATTGTGCCGGACAGCTTTCGCTCGGGTAAGAAGCAGGAAGAAAACTTGCTTATGTCCTCCTATCCTGCAGGAGCGCTTCCTTTTGGCCCACTGGGAAAAGTGATGGTCCCTAATAGTGGGGACCTGGCCAAGCTGCCATTTTATCCGGACCCTTACCAGCTGCTCTATGGCCCCCAGCTGCTAGCTTACCCCTACAACCTGGCAGCTCTTCCTGTGGCTCTGAATATGATGGCACCTGGGGGAGACAAGGTGGAGCCCTTGCCTTTCCTCCCTGCCATCTTCAATTACGCAGCCACTGCTGGACCCTACATGGGTGCAGCCCCTCACGCTCTTGTGGCAAACCCCAGCCTGTACAGCAGCAGCAGCGGCAGCGGCAAGAAGCAACGAGACAGCAGCAGCAGCAAACCATAGGACAACAGAATCACTATAGGGAATATTTTTCAAACAGGAAGGCCTGGATTGTTTAGGAAGGGAGCGGAAGGGGCTGTGTGCTTGCACAGTGCTCCTGTCTCTAGTAGAGATCAGAGCAAGACATTGAACCAGGAGTAACTGCAGAGGGAGGAGAAGGGGCAAAGAAATGGGGAGAGGAGGCCAATATCATGCTAATGTATTTTTACTCCTCTCTCTTTACTCCTGCTCACCTTCCTCCATGTTTCTCCTGTCTTGCTGTAGTGTGTCGTAGTTCTAGAGCTTGATTAATCTTCCTCTCTGACTCATTATATTATCTATACTATACAAATAAGAACTGCTAACAGGGTGTGTGTGTGTGTGTGTGTGTGTGTGTGTGTGTGTGTGTGTGTGTGTGTGTGTGTGTTTGAAAATTTAGTTCAGTCTGCTTCCCTTTATAGTCACTGCATAATGAGGATTACCGCTCTCGTGGGCAAGGATAAGGGATGGGACAGGACTCAACACAGTTGGAGGCGGAGCATTAAGCAACTCAAACTTTACGTATGTTTGTTTGTGAGAATGAGAAGCTGTCCATGAGAGATATATCTGAGCATGTACATGCACATGTGTGTATGGATTTGTGCATGTGGCGGTGGGCTTGGGCCGGCGTGTGTGTGTGTGTGTGTGTGTGTGTGTGTGTGTGTGTGTGTTGAGTGTGTGCATGAATGGTCATTCCGAGTGAGACGCACACAGCATTCCTACTCTAGTCAGCTACTGTAGGTCAATGTGTAGATGTGCATTTAGGAGCAATTCCTCATATACAAATCATTATGAAGTCCATGCTATGGCTAGGTGCGAGTCTGTGACAATGACAGTTCATCTGAGCTTCTCACGTCTCAGCTGAGCTAGATGACACTGTAGGATCTGTATAGCATTCACCATAGTTTATACTTTATGTGCACAAAACAGAAAGAAACGTGTGGTCACTTAAAGGGGACACTTGTAGCTGCTCTGGATATGTAGCTGGCCACTGGGTAAGAATTAAAGGCTGGTAGACCATTGCACTTCCGTTCTTCATCTCATTTCCTTCACTTAAAAAAAGGAAAGAAAAATAAAAACCAGTCCGCCTTCATCTTGCGTGGCTTTTTTCCTCTTTTGATTGGAAGAGGAAACGGCTTCGGGCTTCAAGGAAGACGAAAGCGACAGCAAAGAAGGAAAATTGATTCAGGGTATTGAGTTATTTCCGGATAGGAAAGCAAATATATGGCCACAAAACTGTTGGACTCAGAGTTAGGAGGCCCCCGCAGACACGATTGTGGGGACTAAAACTGTTACACTGCTCTGGGGGGAGTCTGGGAATAGTGTGAACTGTCCCTGCCCTCATGCCCTGTGTCATTTACTAAGAGGTGGTAACAGGCTGAGCTTAGCAGCCAAAGTGGTGGCCGCATCCCCCAGGTGCCCTCCTGGGGCCTTTTTGTTACGTGTAATGTTATCTCTATATGTTTGTTCTGTTCAACGATGTTGTTTATTTTATGTTGTTTAGCCCTCTGACCAGATGGACGCGGATTCAGTGAAAAGGGGGAGTAAACTTAAAAATGAATGTAAATTTAGTCATGAGGTTAATGAAGTACAGCTGCATTAATAGTAGTCGGTTTCAGTTCCTTTTTGTTTTGACACAAATGACCTGTTAAAGAACAGTATAACGTCTGGTATGCATATATACAGTAGACCTAGGAACATGTCAGTAAACTTGGCTTCTGTATCCACACAGCATGAGCAACACAACGCTTCCTAACCGTTTATATCCTCAGCAACTCTGGCATAGTGCACACAGCTTTCCTTTCCGTTTCCTTTGATCCTCTCTGGCCTTTTAAGCTTCCATATCTCTGTTAATAAGTTTTATTCACTGCAAACCACAATTTGGAATAAAAAAATAAATAAAAAAATCACAAGACTAGCCACCACACATGCATCTCGTAGTCACTGTTTAGGAGCTGTTTAATCCCCCCCCCCCCTCCTCCAGCGTGCGCTCACACACTGCACCTCCTCTGAATGAAGTGCATATGTTGCAGCGCGTGTGCGTGCGTGCGTGCGTGAGTGTGACGGTACTCGGGCGGCGGTGTTGAAGCGCGGCGTGGCCGACTGCAGGGGCGCACAAGCATCCCCTTGGGTGTGGTTACAAGCCTTTTGCATGTGTGCGTACGTGTTCTGTGTACGAGAGCGAGTGACTGCGTGAATAAGAAAACCAAAATAAATCTGCCTAAGCAGCATATCCCTCGGCAGTATATGGGCCACCTGTTATGGGTTTTTTTCCGTTCTTTGACTTTTTTCCGTGGGTTAGTTTCAGTGTAAAAAAGCCTTGCTGTCTCCAGTACTCTATCTTAAGCCATTCCTGTAGATGGACATGTTTGTGTTTTTTGGACCATTTCTTATGCCATAGTTCGCCATCACGGTTATCACACAGACCAAAAGCATGCAAATCGACGTATTGTAGTGACTGGACTGGAATCTGGTGGTAATATACAACTATTTACTGTATGTTTTAGTTTAAATGAATGTGCCTCTGCTTTGATATTTAAATAATTATCTATAGTAAGATGTGGATCTGCCAGATTTCAACTGTTAAGGTGCCTTGTTATGGCATAAGAAATTCGAAGAAGCGTTTTCTGGAGAACTGTACGATTCGGAGATAGATTTCATGGCTTCGTTTTGCTATGAAGCTGTTCATAGACGTAGGGGTGTGGCTAAACTGTTTTGGTATCGTGTACATGTCTAGGGTAATACTGTGCCATATAGAGCCCACAAAATATGTTAATGTTATTTTTAAGAGATGTTTTAATGTTGCCTGATGACTTTGTCTTTAGATTTGATACAAAGGCTTGTAGCCACAGCTCTCCTAAAGTCTGTAGTCTCCTTTTACGACATTCTTCTTGTTCTCTCTCCCCTTGTTTTCGTCTCCCTTTCTTTCTCTTTGCTGCAAACAAAATAAAGTATTAACCTGATGACCCAACGAAATCAGCTCCAGTCTGGTCTCCTTCTTATTTGTTTGTTAGTCATATCTGCTTTTGCATTGTTTGACCCTCTGCTGAACTGGGCAGAGAACATCATTACGCGTCGTTGTGCTTTCAGGATTCATTTAATGGTTTCTGTGCTGCTATTTGGGCGCATTTCATATTTCATTCCTAGATTGTTTCCTTTATGTAATACAAACCACAGCACACGCTCCTGGTTTCCCTGAATGTATAAAAATACACAATGTCCTGAGAGCTGCTTGCTGACACATAAACCAGAGGCTGATTACAACTTCCTCTTGGCAGAGACGCCAGCTGATTTTTTTAGGATCAACCATTTCCCACTAGTGACACTCAGTGGATTAAACAGGAACAGTCTAGTCACTATTTTTTTCTCCCATATTTTGATTTCATGGATGGATTCCTTAATTGAGTATATTAATGATTTTTTTTAAAACATTACTATTACTAATGTACTTACTATGACTAAAGCTTTAATCTCTGCATGTGTGGAAGTTATGGTAATAGCCTGTGGCAACTGATGTTAAATGCCACTCAGCCTTTATGAATGATTCTATTTTACGCCTTTGACTTACTGTACTGCTGCTGCGCACACGAGGAGAAAAAAAGGTATTTTGGTCTGATTTGACATTTCAAGTCCTCTGCAACCAAATGACAAATTGTTTACGATTTCCTCAACGTGCTGTGTTGCACTTTTCCTAGTAATTTCCAGTTATCGCGGCTTTCCTGGAAGGAGGCTGTATCACGGGAAGGCAGCCAGGAAAGGAGAAAAAAAGGCTCTTTCTCCGTTTTTCTCTCCACTCTGGATCATGGACAGCGGCAGCGAATCCGGGTTCCTGTGTAGTGGGTAAACACACATCAGTGGCTTGGCGAAGGTCACTCCTTTGGCCTCCAGTGGTGCTCATGCTACGGATTGAGGAGACTGACAGATGGGGGTGCACAGTTTAGCTTGAACCTTTATTTCTATATAAATCACAGTGAAGATATTCACTTTTTCCACGTGTCTCTCACCTCATCGTTGTGTCTGCTGCCCATCGCGCCTCATTTTTACAAACATCCAGTTAGTCGCTGCCATGAAGCGCACCCTCCGGGGATCAATAACCTGCACAGACTGCGGCATATTTGCCCTCTGGACACGCGGACTGGGTGCCAGCGCACAGCACCACTTCACACACTGGCCGAGTGTGTCTGCTCCTCTTTACGCCGCTGACGCCTCAGAGCAGCCTGTGGACCTCCTAAGGGCCGCTGGATGAACGCGCCGAAAGATGTCTGTGCTTTGCAAAGTGATGGCGAGTGTACTGGTGCTCACGCTGAGCCTCGCTGCGCTGGGGTGGGGAGACGGGGACCAGGGGAACGGACGGAGTGAGGTATGTTCACGTGCCATCCAGTTTGTTCATTGTAAATGTAGGAAGTATCACACAGGAATGACTGGAAAGAATCAGCTCAGACTTTTATTTTGAAAATATTGTAATGATACGTGTGTGATTTACTGTAATAAGTTATTTATTTTTCTGATCACATTTGTCATAATTGTATAGGTGATTAAAATTGGAAGCTGCTCGAAGCTTAATAGTCGTTAATATCTGAATCGATTAAATACTGTACGCAGTAGTGGGGGGTCCCTGGTTGGCCTAATAATAATTTGTTTAAACTTAGGACTTTGCTCAGGCTGTGGGAGGAAAAATCAACACCATAACCACTGCAACACCAGTTGGACGCCAAATGGCTCCCTGGTCAATAAATGACCAATTTTGCACTTTATCCCCACTTAGATTTTTCAGTGAACCCTTTAGTGGAATTACCTGTAATTGAATAAAAGCATCAGTATGTTCATAATGACTTTAAATGCTAACAAATCCGGGAGAATGCAAGAGGAGGAAATGAATGATTTAGGGCGAGTGAGTCACCTAACGACACCTGCGTCTTCCAGAAAGAGGTGTCGGGCCAGTCCACCGTCTACCTGGGCCAGGACAGAGACACGTGGAGGCCGCTGATGCACACCACAGTCAAACTCAGCGACATCAAGGGGTACGTGAGCAGCAGCACAGCGGCAGAGCGTTCACGCTCAGCACACGCCTGCAGGCTCTGGAAAGTACAGACAGAACCTGTGAGCAGAACCAGCCTGCAGGAGCCTCTGCTACAAGCGTTACATGAGCCCAGACTCCCCGTCCGTCGCTACGGTGACGCTGCTGTTGGTGCCGTTTGGCAGAGATTAACCCCCGCTGACCTGCTCTGTTCTGCGTCCGCAGCATCAAGTCGTCTTTTCAGATGCGCACGTTCGACCCCGAGGGCGTGATCTTCTATGGGGACACCAAAAGCGGGGAGGACTGGTTCGTTCTGTCCCTGAAGGGCGGCGCGCCCCTGATGCAGATCAGGAAGCTGAACGTGGTGGTGAGCGCGGCGGGCGGGCCCAAGCTCAACGATGGGAAGTGGCACACGGTGGGTGGATCGTCCTGGGACGATGAACTGTTGTTGCTCCATGGACTTCTCATGCTGTCTGTCCCTCTGCTCGTCCCATCAAGCTGGAGGTGAGCAACCAGGGGAAGTTTGTGATTCTTGAGGTGGACGGCTCTGATGGGCTGGTGGTGGGCATGCATTCGGACGTGACAGAGGATGACCTCTCAGGGGACCTCCGCCTGGCCCTTGGTGGGATCCTCATCAGCAAAGAGAAGCTGCTCGTTCCGGTAGAGTCTCGAATAATCTCTGCCGTTCACTTAAACAATGCACATCGTTGATCTTAATGATGAAGTTCAGAAACTAGAGAATATGCATTTTGCCTTTGGTGGCTGCATCACATCTTTCTCTCAGATATCTCTCCAAACTGTCTCTTTCTGTACAGCAGCTTTCATCAACTACACTTGTTGCTCGCACCCTCTCTCGGCTCTGCTAAAGCATGAGCAGCTTTAAATCCTGCAGATTTATGGCGCACGGACAGGTCGCGGTTCCTCCTCTCACTCTTATCTTGCAGTCGACTCCCTTAAAAGCTTTGTTGTGTTCTAGTTGGGGCCACAGATGGATGCTTGCGTACGGAAAGGCAACTGGCTGAACCTCAGCATCCCCTGGAAGAGCGAGGTGCCGGACCTCTGGCCCTGCTATCAGAACATTCAACCCGGCAGCTACTTCCCCGGCAATGGATTTGCTATTTACAACACCTCAGGTGGGAAAATGTTTCTCAGTCATAAAAGAGATGAACAAGTCATCACTTCCCTCCCACCGGGCTCCTTAATGCAGGCTTGCACCTCATGGGTTGTCGTCATGGTTTGATTTAACTTGATTTAAGATGTTCGTCAATTTTGTGCTGTTGCAGTTTTCCACGTTGAGGAAGGTCATAGTGTCAAGATTGAATTATGGGGAGATTTCGATCAGATGGACGGAACCATTTTAAGCATCAAGGCTCCTGGACAGAAGCCAGCACTCGTTCTAGTGGCCAATAATAAAACACAGGTATGCAAATAAATCAGATGACGGAACATTAGAAATTGTGTTTTTAAGAGTGTTTTATTATTAAACGTGTGTATTCAACACATGTGCCTGTTGGCACATTTAAACCAGGTATTAAGGCATTAAACACTTTCCTCTGAATCTGCAGGAGCTCACAGTCACAGACAATGAAAAATTGGTGGTTATGAAGGACAGTTTAAAGAGACTGGAGATAATGTTGAAGGCAGACTCACCTCAAGATGAAGACAAAGAAAAGGAATCTGCATTTGTAATGAGCGGAGGGACTCTCTCAGTCCAGCTTGGCCATTCTTCAGCATGGAAAGATGGACGTCTAGCCATCGGAGGCCTTCTAGGTGAAAACACAGGTAAATGGTCACTTGTGACAAAATATGTGTACACAGGAAATCAATGGATTACGCCAGACATGGAAGTATTTTGAATGCAATCCAAGGCCACTCGCCTTTTATTCCTTTCGTTCTCTTTCTAGGTGAAAGTAAAGGCAACGCTGGCTCCCAGTTTTTGACAGGCTGCCTGGAGAAGATCCAGGTCCAAGGGCGGGATCTGGATCTGGATTTAGCTGTGAAACACAAGTCAGTGTCGCCCCACAGCTGCCCTGCGTAGAGCATGGATGTGTGTATACGGTGCATTGGGAGTTGCTTACAGGTTTATTCCATTGCCAAAGAGTTCAGATGACATAAAAGTCACTGTGTCAAATTCTGCTTTGTCTGTGAACGTAAGGAGGCACCGTAGGAGAAATGTGTTGGATTTTCTATTAACCCCGTTTTAACAGAATCAGATCTATTGGAGAAATGTATTCTGAGATCATTGTTCCTGCAATTGGATAAAATATACTTCTACTTTCACGCTTCTCGCTAAATATTTATTTTTTAATTGAATAGAAAAGAACATAGGTCATATTAAACATAGATTTTGCTCCATCTAGTGGATGTTATAAAACATTGTTGAGATGCATGGAAAACGTGCCATAAATGACATTTAGGTTGAATCAAAAATATTAAAACAGTAGTGATAAATAAGTTTACATTTTAAAAAGCAATTAGGGAGGCGGCTCGGTCCTGGGTGTTGAGAAAATAGAAACTCCATCCATATGATGTCATACAAAGGAGCTTTTCAGCTAAATAATGCAAGGACGGGGACGTGACGTTTGATGTGATACACAAGCTAAAATTATATAATAACTCTAGATAAATTAATCAAGCGTTTTAGGGCTTTTTGATATTACTATAATGGAAAAATCTACCATGAATCAATACAATCACAAATTTGAAACTTGATAAGCAAAATCATGTTAATTCTACATTTTTTCTTTGTTTAATCTGTAACAGACATACTATTACGCACGGTGCATGGCGTGACAATAATAAGACTTTAGGCTTGAAAACAACGACAGACGAGCGAACATTTAAAGCATTAAATGTTTCTGAACAAAAATGTTAATGGATTTGACATTAAATTTGATTTTACAATTATATATGAGTTATACTCATGCGTTATGAGACTGAATAAAGCTACATGGATTTATTTGCACTACCGCTACCAGCGCACAGACGCTAAGCGCCTGCTGCCTTGCTAGAGGACAGCCGTCTGCAGAAATGGGTGCGGTGCCGTGCGGTCGGTTGCTATGACGCTGCTGTCGCAAACGCCCAGTGTCGTGAACACTGGCTGCCCCGTGAAGATGGCGGCGGAGCTGCATCCGCGGAGCGGAAAGCTGATCGGCCTCTCCAACTCCAACCGAACCGCCCGGCGCAACCAGCCAGTGCAGGAGTTCAACCACGGCCTAGTGCTCAGCAAGGAGCCGCTGAGGGACCGGGATGTCTTCACCGTCCGCATTGACAAGAAGGTAAAGCCCCGTGGGCCCGCTGCCGCCGCCGCCGCCGCTCCTCAGCGGGGTGAGCGCTGTGGGAGTGCGGGAGCAGCGCTGGCGGGACGTGCCGGGGGTCCGTGGCTGTCCGCAGTGGGGGGCTTCTCGCAGCCAGGGGGCTCCTGTCGGGCTGACAGCCGCGGCCGTTGGCGCAGGTGTTCGGGGACTTGACGCGCGAGCTGTCGGGGCGCTGACAGGGTCCGCGGACTCAACAACACCTCGCTCGCCGATGCATCGAACGGACCACCGAGCTGCCAGCAGTTAGCCATGCTAACGAGCCGCTAGCTAGCCGCCGTTAGCTTCCCTGGAGGCGACGAGGAGGCTCTGCCACGGACACAGCGGCACAACGTCAGGCACTTGTTGTTGTCTAGTGTTCATTGCACCGGAGAGACGCTCTTTTGGGGGGTTCCGTACCCGCCTGTGTCTCCGTCAGCCCGAGCCCAGAGCTAATAACACTGCAGTACTGGAGCACCCAGTGTAAATACACTGTACAACTAGCTTTGACATGTGGCACCAGCCTGTTTGACTCAGACGAAACACCAGAACCAGGCAGGACAGACCCTGCAGATCCCCGCCGTCTGTGCGTCATGTTGTTATTATTGGATGTAAACACACATATGCCGCTTGTATCACAACAGAGCTCAGAGTTTTGTCTGCCCGGTGTGTGATCACGCATGCACGTGCCTGCGCTCCCACCTTATCATACGGAGGCGCGTGCAGCGTTATCAGCACAGGAGGGATTCTCTGTGGCGGTGGCGTTGCATTCTGCAGCTGGACGCCGGTCAGACCTCACGTCACGTTTTTAGCACCAGCTGCATCCTGCTCGGCCTCATACGGGCTCTCGTCAACATGCTCTGCTCAGGCATCGCCCGCCTGAAGAATCGATAACGTTCCATCACAGAGCACGCAGACTGGCATGACCTCCCACCCGGTCTATTGACATCCAGTAAGCTACGCTGGAAATGGCTGCACACAGGCAGGACAGCATGGAACTACATTAGAGCTACTTAAGAGTTCAACCAGTGTCATATTCTAGCAGAGGTTAGTGTTTTGATTAGAGCAAAGCTTGGCTGTTTGTCATAATCTAGTGTCTAGTGTTGTGCGTCTGAGTGTTTCTCAGTCCCTGCTTTTGATTCTGACCCACGTGAGGTCAATTCCACGTTCTTTTGAAAAGCTGCCCGCTGCTCCCACTTGGCGTGCGAGGCCGCGTCCTGTAGTTGTTGGGCGTTTGGACACACACACACACACACACACACAGGCAGACGCCCACAGGCCGGCGTTACGTCAGCCAAGGAGATGTGTGTCTCCTCCACAGCCACCCGGTCAGGCAGAGCTACTCCTAGATCCGTTAACCCAGATACACACTGCCTCACATACAGCAGCACCTGCCACCGGGCGCCGCAGGGAACCAGAGGAGAACCAGGAGGCATGTGGAAAACATCACGTTTCTACCTGACACTGAGGAGAGCTGCAGAAAAACACCTCTGGGAAAACAGTGGCTACATTTGGACGCTGTCAACTTTTCTCCCTCTGTTCGAGGAGCTAAACTATTGCGTGTGTGCTCCTGGAGATGGAACCACTTGAGCGTTGCTCAGTGAGGCGATGTGTGTTCTGCCCCTGTGGCTGTTTCTAACCAAGTCTGTGACTCTCCACCAGCTGCACTGCCTGTGTTTTATACCACTGCAGCGTGTCCTCCAAACCACGGGGGCAAATAAATATGGGAAATACAGAATTTACGCCTTAGAGATCAATAAAGTATTATGTTATTGTGAGCTGCTGTTGAGATTAGTGTTTCTGGGAAGAATCATTATCTCGGGCCGCTTGTTATGTGATATGAGACCAATGTCATGCAAAGACACCAGGATTGAACCTACAGTGAACCACTGGTCCTCATTTTTATGGAATCTGCAGTGATTCATCACATGAAGACATTCTTCATGTTAAACCTTGTAGGTGCTGCAGCGGTGAATGACAGCGTTGTGTTGCTGCTGTGTGTGACCACATCGTCCTACAGAGGCATCTGAGCATCCTTCAGGGACAGAACTAATAATACTGCACTGTACTACAGGAATAGACAGCTACCCGTCTCCCTGCTTTAAACACAGTGCAGTGTTCACTTGCTTCTACAAAAACTGTGTGTGATCAGAGTAACAGCTGCCAAGAGCAGTTCTGTTTCTACTTTTGGGTCTGTTGTTATTTTAGTCCCTGAGTTTGAGCTTCTCGTTCATTTGCAATATTAAAAAACACTATAAAAGGGAAACTCTTATGGAGAATGCAGTGTAAATAGTTAGCAGTGTAACTAATAATTGAAGCTGTCCCGTTTCCACTCAGGTGAACTCGTGGAGCGGCTCCATCGAGATCGGCGTGACGGCGCTGGACCCCGCTGCGCTGGACTTCCCCAGCAGCGCCACGGGCCTTAAAGGGGGCTCCTGGATCGTGTCCGGCTGCTCGGTGCTACGCGACGGCCGCTCAGTCCTGGAGGAGTACGGCCGCGACCTGGACCAGCTGGCTGAGGGCGACCGGGTGGGCATCCAGCGTAACTCCCGCGGAGAGCTCCACCTCTGGATTAACGGGCAGGACTGCGGCACGGCGGCCAGCGGCCTGCCGCCCAGACTGTGGGCGGTGGTGGACCTGTACGGCAAGTGCACCCAAGTGACGGTGGTGAGCTGTGAGCCGCCACCGCCCTCTGCAGAGAGAGAGAGAGAGACAGTGGAGCGAGACGAGGAGGAGGAGGAGGAGGAGGATGAGGAGGAGGAAGAGGTGGTGGTGTGTGCGGGTCAGGAGGACACAGGCATCACTGCACTGATGAATGTCGCAGCAATTAATGGATTAATGAATGGAAATGAAGGTAAGGGAAGATTTTTATCGCTTTCTGCCAAACCATATTTCAGATTTAGTAGTTTTCATTGTCGTTTTGATCTTTCTCCCTGTCAGTGCCTGAGCTGAGCTGTAGTCACAGCCGACCCGACAAGTTCCCCAACAACCTGGAGCCTGACACAGGTAAACGTAAAACTCCTCGTCCAGCCAGTTAATGAGCATTTGATCCACATGCACTAACAGTGATTCTTATCTGTTTTGCGTCCTCAGTTCTGACTGAGCACCAGCTCTTCGACGTGTTCAACAATGCAATAGTATCTTTTTATCGCTCAGAGGACGAGGGCGGGGGGGAAGACGGTGGAGGTGGAGGTGGAGGGGGCTCGGGGGGAGGCAGCGCAGCGGAAGGAGGAAATTCAGGGACGGACTCCTCTTCTTCCAGAAACGACAGAGGGAGCAGCAGCGGAGGAAGCACGGGAAACAGTGACAGCGGGGGAGGAGCTGGCGGTGGAGATGGTGGAAACACCAACAGCAGTCCTACTGGCAACGGGGGGTTGGGCACAGGCGTCCTGGCCGGCGGGATGACCACCAACGACGCGCTGCTGTTCCACGAGAAGTGCGGCACGCTGATCAAACTGAGCAACAACAACAAGACGGCAGAGCGGAGGAGGCCGCTGGACGAGTTCAACAACGGCGTGGTGATGACCAACCGGCCCCTGCGACACAACGAGATGTTTGAGGTGATCCAAACACGAAGGCGGGAGGTTTGGAGGAATTGGGCACATTGAATTGGAGCATACGGTTTATTAGTGACTCGGTCTGTAGCAGAGCTGCTTCAATGCTTTCATCCGTTATGCCTGTAAAGGTTGCAGGGAAGCTTTTTTTAGTTTTAGAAATGACCATTTTAGGTCTTTTGCAAAATTCTAGCAACAAATAATTTATTTGTTTGCTGCGTTTGCAGATCCGCATTGATAAACTGGTGGACAAGTGGTCGGGCTCCATAGAGATCGGCGTAACGACGCACAACCCCAACAACCTAGACTATCCTGCAACTATGACCAATCTGCGCTCAGGTACTGTGGCGCTCCGATGACGTGGGCAGAAGCAGTGAAGGCGTGAGCTGGTGACATCAGTGGCTTTGTTTTCGCAGGTACAATCATGATGAGTGGCTGTGGGATATTAACTAATGGGAAAGGAACCCGCAGAGAATACTGTGAATTCAGCCTTGATGAACTTCAGGTTAGAAACGCACATAAATCACATTCTATGCAGCATTAATGTGTCAGTAAAGTTAATTAGTTCTGCTTCATCTACTTTGGTCATATTTCAGGAGGGAGATCACATAGGGTTGATGCGCAAAGCCAGCGGTGCTCTCCATTTTTATATCAACGGCATCGACCAAGGTGAGACACAACAAGACCCTTATCAGGAAAAATGAATGGAGAGCTGGCCGGTGGAGGCTGCTATCACTGACTGATGGTTAAAAGGACTTTCAGCCATGTCCCTGACACGAGACACCAAGCAAATCACTATGCGGAAGGAGTTAAATGCTCGAAGGTTTCCTCCTTTTACAAGCAGCACATATTTGAGATGATTGACAGAGCAGGTTACACCAGTTTAAATCCCAAGAGTTGAGCTAGTTCATGTGTAGAGCCTTTGTTAAGCTCAGCGCCTCCTTCCCAGGTGTTGCCGCCGCCCAGACCCCTGGCGTGGTCTACGGCGTGGTGGATCTGTACGGCATGGCCGTCAAAGTCACCATCGTTCACAACCACAACCACAGCGACCGCCTCAGGCGCAACAACGCCATCATGAGGGCCCTGTCCCCCGACGTGGGCCGGCCCCGGCCCGCCCTGTCCCTCACGCCGGACCCCGAGGGGCCCGAGCGCCTGCTCTTCCACCCCAACTGTGGCCAGAAGGCGGCCATCATCGGTGACGGCAGGACGGCGCTGCGGCCACAGTGAGTTCACGTCCTCCCTCTCGCTTGGATTAATGATAATGAACGTTGAGGCTTCATTAATGAAATGAATGTCTCTTCATAGCGCGACCGATGACTTCAACCACGGTGTGGTCCTCAGCAGCCGGCCGCTGCGCTCCAACGAGGTCTTTCAGGTCCGTATCGACAAGATGGTGGACAAGTGGGCGGGTTCCATCGAAATCGGTGTCACGACGCACAACCCCGCCTATCTGCAGCTGCCCTCCACCATGACGAACCTGCGCTCAGGTAGCGGTCCACAGTGCAGGAGGCTGCTAAGTGGAGGGACGGCTTCGGGTGTTGACTGTTGGGTGATGTTTTCCAGGGACGTGGATGATGACGGGAAATGGTGTGATGCACAATGGAACTACAATCCTGGATGAGTACGGACACAACCTCGACCGGCTCAAGGTGAGTGAGATTTGATTCGATTTTCTGTTTTTATTCTCGGTTGTCCATCCGTCTCATGCATTGTGACCTTAAGCCTTTGCAGTAATTGTTTCGCCTGTTCCCCCCTTCAGGCTGGCGACACGGTAGGCGTTGTGCGGAAGGAGGACGGCAGCCTGCACTTCTTTGTGAACGGTGTAGCTCAGGGCCCGGCGGCGTGGAACGTCCCTCCCAGCGTCTACGCCGTGGTGGACCTCTATGGGCAGGCTGCTCAGGCCACCATCATGGACGACATGGGTGAGAGACGGACGCCTCAGATCAACGCTCCAGAAATCCTGTGGGGTGTTTGCCTGAATCTGTTCCTTTTGTTAGTTGACCTCCCCCCTCTCCCAGAGGACTGCTCCGAGGGACCCACGGCCATGTCCCCTGGGAGCCCCTGTTCAGTAGCCGGGGCCACCACCACCACCGACCTGCGGTTCCACCAGCTGCACGGCACCAACGCCGTCATCACCAACGGGGGGCGCACCGCCCTGCGCCAGAACTGCCGCAGCGAGTTCAACGACGCCATCGTCATCTCCAACAGGTGAGAAGCCACGAAACACAATTTCTAATGTTATTATTTTATTCATTTATTACACACGGGTAATGAACAGATAAAGAGGGCTCCTCCTCTGCTTGTCATGAGGTTTAATGTATCTTGTGCAGCTGCAGGGCTTTTGATGCGTCACCACCTTGTTGCAGGTGCCTTCGAGACGGAGAGCTGTTTGAAATCGTTATTCAGAAAATGGTGGACCGCTGGTCGGGTTCAATAGAAGCAGGTGAGGAATCATTTCTATTTATAGCCGCCTTCTACACATTTGCATCCCCGCTGATGTGCTCTGTTTTGCAGGCGTGACAGCAATCAGGCCAGAGGAGCTGGAGTTTCCAAACACTATGACTGATATCGACTACGACACTTGGATGCTCAGGTAGGCAACTCTGTGAAAATGAAGACGTGTGCAAGTATTCAGTTCAGATGCTGACCTCAGACCTTCGTCCTTCCCTCTGCACAGTGGGACAGCTATCATGCAGGACGGGAACACGATGCGCAACAACTACGGCTGTGACCTGGATTCCCTGACCACAGGCTCACGCATCGGCATGATGCGCTCAGTCAGTGGCAACCTCCACTATTACATCAACGGTGTGGACCAGGGCGTGGCCTGCTCCGGTCTCCCTCCAGGTGGAACATAGTGAACAGCTACACTGCTACAGTCTAACCTCAGTGATTTGTGTAATTCCTCATCCACCGATTCATTCGTCTTTCAGAGGTATTTGCAGTGATCGACCTGTATGGTCAGTGTGTTCAGGTGTCCATCACCAGCTCGTCAGGCCTGTTGGACAACAGCCTCTGCACCAGCAACATCACTGAGAAGAGCTTCCCCATCCACTCGCCAGGTACGTGACACACGAACCTTCTAGACAGCAGAACGCAGACACTCATCATTTCCCAATGCTTAATAACTGAATATTAACTTGTGTGTGTTTTCAACCAACTTAACATCGATGTGGCACACCGGTATTTGTAATTATTTAATTAAAGCAGTGAAGAGGTGAACAGAACAAATGCTGCATCCCTGTGTCCTGAAAGGCTCCAGCCCATGCCCATTGTTTTGTGCTTGCAGTAGCAGGCGTTGCCCACCGGCTCCACAGCAAACACGGTAAGAACGTGGTGCTGCTGGGGGAGGGCTGCCAGGCCGTTAGAGTTGGAGGATACGCTCACAGCATCGTGTTCAGTGCAAAGGAGCTTAGAGCAGACGAGCTGTTTGAGGTAAGAGCTCTGAAAATGGATTCGCCATTGGTCTTTGTACCACATTGGTTCGAAACGACGGATGCAGAAATCAAAGTCACGCTGCTTGAGTTTCGCCCGTCGCGCGGCCCTGCTCCCCGCTGTGATCTTCTCCTCTGCGCCTCTGCAGGTGAGGATTGATGAAGTGGACGAGCAGTGGTGCGGTTCGCTGCACATTGGCCTGACCACTCTGGCACCTCCCGAGCTTCCTTCCTGCCCGCTGTCGGGCCTCTCCCCCTCCCTCCCGCAGCTCCGAGCCAAGGTCACCTGGCTGCTCTGTGGCTCTGAAGTCCGTCGCAATGGAGTGCTGCAGCGGCAGAACTACGGCTGTTCACTGGACCGGCTGACGGTGAGCTGCTCTCTGAGGAGTAAACAAAAAAAACAGGGTTCATTATGTGAGAAGTCACATCAGAGGCTGTCATGATTGTTATTTGTCATTCATTGTTATTCAGGCTAAATCTACTAAATGTTTCCAGGTGGGCAACCGCGTGGGTGTGAAGAGATGCAGCGATGACACCATGCACATCTTTATCGATGGAGAGGACATGGGACCTGCAGCGACTGCGGTGGCAAAGGTATAATAATAATGTCCGTCCACAGATCCGCTGGGCCTCACGCTGCGCTTCAGCATCTTCCTCTCCTTTCAGAATGTGTACGCGGTTCTGGACCTGTACGGGCGGATAACCGCAGTGTCCATCGTCAGCTCGTCAGTGATGGAGGACGCGGAGAGCGTGAAGGCGCCCTCGCTCTGCTCAGAGAGCTGCAGCGAAGGAGAGGAGGACAGCACCCCTGTCAGAGAGGTAAGAGAGGTCAGAGAGCGCCGGGCGCTCCGCTCCCACGGGCCCGGCCTCATTGCACCTCTGGCTGCCTCCAGGCCGAGTCTGAGCCGTGCTCCCTGGTGCCCACTGTCATGGCGTTCCTGGAAAACCACGGCAAGAACATCCAGCTGTCCAACCAGAACCTGACGGCAGCCAGAGTGTCGAGCTACAACCAGGGCCTGCTGGTCACCGCCCAGCCGCTGGCCCGTCAGCAGCTCTTCCAGGTACGGCGTGATTTACAAAGAAAGCTTATCTCCTAAGATTAACTTTAAAACAAATCTACACAGTATTAGCGTTGATTTAGTTACACCTATGATAGGCTCAAATAAAATATGAATGAAATGGTTAATAAGAAAACAAAGGTGTCCATCAAGAAAAATAAATACATTTGATCCAGTGATCTGGGAAAAGCAGCAGCTTCCTCATGAAAGTTCTGCAATATTCATAATACAGTGTTGTTGTTTTTTTATAGTTTAACCTCAATACGAGGATCTATTCCATGGGATACTTTGAATATGCCTTTACACTAAACATATCTACACAAACTCAAATGCTAGAGGAAACCGCATAACATAAACAGCAGAAACACTGACGTTTTAACAGCAA
The DNA here is from genome assembly GCF_900634795.4 of Betta splendens. Lineage (NCBI taxonomy): Eukaryota > Metazoa > Chordata > Actinopteri > Anabantiformes > Osphronemidae > Betta > Betta splendens. The sequence goes on along the minus strand of NC_040882.2, from coordinate 23,197,674 downwards.
CAAATCAGCGTCTGCACGACACGAGGAGTTTAAGATAAAAGGACTTAAAATTCCCGTTTGTCGCCACCAGTTTCAGATCGACCGCCTGAACCCGTCGTGGACGTCGTCGCTGTCGTTGGGGGTGATCGGTCACTCCCCCGACCGCCTCAACTTCCCCTCCACAGCGTGCTGCCTGAAGCGCTCCACCTGGCTGCTGCAGAGGGACTCTGTCTTCCACAACTCCCTGAAGGTCCAAAGCCAGGAGCCTCGTCCATGCCTCGTGTGCTGCCACTCGGCTCTCCTGCCTCATTTTCCTCCTTCTGCTCCTCAGATATGTGAGAACTACGGTCCTAACCTGGACACGTGTCCGGAGGGGACGGTGCTGGGTCTGCTGGTCGACGCCAACAGCTGTCTGCACCTGTACGTCAACGGCATGGACCAGGGCGTGGCGGCGCAGGACATCCCGTCGCCCTGCTACCCCTTCATCGACCTCTACGGCCAGTGTGAACAGGTTGGCTCCCTGCTTCTCTTTCTGTTCTGTCTATAGGGCAAATGCTAATAAAGCTACCGATATTGTAAATAATAAATATTAAAATTGACATACACCTATCATCAGAGAATTGAACATAAACTGTAGACTGACAGAGATCTCCCACTGTCGCCCTGGAAATGCAGCCTTTTAAGTCTTTTTCCCTGCATTTCACATGTGACTGCACAGACTGTGTACTTGGCTCTGGGTGCTTTCAAAGGCTCGACATGGTGTCGGCGCTTCTTGCTGGATGTTGCCTCAGATTTTGTTTTATTCAACAAAGCAAACCGAGCAACCAGCGTGACACGGGTGCTCTATTATATTATTTTTAAATCAATGAAAGCGGATATTCTCTTTGTTCAAGGCTTCAGAGGTTAGAGGGTGAATATGCCAATTAATGTTGTCATTTCGCAGGTTACCATAGTAACGAACAACGTGCCAGCTGTGGGTGGAGAGAGCGGTGAGACCCGCTGTCAGGGCGACATGGAGAAGGCCGACATGGTTGATGGTAGGAACTCGTCCTCTGTTCAGCGATCATGTGTTGAACTTCGCTCACATTATCTTATTCTACAGGAATCAAAGAGAGCGTGTGCTGGACGCCCCCTCCAGAGGTCAACCCCAACAAGACCTGCGAGTACCAGGCGCTGTGCTCGCGCTTCAAGGACCTGCTGACGTTGCCAGGTGACGGCTGTTTCCTTTTTCTGAGCTCAGAACTACAGTAACATCACACGCGGTCAAAGTCACGCCTTCTACGCTGGTCTTCAATGTTTAGATGGCTACTTCAACGAAGACGCAAAGTACAACCTGTGCTACTGTGAGTCCTGCCACAAGCTGCGAGGCGACGAGGCCTATTACAAGAGGGGAGAGCCCCCTCGCGACTACGCCCTGCCCTTCGGATGGTGCCGCTTCGCCCTCAGGTGAGCGCCACGCCCTCGTTTGCGTCTATACACAGTTGACTGCTGCAGAATAACGAGTTGTGCGCCTCCTGTGCAGGATCAAGCCCCACTGTGAGGTTTCTAATGCAATGAAGAAGTGGCACATCGCGTACCACGGCACCAGCGTCGGAGCTCTGCGGCGCACGCTGGACCACAGCCAGCTGCTGCCTGGTAGGACGCGCTAGCTGTCCCCACGCGTCAGCTCACCTGTTGATGCTCGCTCACTCGCCACATCTGGAAACCTGCCCTTGTCGTTGCAGGGTCGTCGTCCATCTTCTCGGTGTCTCCGGTGAAGGCGGAGGGGCCCAACGGTTACACTGAGCCCGAGGAGAACAGCGCCCCCGGCAGGGAGGTCCCCCGCGTGCGCCTCTCCCCCACCATGCGCTACTCCGGCCTGGAGATCTTTGCTCCTAAAGTGCAGTAAGTCCAGCTGAAGCGTTCGCTCACACCCGCTGCCGCCACTTCCTCATGACTCTGCTTGTTCCCACGCAGATTTCGGGACCCCCGCTCGCACCGCAGCCACCAGGCTCAGGTGGGGTTCCAGGTGTGCGTACGCCCGGGCTCCTACAAGGTGGGCCCTCAGACGCTCAGCCAGAGCGAGTCCCTGGACCCTCGCTTCAGCAACTCGGAGATCGAGTGGATGACGAAGGAGCAGGGGGGCACGCTCCTCTACGGGCTGCTCATCCGGGTGGAGTGATGGGGCGACAGCGGGGGCGTCCGGGCGGGAGCGGGGACAGTCTGGGACGACGCGCTCCTGCTTTGAATTAACTGACAACCAAATCCAACCCCTGCCTTCAGCAACAGACTCCTCTGGATTCCAGCTGTGGACAACTCAGCATTTTTGTTTTTGTCCGTTTCGATTATCTGTTGGTAGTTTGCTCTTGGACTCTTTCAAAGGCCGGAGGCTACAGCGGTTTCAGAGAAGAACAGACACTGCCTGCACTTTATGTTTCAGACACTCGTGGGCGATTTTTAAACTAAATTCTCTTTGACACATGTCCAGTCACTGCAGTTTATACTTCGTTGTGCCACAGTTTAGTTTTCATTCTTCCCAACATCTTATTTAACCCCTCTGCTTTTTTTTCTTATTTGGCACTTACCTTGGTCACAACCTTCGCTCTGGTCAGTGTTTATTTACGGAGGCTCTGTCTCCTGCCAACATGCACGTTAATGGAGCAGCACCTGCAAAGACTGAAATGTGGGTCAACAAAAAAAAGTGAAAAAGACACTAGAGTCTGAGAATAAACCCTGGAGTGTCTAGTTACGGAGACTTCTTTAGGGAGGAAGCTTTTAAAACTGGAGGAGGAGAAAATGTTTACACGCGTTTCGCTGTATGTGGTCTTAATGTTCATGCGTTAGCAGTCTGGCTGCTTCATCAGCCCTGTTGCTGCTTCTGTTCTGGCCCAACGTCACCTCCACGTCAAACTGGAAAGCTGGAAGTTAATTCTTAGACATTTTGTGAAATAAGCTCGTCTGCTTCTATAGAAGAGAGAATTCCTACAGCGACCAGCGCTGAGCCCCATGGATCGACTGGTCCCCTGAAAAGAGTCAGCCCTGCCAACAGTCAGACCCAGGCTGAGGCTGAATGGTCTGAGTGAAGTGGAAGTGTTGGAATCACACAAAATTACAGTAGTAACAATTGGCTTCCTTAAGTAAATTAACTTCCCAATATCCCAAGAGACAACTTTAACACTGCACAAGAAATATTCTCAACATGTTCTCCCTAGTTGTTCAGCTGCCACCTTGATTCAGTTAGTTTTATTCCACGTAATAATTTATGATTTGTCTGTAGACATAGCCCTAGAATAATAACTAACATCTGAGCACTGCTGGTTGAATGATTTGACCCGACACTGGGCCGTCGCTGTCCTCCCATCAGCACCTGTAAAGCTCTACAATAATGCGCTGGGTGTTTGTTTACATGGACGTTTTTATACTGATTAAAAATGAGGTGTCGATCTGGCGGTTGCCTGGCAATCAAGACACTCCATTGGTTGCCTGGCAACAAGTAAAAAGCTCCGCATCAGACATAGGTTGCCCCCCACAACCACCTGTAAAATAGTGACCTACAGCTTTTACACATGAAATGTGGTACGACGTGTTTACCAGTGAGCTGTGTGCTGTGGTGCCATTTACTGGGCCAGGCCACCATTCGAAGTTATCAATCTGACCACGAAACGCCGGGAAGAAGACAGATTTGCCAAAATGTCAAACTCTTCTTGAAAAGTGTTAAGATGAATGTTGAAGATTCTAATGGAGTGGTCTTTAAGCCTGTGTGTGTTACCTGCAGGTCCTCCAGAACCAACACGGAGCAAGTCTGCACCCCATGACCCTGGACCCAGGCTGGTGTTTACATGTGAATGTTATTAACTGGGGCTCTGCAGCACTTTTAAACTATGGTATGATTTACATTTGTCTCGGTTTAAACATTGATTGTATGTGAAAGGCTTTTTTATTTTCCACCATCCTCACTCCTGTTGCCAATTTGATGAACCTGCTACAGACCGTGAAACATCTTTTCTCCTCTTGAGTTTTTATGAGTCAAACTCAGAAATGACAGCGGCTCAGTCGCGTTCTAAGAGCAGCTGTGGTGTGACTGAAGCTCTGTGGTCGGCAAATAGAAACAACTTCCAGTCAAAAATGTGAAAAACAATGGGTTATTTACAGCCCAGTGCTGCTTTGTACAATTTAATTTTGGTTTTATGTATGTTGCATTGTACAGGCTGTTACATAACAAATCATATCTTCCTGATTTATATAAAATAAATAAACTGACAGTATGCACAGAATCGTAGATGTGAGCGGGGTTTTTAAGTTTGATGCAAAAAATACACAAAAGAAAGTAGACAAAACCTACTGCTGCTTTAGGTTCCTTTTCAAGTTTTATTTATAGGAAAAAGTCTGGTCACTGACAAGTTATTGCAGTGTTGCATACTTAACTCAATCACACAAAAATGCTGTCGACTAAGGCCAATAGTGGGTTTTTCATAGCTTTAATAGTAGCTGTATCCTGATTTGAAGCAATTTAAAAATGAAGTGATTCTGCCAAAGGTTCAGGAACTAAAGTCAGACATGAGAAAATAGAGGCTAAATACAGTAATGTTCTGTAGCAGGGAGCCGTTTGCATAGTCTGACGTCAGTCGCTGAGAGCCTTCTACACCAGCTGTGGCTTCTAAAGTGGACCCTGAGATTTCTGTTTTGCTTTACGTTCAGCTGACTCCGGCTCTGTGGAAACATTTTGGGAGATATTCTCATTAGCTTCTCTGAGACACGACTCAGTGCTGTGATCAGCACGCAGCTGGAGCCAGGAGATAATTAGCCCGGATGGCTGAAAACAACTACGCTCCAATTACAGCAAACACGCACATTGATCAGATTCTCAGCATTTCTTTTCCATATTCAGTATTTTCTATGGTTTTGTTTTGAACAATTGTGCAAATTTAGTTTCCTATAAGTTACTGATCTGCATTTAAAGGCCTGAAAGGGGATTGTAGATATTAGTTTAAATTTATTTCCCTTCTTTATTTGTCTTCACTGAGCTGCTTTTTTGTCACTTTAAACGTTTTCTTTTATGGCTTAAATGTATAAGGTACAACTAAGCTTGAGGGTGACGGCAGGAACGTTATGGTACTTTTTCCTTCTGGTCACTAAACACAGACACACCACAGTGACTGTCCTCATTAAATATTCAGAGAGAAAGCTAATGCACATTTATATTTCCCAAAATGTTTGACTATTCCTTCACGCCTGTGGACATGAGCTTTAGTGGTGTCGGCTTTGATTAAACTAATTCAACAACACGCTTTCTTAGAACTGAAAAAAGGGCCAACAACATTTTTTTGCTACAATACACGTGAAGCACTTGTACGAGAGACAAACAAAGTGCAGCTGTTGATTGTGACTTGGGCTTTTGAGAGGGGAGGTCAGAGCGTAAGCAGCATCGTATGCGCGTTGACAGAAGGTCAAGTATTAATGACGAGCCGAGAGAATGAAAACCTCACTGAGCTCTGGGAAAAGCTTCGAGGAGACAAACAGACAAAGACCATGTAGAAGTTTGGTTCAGCTTCATTCAAATGTACATCTTAACTTCCACCTGAATGCACACACACACACACACACACACACACACACACACACAACCACTCGCACACGCACACATTCTTTCAAATACACCAGAAACCAACAACAAATAAATCCCACACA